>NW_027361930.1:8142500-8742500 GCF_039654945.1 Dendrobates tinctorius | reverse complement strand
AAGCAAGGTCATGGTGGAAGGGGGAAAATGCTTGGTGTTCAAGGTGTACATGCGTTAAATGGTAATGATACTGAAAGCTCTACTGAACAAACACCATCTCGTCCTATCCAGAGACAACTGACAACATCTATTACTGGACAGGCTACTCCACTCCCTTTCTTTGGCAGCCACACATCAGTATGCCTTGTAGATGAGGGCCAGAGAGAGCATGTGCTCCAGTGAATGGCAAGCACTGCATCAAGTGGCCTTTCCTCCTCTTCCTCCACCTTAACATCACACACAGTACAATCTGTGGCGTTAACAATCTAATTACCCTTGTTTCCTCCCACGTCACAACTCTCCAACTGACTGTAGAGAACTACAGATGGCTGAATCTGCAGATCTGTTCACAGTGTCTATGCCATGGGCATCAGAAGTGTACTCCAAAGATTCACAGAGTCAAGATGAGGAAATCATCTGCACCAATGCCCACATTTTTTTTCAGTTTGATCCAGGGCTGGATGAAGTAGGGTCCGAGCAGAACCCAAACCATCATCAACAGATGTTAACTTCGGGGGGGTGGAGGTGATCCTGATGAGACTCAGATACTTGAGATGCACGTGGACTCTACCGTGAAGAGGAGAAGGGTGACTCTCAAGGTGAGGAGTGGTAGAATAGAGGATGAGGTAGTAGATCCCTCTTGGTGTGAACCCAGAGGAAATCAGCTGAGTAGCTCATCATTAGAGGTGGAGGAGGAGGAAGATGAGAAGATTTTGTTGTGGCTTGCTTCACAGAAACGGAGTGATGCAACCACGTCAACACTGTATCCTCAGCGGCAACTCTGGCAGCAGCAGTCACGGGTCTGCAATTCACAGGGGAGGCAAGGATTGCCTTACCTGGGCCTTTTTAAGATGGCAAAGGATGACCCAACTCACGTTAGTTGCCAACTTTGCAAAACACGACTCAGTAGAGGTAAAAATTGCAATAATTTGACTACAACATGAGTGAACCGACACATGCACGATCAACATGCATTAGTCAGGGAATCTCACTTTGCTAAAATGCGGACTAGTGGGCCTCGCCAACCACTGGCTGTCCCATCAACCGCATCTGCTTCTTCCTCTGTAGGAAGAAGGGCCCCCGCCGAGTGTCTGGGCCGGAACCAAGGGGACCGTCATCTAAGTTCCTAGGGAGCCTGTTTCCGGGGAGCAGAGTTAGGGGACGGACCGCTGAGACTGACGGAATGGTTGGGGCAGAGCCTATATAAAAGGGGCGGAGCACACCAGTCAGAGTGAGTCAGCAGAACGGGAGAGAAGGAGCAAGAGACCGTGGGAGCCCCAGGGAGCAAGAGCCACAAGCAGAAACCAGAGAGGAGGACAGCGATGGGAGGGAGACTCATGGTGGACTGCAGAGAGATGGCGCTGAGCCGACCGACAGAAGACCGCTGCTCCAATCCAACCCACGGCCGTTGCCGCCTCACTCCAGCTCGCGACTGCGGCCTGCCCGCAGTCACCCGTGACCTCTGCCGCCTCACCCCAGCTGGCGGCTGTGGCCTGCCCGCAGTCACCCGCGGCCGCTGCCGCCTGTCATGTCGCCGTCAGATACAGGGACGGCTGTTCCTGCCTCGGCCACTAGGAGGCGCCATGGTTTCCCAAAGGGGAGAATATTTAATCTCTCTGGTCCAGAGCGTCAGGCCACGTAAGACTACACAGCAGACAGTTTACATAAGGGGTTTATTAGACCATCCACCTCACCTGTTGGAGCTGGGTTCTTTTTTGTGGAAAAGAAAGATGGTGGTCTGCATTGACTACCGTGAGTTAAATGCAATCACTGTAAAAAACCATTATCCGCTTCCACTCATCCCTGATCTTTTTAATCAGCTGTTGGGAGCCCGTTGGTTTACTAAGCTTGACCTCCGTGGAGCATATAATCTTGTCCATATAAGAAAGGGAGATGAGTGGAAAATCACGTTTAACACTCCCCTTGGCCACTTTGAGTACCTCGTAATGCCATTCGGGCTCAGTAAGGCACCTGCCGTGTTTCAAAATTTTGTTAATGATATCTTTGGAGATATCTGTGGAGTATATGTAGTCGTTTATTTGGATGACATCCTGATCTACTCTGCTGATCTTCTGACGCACGTCCAACATGTCTGTTCTGTTCTCCAGAGGCTTAGAGAACATTCTCTATTCGCCAAATTACAGAAATTAGTTTTTATGGCTGAGGAGGTACAGTTTCTAGCATACATTGTCTCAGCTAAAGGGTTTTGCATGGATCCTGCCAAAATCCAGCCCATAAAGGAACCCAAGTCTCTTAAAGCGCTGCAGCGATTCTTAGGGTTCGCGAACTATTATCGCAAATTTATCAAAGGTTTTTCGGAGATTGCTAAACCACTCACGAATTTGAAATGGAAAGGGGCGGAAGTGGTTAATTGGAAGCCTGAGGCACTTCAGGCATTTTCTGTTTTAAAAGAATGTTCTGCGTCTAACCCAATATTGATTCAGCCTGATCTAGACCGCCCCTTTGTTGTAGAGGTTGATGCCTCTGATATTGGAGTAGGAGCAGTGCTAGCACAAGGCACGGCATCCCTCACTCAACTTCGTCCATGTGCCTTCTTTTCCTGAAAATTCTCTTCCACTGAGAGGAATTATGATATAGGCAATCGGGAACTGTTGGCAATAAAATGGGCCTTCGATGAATGGCGCCACTTCCTCGAAGGTGCGAAACATAAGATCACCGTGATCACGGATCACAAGAACCTGACCTACTTGGAATCAGCAAAAAGACTGAATCCTAGACAGGCAAGGTGGGCCCTGTTCTTCTCAAGATTTGATTTTGTGATCACTTTTCGACCAGGTACTAAAAATGTAAGGGCTGATGCCCTCTCTCGAAGTTTTTGCCCCTCTCAGGCCGAGGACTCTGAACCAGCTCCAATATTGGCCAACGGGATGGTTGCTTCGGCTGTGTCCTTGGATCTTCTGGAAGAGATCTGTAGATCCCCAGAACAAGCCCCTGACACTACGCCTCCCCAAAAATTGTTTGTTCCAGCCACAATCTGCCTGCAAGTTCTGTAGGAATCGTATGATTCCGTCCTTGCAGGGCATCCAGGTATACATAATACCATCAGACTGGTGACCAGGAATTTTTGGTGGCCAACTGTAATAAAGGATTGTAAGGACTATGTACTGGCTTGTGAAATCTGTGCTTGCGCTAAGTCTCCCCATAATCGCCCTGCCGGCTGGCTCCAGTCCTTGCCTACCCCTGAGGGTCCATGGACCCACATCTCCATGGACTTTATTACTGACCTCCCGCCCTCAGAAGGGAAGACGTGTATCTGGGGGGTGGTGGATAGGTTCAGTAAGCAGTGTCATTTCGTTCCTCTGTCTGGACTACCTAATTCCGAAACCCTAAGTAAACTGTTCATTATTCCTGTTGTATGACTGCATGGCACTCCTGTGAATATTGTGTCTGACAGGGGTACCCAGTTCGTTTTGAAATTTTGGAGGGCGTTCTGCAAACGCATTGGCATTGAATTGTCCATCTCCTCTGCCTACCACCCTGAAACCAATGGTCAAACCGAGCGCGCCAACCAAGCTCTGGAACAATATCTCTGTTGTTATGTGTCTGAGCATCAGTCCAATTGGGTGGAACATCTGCCGTTAGCAGAGTTCGCCCTGAATAATCAGTACCAGGAGTCCATCAAGACTACCCCTTTCTTCTGCAATCTTGGGCTGAACCCACGCTTTGGCTCATTCTCTGCTCAGATGTCAGAGCTCCCTGGGGTAGAAAGATCTATACATCAGTTAAAGACGATTTGGGCAGAAGTGAACACAAACTTGAAAGGGGCTCAGGTTAGACAAGCTTCGGCTGCTAACAGACGGCGATCCAAAGGGCTGCACCTGGGAGTTGGAGACAAAGTCTGGCTTTCTACCAGGAATATTAGGCTTAAAGTGCCGTCTGCCAAACTGGGTCCCAGGTTCATTGGTCCGTACGAAATTAGTGAGGTGATTAACCCAGTAGCTTTTCGTCTAAAACTCCCTCAGTCATTCAAGCTGCCAAATGTTTTCCACAAATCTCTCCTCAAATTGTACCGCTCCCCAATTTGTCCTGTCCGGTCCCCTCCTCCAGGTTTGGTCGGGGGTGCCTTGGAATACGAAGTCCAGGGTATCCTTGACTCTCGCTTAGTAAGAGGGTCCGTGCAGTATCTGGTGCACTGGAAGGGCTACGGTCCGGAGGAGAGGTCCTGGGTCCCTGCTGGTGACATTCATGCCAAGGGTTTGATCAGGAAATTTCACCTCCTTCACCCTAACAAACCAGATTTTGAGGGTCCGGAGGCCCCTCTTAGAAGGGGGGGTACTGTCATGTCGCCGTCAGACACAGGGACTGCTGTTCCTGCCTCGGCCACTGGGAGGCACCGGACTGTCACGTCGCTGTCAGATACAGGGACTGCTGTTCCGGTCTCAACCACTGGGAGGTGCCGGGCGGTCACGTCACCGTCAGACTTGGGGATGGCTGTTCCTGCCTTGGCCACTAGGAGGCGCCGTGGTTTCCCCATGGGTGGTGGTGACAAAGAAGGGGCTCCTGCGCAGGCATCTGGTGGGCGCAGGCTCCGCTCCTCTGTCAGTCATGAAAGGGTTGGTGCATCACCATCTGGCCTGGTCCTGGGGGCGGTCCAAATGACATCATCAGACTGTGAACCTGTGAGGGATAGCCTGATTCTTCAAATACCTTGGGGCCTGTCTTGCAGGCCGCCAGATATAGTCTTGGTTTCCCCAGTGTGCTAGTTTATTTGCTATCTTTTATTCTGACCTTTGCCTGGATTTCTGACTCTGCTCCTGCCTGACGATTTTGTACCTCTGCCGCCCTCCTGGTTTACGACTCTGACCTTGGCCAGGTTTTTGACGCTGCGACTGCCTAACTATTTTGTACCTCTGCCTCCCTCCCGGTTTATGACTCTGACCTTGGCCTGGATTTGACTCTGCTACTGTCTGCCATTTTTGTACCTCTGCTGCCCGCCTGGTTTAGACTTGGATTCCTGACTACGCTTTTGGTCCCATTTTTTAACCCCTTTCTGGCGACTGTCCTGCTCTGGTCCGCTGCTCTTATTCAGACAGCTACCTCCTGGGCTCTGCTGTAAATCCAGATCCCTGTATAGGGGTAAAGGGTATTGGGGTTGCTCAGGGTGCTGTCTTACTGCAGCTCAGACTCGCAGATGTCACACCGCCTCACTCCAGCTCGTGGATGCGACCTGTCCGCTGCTGCACACAGCCACTGCCACTCCACTCCCGACCGCGGCTGCAGCTTGTCCATTGCCGCTCGCAGCCGCCACCGCCTCGCTCCAGTCCGTGGCAAGGGCCGGGCCGTTGCCCGCCGCGGGTCCCCTAGTACAGCCGCTGGCTGTGCCAGTGGCCTACCAACCGCCACTCAGCCATGTCGCTGCCTGCCCCCATACAGGGACTGTGGCCTCGACTCTCCCATCCCAGGCTGTGTCCCGCTGCCTCTGCGGGACATCCCACCAAAGAACCTTTCTAGGGCCTGTTGTGCCCCTGCTTCCCCTGGGCATCGGAACGACCGAAGACTACACCAGATCCTCAGTAGCTGGGCTCAGCGGCTGCGACGCCGAAGCACCATCGTCCAGGATGCCGAGGGACATCAGGACGGATAATTGACACCACGTAATTAAGGACCCGTAGTCGGCCATATCGCGGCCCTATAGTGACCGGCCTTTGCCGGAGTAGTCGTGTTCTTATAACCAGTGTTAGTTTGTACTGAGTCCCTGCAAGGACAATTTCTGTTATTTTGTGTGGTTGCTTAGGATAGCCCTAGCGGCATCAATCCATAAAAGTTATTACTAAAAGTATAATCCTTCTCGCGCCTCGTCACTGCATCCCTCGTACCTGCCATGACCACATTTGGTGTAATGCAGTCTCCGAGCACAGACGACACCCCAGATCAAAGTGGGGCCGTACATTCAGCAAATAACGGTGGCCCCCGGTCTAGCATTTCTGTGGGGGCTATGCTAAGCAACCTGCCTAGGTTCTCCGGCTCCAACACTATGCTATGGAGCTGGACAGAGCGAATGCGAGGGCTCTTCCGAATGCATCCGATGACCCCTGACCTGGAAGCCGAGGTAGCCCTTATGGCATTAGATGGGGAGGCCCAAGATTCAGTAATGTTGAGGCCCCCGGGACACCGCAACACCTTTGCTAGGGTCTTGCGGATTCTGGAAGAGACCCATGGGGATCCAACAAATGTGGCAGAGTTGAGGATCCGGTTGTTCAGTCGAATGCAGGGAGAGGGGGAGACCATCACCCAGTATATGAATGTCCTCCAGGAGTTACAGTTGTGGCCAAAAGTATTGACACCCCTTCAGTTCTGTCAGATAATACTCAGTTTCTTCCTGAAAATGATTGCAAACACAAATTCTTTGGTATTATTATCTTCATTTAATTTGTCTTAAATGAAAAAACACAAAAGAGAATGAAGCAAAAAGCAAAACATTGATCATTTCACACAAAACTCCAAAAATGGACCAGACAAAAGTATTGGCACCCTCAGCCTAATACTTGGTTGCACAACCTTTAGCCAAAATATCTGCGACCAACCGCTTCCGGTAACCATCAATGAGTTTCTTACAATGCTCTGCTGGAATTTTAAACCATTCTTCTTTGGCAAACTGCTCCAGGTCCCTAATATTTGAAGGGTGCCTTCTCCAAACTGCCATTTTTAGATCTCTACACAGGTGTTCTATGGGATTCAGGTCTGGACTCATTGCTGGCCACCTTAGAAGTTTCCAGTGCTTTCTCTCAAACCATTTTCTAGTGCTTTTTGAAGTGTGTTTTGGGTCATTGTCCTTCTGGAAGACCCATGACCTCTGAGGGAGACCCAGCTTTCTCACACTGGGCCCTATTATGCTGCAAAATTTGTTGGTAGTCTTCAGACTTCATAACGCCATGCACACGGTCAAGCAGTCCAGTGCCAGAGGCAGCAAAGCAACCCCAAAACATCAGTGAACCTCTGCCATGTTTGACTGTAGAGACCGTGTTCTTTTCTTTGAATGCCTCTTTTTTCTCTTGTAAACTCTATGTTGATGCCTTTGTCCAAAAAGCTCTACTTTTGTCTCATCTGACCAGAGAACATTCTTCCAAAATGTTTAAGGCTTTTTCAGGTAAGTTTTGGCAAACTCCAGCCAGGCTGTGTTTTTTTGTGTCTCGGGGTAAGAAGTGGTGTCTTCCTGGGTCTCCTACCATACCGTTCCCTTTCATTTAGACGTTGACAGATAGTACGGGTTGACAGTGTTGTACCCTCGGACTGCAGGGCAGCTTGAACTTGTTTGGATGTTAGTCGAGGTTCTTTATCCAACATCTGCACAATCTTGCGTTGAAATCTCTTGTCAATTTTTCTTTTCCGTCCACATCTAGGGAGGTTAGCCACAGTGCCATGGGCTTTAAACTTCTTGATGACAATTCTTTTTGTGTTTTTTCATTTAAGACAAATTAAATGAAGATAATAATACCAAACAATTTGTGTTTGCAATCATTTTCAGGAAGAAACTGAGTATTATCTGACAGAATTGCAGGGGTGTCAGTACTTTTGGCCACAACTGTATACACAGCAATCGAGCGGAAGGACGGCATAGGGGTAGGACTAGGGATGAGTGAGTACTATAGTATTCGGACTCGCTGTACTCGTTACGAGTACCTCCTAATACTCGGGTACTCTTAACGAGTACCGAGTCCAATGTAAGTCTATGGGAAATGCGATTAATGGTCGGGGACTGTGATGGACTGGGCAGGGACTGTGCGAAGACTGTGCCAGGCTATGCGGGGACTGTGCCAGGCTATGCGGGACTGTACTGGGCTGTGCGGGTCTGTACTGGCCTGTGCGAAGACTGTGCCGTGCTGTGCAGGGGACTGTGCAAGGCTTTGTTGGTACTGTGCAGGACTGTGCTGGGCTGTGTGGGACTGTGGTGGGCTGTGTTGGGCTGTGCGGGGGCTGTGCAGGGCTGTGCGGGGACTGTGCAGGTACTGTGCGGGACTGTGCTGGGCTGTGTGGGACTGTGGTGGGCCGTGTTGGGCTGTGCAGGGACTGTGCAGGGCTGTGCGGGGACTGTGCAGGGCTATGCGGGGACTGTGCAGGGTTGTGCGGGGACTGTGCTGGTTGTTGCGAATATTGCGAGGCATGTAGTGAAATACTCGCGAGGATTCGAGTGCCGCGAGTACCACATCACTCGCCGAGTACCGAATCCTCACGAGTATGCTCGCTCATCTCTAGGTAGGACCCATCGACATTACCCTACGTGACCTGTTAGTGACTGGACTCCAAGACCCGTTAATAAAGCAGGCATTATAGGAGCAGGTCCGAGTAAACCCATGTTTGGCCTTCTCTGAGGTGGGGAGTCAGGCGCGTGCTCGAGAACAGGAGCAGGGAATGATGGTCCCCGTGGGGAAGGTCCGGAGTGTGGAGGCCTCCGTAAATGCTGTCGGGGAGCCCCAGTAGATAGAAGAGATGAGACAAGAGCTGAAGAGCATCAGGGGCGAGTTGGCCAAAGTGAAAAGAAGGACTGAGCCCACGACTGGTCGGCCTAGTTTCAATCCCGGGCCCTGGGGATCTCGCAATGCCCGGAGCAGTAGGGCCTCACAGCCCCGATGCTATGAGTGCGGGGAGCTGGGCCATCTCGCACCAGAGTGTCTGTGGCGTGGGAGGTGCCCACCCCGGCGGTCATTAAATAGAGGGCTCTGGGCTGGGGGGACGCCGCTCGGAGCCAGAAGCCACGACATGGGGTGGTGGAAGTCCCGAAGATCTGGTCGCAAAATGTCCGGTGGTATGGGCAGAGGTCGAGGGCCGTGCCGTACGGTGCCTAGTGGACACAGGTGTTATGAATGGGTCACCGAGGAGAAAAAAAACAAAACAAGCTAAGTCACAGAAAACCGGAGAGGTTGGTAACTATGCAGATTGCAGATCCCTGATCCTAACCACACAACTAGCAGCAGCCGTGGAGCGTACGTACGATGGTCCTAGATGCTTCGTCACAGCCGGAGGACTAAATAAGCCTGAAGCAAAAAAAGGTGAAAACTAACTGCCCCAGAGCAGACCCCAAAGGAAAGACAGCCCCCCACACATGTATTAACAGTGAAACAAGATGAAAGCACAAACACAGGCAGGAAAATAGGCTGAGCAAACGATGGGGCCCAAACTAAATAGAAAGGAAAGGAAAGACACTGTCTGCAATCTGCAAAAAACCCTACAAAAATAAAGTCCAACACTTCTGATAGCAAAATTAACCCTGAAGTCACTAGACTTCTCCACTATATCAACACTCTGAAATATTCTGAGACAGAGCAAAAAGAGGCCAATCTAATAAGGGACAAAAAGCAAATTGGCAAATACAGATAAATAAGAGTGGAAATTTAGCGCAGCCCCAGCCAGGGCTGGCTGACCACAGTAAAAACTGAATAGACCAAAAAAATCTAGTGTGAACATTAGCAGAAAAACTTAGCTTTAGATGACTGGAACAGAGCTGAAAACCAAGACCTGACAAGCCAGAAGGAATCAACAGCACCAGACTAGGGCGTCGGCTGTCTTAAATCCAGTCTGAGATTCCTGAGGTCCAATCGTCATCCTCATTATCAGGTGGCAAACTTCTATTGATTAAATCAGCCTCACTACCTCCAGTTACCACCAGAGGGAGCCTGGAAGGAGAACTCACAACTGGTGGACCTAAAAATGAACTCACAACAGTACCCCCCCTTGAGGAGGGGTCACCGAACCCTCAACCACGCCATCAGGCCCAGTGAAAAGCACGAACCAATCTATTGGCATGAATATCAGAGGCAGAGACCCAAGAATTATCCTTCTGGCCATAACCCTTCCATTTGACCAAACCCTGGAGTCTCCGTCTAACCCAACGAGAATCCAAAATTTTCTCTACCTCATATTCCATATTGCCTTCAACCAACACAGGGTCAGGAGGTGCTGCCATAGGAACCAATGGCTCAACAAACCTCTTCAACAGAGACTTGTGAAATACGTTATGGATCTTGAACGTAACTGGAAGAGCCAATCGAAAAGAAACAGGATTAAGAATCTCCAAAATCTTATAAGGTCCAATAAATCTTGGCTTAAATTTTGGAGATGCAACCTTCATAGGAATATTCTTAGATGACAACCAAACCATATCACCCACTTTAATCCGGGGACCAATGGAACTATGCCGGTTGGAAAATCGCTGGGCCTTTTCCTGAGAGAGTGACAACTTATCCACCACTTGGTCCCATATCTGCTGCATTCTCTCAACCACAGTGTCCCCACCTGGGCAAGACGAAGATTCCACTTGCCCTGAAGAGAATCGAGGATGAAACCCAAAATTACAGAAAAAGGGTGACATCAAAGTGGCAGAACTAACTCTATTGTTCAGTGCGAATTCGGCCAACAGCAAAAATGAGACCCAATCATCCTGATCAGCAGATATAAAATATCTTATAAAAGACTCCAAGGTCTGGTTTGTTCTCTCAGTCTGTCCATTGGTCTGGGGATGAAATGCGGAGGAGAAGGATAACTGAATTCCCAGATTGGAACAAAAGGCTTTCCAGAATCTGGAAACAAACTGGACTCCTCTGTTGGACACAATGTTCTCAGGAATCCCATGTAACCGAACCACCTGTGGTAAAAACAAGGGCACCAACTCAGCGGAAGATGGCAATTTTGGGAGTGGTACAAGATGGACTGTCTTCGAAAATCTATCACAAATCACCCAGATAACAGTCATTCTCTGAGAGACAGGAAGATCAGAAATAAAATCCATTGAGATATGGGTCCATGGCCTCTAGGGCACCGGCAGGGGCATCAGCAACCCACTAGAGCGAGAACAGGGTTTAGACCTAGAACAAGTCCAACAAGACTGTACAAAATTCCTAACATCACGAGATAAGGCAGGCCACCAAAAAGACCGACTAACCAAATCTCTGGTACCAAAAGTATCTGGATGACCAGCCAATGCAGAGCAATGAATTTCAGACATCACTCTCTTTCTCCACTGGTCAGGCACATACAATTTTCCCTTAGGGTATCGCTCAGGTTTATCCTCTTGAAATTCCTCCAGGGCGCGTCTCAAATCGGGCAAAATGGCAGAAAGGGCATCTGCCTTAACATTCTTAGTGCCCGGAAGAAAAGAGACCACAAAATTAAAACGCGTGAAAAACAAGGCCCATCTAGCCTGCCTAGGATTCAAGCGTTTGGCCGACTCCAGATAAATCAAATTTTTGTGATCGGTGAGGACCACAACTTGATGTCTAGCTCCCTCCAACCAATGTCTCCACTCCTCAAATGTCCATTTCATGGCCAACAATTCCCGATTCCCCACATCATAGTTGCGTTCAGATGGGGAGAAGTTTAGAGAAAAGAAGGCACATGGATTCATCTTAGAAGTCACAGGGTCTTTTTGGGACAAAACAGCTCCTGCACCAATCTCTGAAGCATCTACCTCCACCTGAAATGGAAGTGAGACATCAGGTTGCCGTAAAACTGGAGCTGAAGTAAATCTCCGCTTAAGCTCCTGAAATGCTGAGACAGCCTCAGGAGACCAATTCAGCACATCAGCGCCCTTCTTGGTCAGATCAGTCAGTGGTTTGACAATACCAGAAAAATTACCAATAAATTTATGATAGAAATTGGCATAACCCAAAAACTTCTGGAGGGCCTTCAAAGAAGTAGGCTGAACCCAATCAAAAAAGGCCTGTACCTTGGCCGGGTCCATTTCAATAGTTGATGGAGACAGGATAAATCCCAAAAATGAAATCCTCTGTACACGAAAGAGGCATTTCGATCCGTTAACAAACAGGCAATTCTCCCTCAAAATCCGGAATACAGTCCGGACGTGTTCCACATGAGAATCCCAATCACTAGAAAAGATCAAAATATCATCCAGATAGATGATCAAAAACTTATCCATAAAGTAACGGAAAATATCATTCATAAAGGACTGGAAGACAGAAGGGGCATTAGTGAGCCCAAAAGGCATCACCAGGTACTCAAAATGTCCCTCCGGGGTATTAAACGCCATCTTCCATTCATCTTCGTGCTTGATGCGAATAAGATTATACGCCCCCCTGAGGTCAAGCTTAGTAAACCAGCAGGCACTCTTAACTCTGGAGAATAAATCAGACATCAGAGGTAACGGGTACTGATATTTAACAGTCATTTTGTTAAGGGAACGATAATCAATACACGGTCTTAATGAACCATCTTTCTTGGCCACAAAAAAAATAGCACCTAAAGGTGACTAGGATGGCCTAATATGACCCTTCTCCAACGACTCCTTAATATAGGACCGCATAGCATCATGCTCGGGTACTGATAAGTTGAAAAGCCGACCCTTGGGAAATTTACACCCAGGAATCAACTCAATTGCACAGTCATAACTCCTATGAGGAGGCAAAGATGCAGACTTTCACTAAATACATCAGAAAAATCGGCTAGATAATCAGGAATATTATGAGACTGAGGAGAGGTCGAGAAAACTGGAGCGTCCCTAAGAACACACGGACACCCCAACTCACCACAGACCCAGACTTCCAATCCAAAACTGGATTATGAGTTTGCAACCAGGGAAAACCCAGAACAATAGTATCATGCAAATTATGCAGCACCAAAAATTTACAATTTTCTTGGTGGTCTGGGGCAACTCGCATTATCACCTGGGTCCAAAACTGAGGTTTATTCTCTGCCAAAGGAGTAGCATCAATACCCCTCAAAGGAATAGGCGTCTGCAGAGGTGTCATGGAAAATCCACAACGTTTAGCAAAGTCCAAATCCATCAGATTCAATGCTGCTCCTGAATCCACGAAAGCCTTAGTAGAAAACGTGGATAAAGAGCAGATCAGAGTAATTGTCAAAAGGAACTTAGGTTGTACACTGCCCACAGCAAATGTGTGTGCAAAACGTTTCTCTCATTTAGGGCAGACAGAAATAGTATGAGAGGCGTCTCCACAGAAAAAACACAGCTTATTACGCCTTCTAAACTCCTGACGTTGTGCCCTAGACAAAACCCCATCACATTGCATAGGTTCAGACGTTTGTTCAAAAGGTGGCAGCGCCTCCCGTGTAGTCTTACGTTCACATAAACGCCGATCAACTTGAATGGCTAATGACATAGAATCATCTAGACCAGAGGGAACAGGAAATCCCACCATAACATCTTTGACGGTCTCTGATAAACCGTTCCGAAAGAGAGCCGCCAATGCACTATCATTCATGTATTAAGGACCGCCCACTTTTGGAATTTTTGACAGTATAACTCTGCAGAATCCTGACCCTGGTTTAATGCCAACAGGGTTCTCTCAGCTTGATCAACAGCATTAGGTTCATCATACAACAACCCCAAGGCCTGAAAAAATGCATCCACATTAGTCAGAACAGGATTTTCAGGTGTCAGAGAAAAAGCCCAATCCTGGGGATCGCCGTGCAGCAAGGAGATGACAATTTTAACCTGCTGCACAGAGCTCCCCGGTGAGTTAGGTTTCAAGGCAAGAAATAATTTACAATTATTCTTAAAATTCAGAAATTTAGACCGATCCCCAGAAAACATATCAGGAGTAGGGATCTTAGGTTCAGCAGCATGTGACTGAATGAGGTAGGTGGAAATTCCCTGACTTCAGCAGCAAGTTGCTCCACACGATCAGACAATTGCTTAATCTCCATTAGGAAAAAAAAAAAAAAGGAAAAGAGGAATAAATAAATTAAATAAAAAAAATTCTGACACTTTTTTTCTTTTTAACAACTTTTTCCTGCTTTTGAGTACCCTAGAATCTGTTATGAATGGGTCACCGATGAGAAAAAAACAAAACAAGCTAAGTCACAGAAAACCAGAGAGGTTGGTAACTATGCAGATTGCAGATCCTTGATCCTAACCACACAACTAGCAGCAGCCGTGGAGCGTACCTACGATGGTCCTAGATGCTTCGTCACAGCCGGAGGACTAAATAAGCCTGAAGCATGAAAAGGGGAAAACTAACTGCCCCAGAGCAGACCCCAAAGGAAAGACAGCCCCCACACATGTATTGACGGTGAAACAAGATGAAAGCACAAACACAGGCAGGAAAATAGGCTGAGCAAATGATGGGGCCCAAACTAAATAGAAAGGAAAGGAAAGACACTGTCTGCAATCTGCAAAAAAACCTTCAAAAATAAAGTCCAACACTTCTGATAGCAAAATTAACCCTGAAGTCACTAGACTTCTCCACTATATCAGCACTCTGAAATATTCTGAGACAGAGCAAAAAGAGGCTAATCTAATAAGGGACAAAAAGCAAATACAGATAAATAAGAGTGGAAATTTAGCGCAGCCCCATCCGGGCTGGCTGACCACACAAAAAACTGAATAGACCAACAAAATCAAGTGTGAACATTAGCAGAAAAACTTAGCTTTAGATGACTGGAACAGAGCTGAAAACCAAGACCTGACAAGCCAGAAGGAATCAACAGCACCAGACTAGGGCGTCGGCTGTCTTAAATCCAGTCTGAGATTCCTGAGGTCCAATCGTCATCCTCATTATCAGGTGGCAATTTTCTACTGATTAAATCAGCCTCACTACCTCCAGTTACCACCAGAGGGAGCCTGGAAGGAGAACTCACAACTGGTGGACCGAAAAATGAACTCACAACACACGGGGTCGCAAGTAACGACCATGCCTGCAACTTATTTCCAGCAGCACATTCCAGAGGCAGCAAGACCCCAGTGGGGGTCCATGACAAGACTAGTAGCCACCAATCAGCTACCGGTCCCTGTCATCTGGGTGGTTTGGATGCATGTGACGCCGAGTGGCAAATCCCTCGGTCGCCGGGGAGTGATCCTGACCAAAGGGGAAACTAGTAACAAACATCCACTTATCCTGGGCATGAATATACTGCGGGAGTTTGGCAATTTACTCCTCAACGACCCCACGCAAGAGACCTTGAACCAGTGGAGTTCCCGCACGGCCCAAGGGCAGGTCTTCCAGCAGTTGGTACGGGAGGCACGAGTACTCCAAGACTGTCAGGAGGGCGAGGCACTGGGCAAAGTCATTGTGCCAGCGGCTCCCCCGCTCGTACTGCCCCCCGGGCAGACAGTGGTGGCCCTTCCTATCAGGGCCCCAGTGGCTTTGGAGGGCGTGGAGATGCAGGTGGAGCCATGCTATTCGGAACGCCTGCCCCTGGCATACTGGTGGCCCGCTCCCTGGCCACGGTGCAGAGAGGGACCGTCATGGTGCGCTGCATCAACCTAGAAGACCAAGACATCGTCTTGAAGCCCTGGGCCGAAATGGCCAAGCTGGTAAGGCCATTGGAAGAGGTGCTGCCAGCGCCTACGGTCCAGCTAAAGGTGCAACCCGAGGACCCTTGGGCAGTGACTATTCATACTCTGCAGACTGCCGAGTCCTTGACCGAGGAGAAGGGTCGAAACATCCTGGAAAGAATGCGGGCCGAACTCTCCTGCCTCGCTCCAGCCCAACTCCTCCAGGTAGAAACTTTACTCGGACAGTACCCCGAGGTATTTGCCAGCCACGAGGATGATTTTGGATGCACCACAGTCATCACACATGGAATTCCCGTGGCAGGAATGGCCCCCATCCGGGAACTATATCGGCAGATCCCTCCACAGCTCTAATAGGAGGTGAAAACTTTAATGGGCCAAATGCTCCGCAAGGGGGTCATACGAGAAAGCCAGAGCCCCTCGGCGGCCCCCATCGTGTTGGTCCTAGAGTTGAGCGAAACAGGTCGGTCAAATTCAAAAGTCGCCGACTTTAGCTAAAGTTGGGTTTCGCCGATCGAAACCCGACTATAGTGTGAGGTCGGCCATGAGGTCGCCTAGCCGAGCGCCAAAGTCGCGTTTCAAATAATGCTTCCAGGGCCTTTTCTCAGCCAATGATGGAGGACGCACACTGTGGGCAATGGGATGACATGGGCAGCAGCCACCACTATCTTAGAGAAAGGTATTGAAGTGATTGCCTAGCTTTGTGTGGCATCACAGTGGCTATAAAAAGCCGTGACCGCCGACCGCCATCTTACTTATGCCGATCTTAGAATAGGGAGAGGGGCTGCTGCTGATTCTGAATAGGGAGAGCGTTAAGCAGGGAAGAAGAAAAAAAATAGCTTCTGCTGATAGCGCTTTTCACTGTACAGTTAGTGTGCAGTGAAAGGGGAGGATTTTTGTTGTGTGCAGCATCACTGGTGGTGATTAGGCTGCCTTTTAAGGCTACCTGATACCTGCATTGCTGTGTGCACACCACTGTTCAAACTGCTTTTTTCAAAGCACTTCAACTTTTATTGTTTTGTTCTGGTCAGTTACCGAGCGTTCATTTTTCACACACTGTATAGCAGTGTACGCTCCTCACACACTACCGTGTACCGGCTGGTATCACGGACTAATACAAGCTATCTGTGTGTGACTCTGGAAAAACAAACCGAGGAGATTTTCCATTTTTCCAGACCTACACCGTATAGAACTGTCCGCTTTTCAAATAGTTTTTTATATCTGCTATTTGATTATGGTCAAAACTATACAGAGACAGTGTGTGTCACTCCATATAAAAATAGACGTAGATTTAGAATTTTCCATACAGACACCGTATAGCGGTGTACGCTCCTCACACACTACCGTGTACAGGCTGGTATCACGGACAAATACAAGCTATCTGTGTGTGACTCTGGAAAAACAAACCGAGGAGATTTTCCATTTTTCCAGACCCGTATAGAACTGTCCGCTTTTCAAACAGTTTCGTATATCTGCTGTTTGATTATGGTCAAAACTATAAGAGACAGTGTCTGTCACTCCGTATAAAAAAAGACAGAGATTTAAAATTTTCCATAGACACCATATAGCGGTGTACGCTCCTCACACACTACAGTGTACCAGCTGGTATCATGGACAAATACAAGCTATCTGTGTGTGACTCTGGAAAAACAACCCGAGGAGATTTTCCATTTTTCCAGACCTACACCGTATAGAACTGTCCGCTTTTCAAACAGTTTTGTATATCTGCTGTTTGATTATGGTCAAAACTATTCAGAGACAGTGTGTGTCACTCCATATAAAAATAGACAGAGATTTAAAATTTTCCATACAGACACCGTATAGCGGTGTACGCTCCTCACACACTACCGTGTACCGGCTGGTATCACGGACTAATACAAGCTATCTGTGTGTGACTCTGGAAAAACAAACCGAGGAGATTTTCCATTTTTCCAGACCTACACCGCATAGAACTGTCTGCTTTTCAAACAGTTTCATATATCTGCTGTTTGATTATGGTCAAAACTATTCAGAGACAGTGTGTGTCACTCCGTATAAGAATAGACAGAGATTTAAAAATTTCCATACAGACACCGTAGAGCGGTGTACGCTCCTCACACACTACCGTGTACCAGCTGGTATCACGGACAAATACAAGCTATCTGTGTGTGACTCTGGAAAAACAACCCGAGGAGATTTTCCATTTTTCCAGACCTACACCGTATAGAACTGTCCGCTTTTCAAACAGTTTCGTATATCTGCTGTTTGATTATGGTCAAACTATACAGAGACAGTGTGTGTCACTCCGTATAAAAATAGACGGAGATTTAAAATTTTCCATACAGACACCGTATAGCGGTGTATGCTCCTCACACACTACCGTGTACCGGCTGGTATCACGGACAAATACAAGCTATCTGTATTTGACTCTGGAAAAACAAACCGAGGAGATTTTCCATTTTTCCAGACCCGTATAGAACTGTCCGCTTTTCAAACAGTTTCGTATATCTGCTGTTTGATAATGGTCAAAACTATTCAGAGACAGTGGGTGTCACTCCGTATAAAAATAGATGGAGATTTAAAATTTTCCATACAGACACCGTATAGAAGTGTACGCTCCTCACACACTACCGTGTACCGGCTGGTATCATGGACAAATACAAGCTATCTGTATTTGACTCTGGAAAAACAAACCGAGGAGATTTTCCATTTTTCCAGACCCGTATAGAACTGTCCGCTTTTCAAACAGTTTCGTATATCTGCTGTTTGATAACGGTCAAAACTATACAGAGACAGTGAGTGTCACTCCGTATAAAAATAGACGGAGATTTAACATTTTCCATACAGACACCGTAGAGCGGTGTATGCTCCTCACACACTACCGTGTACCGGCTGGTATCATGGCCAAATACAAGCTATCTGTGTGTGACTCTGGAAAAACAAACCGAGGAGATTTTCCATTTTTCCAGACCTACACCGTATAGAACTGTCCGCTTTTCAAACAGTTTCGTATATCTGCTGTTTGATTATGGTCAAAACTATACGGAGACAGTGTGTGTCACTCCGTTTAAAAATAGACGGAGATTTACAATTTTCCATACAGACACCGTATAGAGCTGTCTGATTCTCAAACAGTATTGTATATCTGCCATTCGCATTACGGTCACATCTATACAGAGTCAGCGTGTTTCTGTGACACTCCGTAAATACATATATGGACATTTCCATTTCTCCATACACTGTATTGAGCTGTCCAATTCTCAAACAGTATTGTATATCTGCTGTTCGCATTACAGTCACATCTATACAGAGTCAGCTTGTGTGTGACACTCCGTAAATACATATATGGACATTTCCTTTTCTCTATAAACCATATTGAGCTGTTCGATTCTCAAACAGTATTGTATATCTGCTGTTCGCATTACAGTCACATCTATACAGAGTCAGCGTGTGTGTGTGACACTCCGTAAATACATATACGGAGATTGTTAGTTACACAAAAAATGTATACAGCTGTACACTTCTGATACAGTACCGTATATCTGCTTGTTGGATTACGGTCAAATACATACTGGGAGAGCATCTGTGACTAACAAAATGTATACGTAGATTTAATTTTTTTAATACACCTTACACAGCTGGACACTCCTCATACAGTACCATCTCTCTGCTGGTATTTTTGGTACATTTTCCCAAACATGAGGAAGTATGGTGGAAGAGGCCGCGGACGTGGGCAGGGGGGCACGGCTGGTAATGATGGTGGTGGTGCATCGGCTGGTTCTGGCAAAAGCACAATAGCAACTAAGGCAGGATGTGTTGAGCCTACATCATCGTCTGGCCCATGAAGGCCTGTAAGGTTCCCTTTCCTTTTCATCCATTTTAAGTTTATGCTTAGAACATACAACACTGCCCTTCACCTCTCCAAACAAACCTATTTCAACACCCTCATCACCTCACTGTCCAATAACTGTTCAGAAAAGAGCGACCAGAATGGTGACCGGTCTGCAAACCCTGTCTTATGAGGAAAGGTTGCAGGATTTGGGAATGTTTAGTTTGCAAAAGAGAAGACTGAGAGGAGACTTAATTGCTGTCTACAAATATCTAAAGGGCTGTCACATTGTAGAAGGCTCAACTTTATTCTCATTTGCACAAGGAAAGACTAGAAGCAATGGGATGAAACTGAATGGGAGGAGACACAGATTAGATATTAGAAAAAACTTTTTGACAGTTAGAGTGATCAATGAGTGGAAAAGGCTGCCACGAGAAGTGGTGAGTTTTCCTTCAATGGAAGTCTTCAAACAGAGGCTGGACAGACATCTGACTGGGATGATTTAGCGAATCCTGCTTTGAGCAGGGGGTTGGACCAGATGGCCCAGGAGGTCCCTTCCAACTCTACGATTCTATGATTCTATGATTCTATGATTCTAACCCGAAACGTCTCTTTGACACTTTTCATTCTCTACTCAATCCAAGAGTACAGGCCCCAACCACGGAGCTCCGAGCTGACGATCTGGCCAATTACTTCAAAGAAAAAATTGACCAGATCCGACAGGAAATTATCTCCAAATCCCCTCATACCATGCACCGTCCTCCCTCCCCCACTGCATCTAACTCACTCTCTGATTTTGAACCAGTCACAGAAGAAGAAGTAAGCAGGCTCCTTGCATCTTCTCGCCCAACTACTTGCACCAGTGACCCATTTCCGTCACATCTCCTCCAGTCCCTTTCCCCTGCTGTCACCCCTCACCTAACTAAAATATTTAACCTCTCTCTCTCTACTGGTATTTTTTCCTCCTCATTTAAGCATGCCATCATACATCCACTACTTAAAAAACCATCCCTCGACCAAAACTGTGCCGCTAACTATAGACCTGTCTCTAATCTTCCCTTCATCTCTAAACTCCTGGAACGCCTGGTCCACTCCCGTCTTATCCGCTATCTCTCAGAAAACTCTCTTCTCGACCCTCTCCAATCCGGTTTCCGCTCTTTACACTCCACTGAAACTGCCCTCACTAAAGTCTCTAATGATCTGCTAACAGCTAAATCAAATGGTCATTACTCCATGCTAATTCTCTTGGATCTCTCTGCAGCATTCGACACTGTGGATCATCAGCTCCTCCTCACTATGCTCCATTCCATTGGCCTCAAGGACACCGTTCTCTCCTGGTTCTCCTCCTATCTCTCCGACCGCTCCTTTACTGTTTCTTTTGCCGGTTCCTCCTCCTCTCACCTTCCCCTTACTGTTGGGGTTCCTCAAGGATCGGTTCTAGGCCCCCTCCTCTTCTCCTTGTACACTGCCCCTATTGGTCAAACAATCAGTAGATTTGGTTTCCAGTACCATCTCTATGCTGATGACACCCAATTATACGCTTCTTCTCCTGACATCACGCCAGCCTTTCTAGAAAACACTGGCAATTGTCTAAACGCTGTGTCTAATATCATGTCCTCACTATATCTGAAACTGAACCTGTCAAAGACTGAACTCCTGGTGTTTCCTCCCGCTACTAATGCACCTATACCCGACATTGCTATTTCTGTGTGTGGTTCCACTATTACTCCCCAGCAACATGCCCGCTGTCTTGGGGTCATACTTGATTCCGGGCTTTCCTTTGCCCCCCACATTCGATCACTGGTTCGCTCTTGTCATCTGCACCTCAAAAACATTTCTAGAATTCGACCTTTTCTTACTTTTGACTCTGCAAAAACTCTTACTGTTTCTCTTATTCATTCTCGTCTCGACTATTGTAACTCTCTTCTAATCAGTCTCCCTCTTACCAAACTCTCCCCTCTCCAATCTGTCTTGAATGCTGCAGCCAGGATCATATTCCTCACCAATCGTTACACCGATACCTCTACCTTGTGCCAGTCATTACACTGGCTACCCATCCACTCCAGAATTCAGTATAAACTTATTACCCTCACCCACAAAGCCCTCCATGGCTCAGCACCACCCTACATCTCCTCCCTTGTTTCAGTATACCACCCTACCCGCGCCCTCTGTTCTGCTGATGACCTGAGGTTAGTATCCTCAATAGTCAGAACCTCCCACTCCCGTCTCCAAGACTTTACACGTTCCGCGCCAATTCTTTGGAATGCACTTCCCAGGTCAATACGATTAGTCCCCAATCCCCACAATTTTAAGCGTGTCCTGAAAACGCATTTATTCAGACTGGCCTATTGCCTCAACACATTAACCTAACCTATCCCTGTGTGGCAGAGCCAAAAGTTTTACCATAACCAGGTTCCCAGCATCATGTTCCCACATGCTTTATGCATCCATTAGCCCTCTGTGTCTGTACTGTTACACACTTAACATTATGGCTGGTCCATACAATCAGAGCAACTGTTACCACCCACCTTTCGTGTCTACCTCTTTCCTCATAGACTGTAAGCTTGCGAGCAGGGCCCTCACTCCTCTTGTTATTTGTTATAATCTACTGTATGTGATTATTGTTATGCTGTAATGTCTATTGTCTGTACAAATCCCCTCTGAAATGTAAAGTGCTGCGGAATATGTCGGCGCTATAAAAATAAAATTTATTATTATTATTATTATTATTATTTCTTGGAGTAGGAAAACCACTTTTAAAGCCGGAGCATCAGGAACAGGTTTTGGCGTACATTGCCGAAACAGCCACCAGCTCTATTGCCTCCTCTTCTGAACGTTCGAAACCTGCAAGCACAGAGTCGTCAGTGCAGGGTTCTGGTCAGGAAAAACACCTTTCCTTGTGTCCTTCACCCCCACCAAAAGTTAAGGATGCGGCAGCCCACACTTCTGATTACTCCATGGAGCTCTTTTCACATACCATGCCTGGGTTATCCAGTCAAATCCTGAATTCCCCAGTCCAAGATGTATCTGACATGGAGTGCACTGATGCACAGCCACTGCTAGATGATTCTGCTGGTACATTGACAACAGAGCACTACATTGTCCTCGTAGTCTACTGTGCCAGAATCTGACCCTGATGAAACTCAGGTGCCCCTTCCCGCATACTATACCACCTTACACGGTGACACAGAGGAAGGTAAAGAGGAAGATGCAGATGACTTTGAAGAGGAGGTGATGGATGACCCAGTTCTTGACCCGGATAGGCATCCATTGGGGGAGGAGGGTGGCGCTGGCAATAGTTCAGATAAGCAGAAGGATCTGCAGCAGACATTGACATCGCAGCAGCGGTTATCTGACAGGCCCGTAGCTGTCCAAAAACATTGACCAAAAACTAAAAGAGTTGCAGGACAGCTTGGCCAGACAGTCAACTTAGCACAGTGAGCAAGGCCAGAAAATGTATACCATAGTAGGAAGAGTGCAGTGTGGCACTTCTTTGTCCAAAATCCTACTGATGAGGCAAAGGTTACCTGTAAGAAGTGCGGAAGGACCTTTAGCCGAGGTAAACAACTCAGAAATTTGAATACCAGTTGCATGCTTAGACATTTAATCAACATGCACTTGCAAGCATGGATGGATTACAAAACCTCAGGTAGCACATGTGCACCTGCTCCGACTGAAGGTAGCCAGCAACGCTCCATCGCTTCCACCACTGTAAGACCACCACCACCGTTAAGCACACCACCAGCACTAAATGTTGAAGCGTCGTTGCAAGGCTAAAGCACTCAGGGAATCACAATGGTTTTGCAACACAACACTGAATCTAGGCCATCACCACTAATACCATCACCTACCCCCCCTCACTCCGTCCGGTCCACCGCTACTTCCCCCATATGCAGCTCTCCAGTCCAGCTCACCTACCAGACACTCTGAGTAGGACAAGAAAGTACTCATCCTCTCATCCGCCTACACTGTGTTTGAACTCCTACATTGCCAAACTAATCTCATTAGAGATGACGCCCTACCGTTTGGTTGAAAGTGAAGCTCATGGCCTACGCAGTCCCACGCTATGACCTACCCAGTCGGCACTTCTTTTCTCGAAAAGCCATCCCAGCCCTCCACCTGCATGTGAACGACTGCATTGTCCATGCACTCAAGCAATCAGTGAGTGGAAAGGTGCACCTCACAACAGATGCATGGTCCAGTAGGCATGGCTAGGGCTGTTACGTGTCCATAACTGCGCACTGGGTTAATGTGGTGGATGCAGGCTCCACAGGGGACAGTGGTGAACAAACAGTGCTGCCTAGCCCATGGTATAGGAAACAGCTGGCTGTAGGCTTTCGACCCTGCTCCTCCATAAGCGAAAGCTCATCCACAGAGCACAGTCGCAGGAGCACTCCATCCGCAGCTGGCAGTGTTGCACACGAGGTGTCCCACTATCGAACAGCTAGTGGTAAGCATCAGCTGGCTGTGTTAAAGATGATGTCTTTGGATGACAACAGACACACCGCAGAGGTACTGGCCGACTACATGCAGCGACAAACTGAGTCATGGCTGAGCAGTCTGCATCTTGAGCCAGGCAAGGTAGTCAGTGATAACGGCCGTAATTTTGTGGCAGCCATAGCCCTTGCAAAACTCACATACATACCTTGCCTGGCTCACACTTTGAACCTGGTAGTGCAGTGCTTCCTTAATAATTATCCGGAGTTAACATCCCTTCTCCATAAGGTGCGAAGACTGTGCTCGCACGTCCGTCGCTCGCCCGTACACTCCAGTCATATGCAGAAGCTGCAGTGATTGCTCCACCTCCCCAAGCACTGCCTAATCATAGGTGTTGCAACAAGGTAGAACTCCACCCTGCACATGGTTGAGAGGCTGTGCGAACAGAGGCAGGCTGTGATGCATTTGTGGGGGGATACACGGGCAGGCAGTTTGAGGGAAGACATGGAATTGTCGGGTGTGCAGTGGTCAAAGCTTACCAGAGCACACAGCTGGTAAGCGCAGACGACGCCATCATAAGCATGAGCATCCCACTTATGCGTCTGCTCATGCAAAGTTTGACGCACATTAAGGATCTGGCGTCTGCAGCGGAGGAGGAGGAGGAGGGAAGCCTTGCTGACAGCCATTGTCTGGTCAGGGAACAGTCCTGGACGAGGTGGAGGAAGAAGAGGAAGAGGAGGAGGATGAGGAGGATGATTATTTTGGGCTGGATGATGCTTCTCAGGGGGCAAGAGAATATGTTGGTGTTCCAAGGTCAGGTACAGGGTTTGTGTGTGACTGTAGGGATGTGGATTTGCCAGAAAGTGCTCCTCCACCCAGCAGTGGCAGTGCATTATTGACACCTGGAACATTGGCCCACATGTGCGATTATGCCTTGTGGATCCTAAAAAGGGACCCCCACATTGCCAAGATGATGAAGGATGACGACTACTGGCTGGCCAGCATCCTCGATCCACGCTACAAAGGCAAATTACACAACATCATGCCACAGGAGAACCTAGAGATAATATTGGCTAACAAACAATCTACTCTGGTAAACCGTTTGTTTGAGGCTTTCCCAGCACACAGCAGCGGTGCTGGTTCTCCCACGAGCCGTAGTGGGCACAGTGGAAGAGGTGTTCGTGGTGCACACAGCCGAATTAGCGTTGGAGACAGGGGTTTCATGACCATGTTGTGGACTGATTTCTCAAGTACCACTCACACGACTGCTAATACTGCATCGATTAAAAGTGACAGGAGACAGCAGTTGTCAACTATGGTTACAAACTACTTCTCCTCCCATATCGATGTTCTCCCTCACAGGTCATTCGCCTTTGACTATTGGGCCTCTAAACTAGACACCTGGCCTGAATTGGCACAATATGCCTTACAGGAGCTCGCTTGCCCTGCTGCTAGTGTGTTATCTGAAAGAGTCTTCAGTGCTGCTGGATCAATCCTGACAGAAAAAAGGACCCGTCTGTCAACCCAAATTGTTGATGATCTAACCTTCATTAAAATGAACCATGCATGGGTTTGAAAGGATTTTGTCCCACCTTCCCTTGATGACACATCAGAAAACTGATGCCAGAAAACTGCCTCGCTTTTGTCCTCCTCTTCCTCGTACTTGCCCAATTCCGCAATTTGCAGCTGCTGAATGTCCAGTCTGCACATCAACATATGCCTTTTTTTAAACCTCCCTAACTAGGCTTCCCACCCCCCCAAGGGCTGGGGTCAACAACTGGCGCACTTGGGTAAGTGCCGTTGCTCTGAACAGGTGGATGGGCCCACTGATGGCCGACGGCACTGGCACAGGGCCCCTCATAGTACAATACAGTGTCTCTGGTGGTGGTGGGGGCCCACTCGCCGTCAGACACACCAGCGTACTATGAGGGGCCCTGTTCCAGTACCGTCGTCCACAAGTGTGCCCCCCCGCTTGGTCATGGCCACAGCACTTGCAAGATGCAATACTTACCTCTCCCTGCTTCACCGCTGTGTAGTCTGGGCAGTTAAATCCTTCACAGGAACGGCCACTAGAAATTTGGTGTATTGATCGATGATGGTTAAGATGTAGCTATGGCCTGTCCTGCTGGCATCTACCTTCAGATGATCAATGGCTACTATTTGTAATGGACGTCAACTTACAAGCGGATGCATTGGTGCTTTATGATCACCTTTCACATTCCTGCCACCATTTTTCAATGTCTCCTCTCATGGCAATCCAATAGAATCGCCTATGGCCTGTGGCTTCTGTCTTTTGCACTCCATAATGACCAGACACATCATGATAGGCAGTGAGGACCATGTCTACATCTCTCCCTGTGATCACAATTTGATGGAGACGAGTAACGGTGTTGTGATCCACGCTACTGCGATAAAGCAATCCTTTCCTCACAAAGAACCATTTTCACTGTCTCCACAGACACAGTAATTAAGGGTCTGCATCGCCTCTGCAACATCTACCGGGAGGTTTTCCCGCGATGAGTAATTCCCAAATTTCTGCTAACACTCGACTTTCCGTCTGTACTTGTATCCATGTAGTTTCCAGTAGCGGAGAGTATGGACTGGCTTACTGAGATAGAAATATATACGAAGATTTAAAAGTACCACAACACTGTATACTGGTGTATGCTTCGAATACCTTTCCCTTTTTCTACTTTTTAAATTCTGGTGTTATACATACTGAGCCTGTGAGTGTCTGTGTCTGACTCCGAAAGTATAGACGGAAATTTACAATTACCCCTAGACTGGATACACCTGGTATGTGCTGATACAGTACCTTTGTTCAAAATTTGTTTATTACGGTATCATTCATAGTGAGTGAGCGTGTGTGTTTTACGCCTTCTATATATACGTTGAATCGGAGATACCAATTTTTACCCTATACTCGATACAGCTTGTATCTTGTTATACAGTACCTTTGTTCAACATTTAGTATCACGGTCAAATCCATACTGCGTAAGCGTCTGAGAGTGACTACGGGACTATGTATACGGAGATTTCAATTGTACCCTATAATATATATACTTGCTATCTTGTTATCCAGTACCTTTTTTTCAACATTTTTTATTATGGTCAAACCCAGACTGAGTGATCATCTGAGGGTGACTCCGGAAATAAATACAGAGATTTCAAATTTGGCCAACACTGTATACAGCTGTACGCGTCTGATACATTAACCTTTTTTGCTATTTAGCTTCTGGTGTAATCCATAATGAGCCTGTGAACGTCTGTCTGTTACTCCGGAAATATATTTGGAGGTTTAGGATTACCCCAACACTGTATACAGCTGTACGCTTGTGTTACATTACCCATTTACAGCTTTTCATATTTTTGTGTAATCCATACTGGGCCTGAGAGAGTTTGTGTCTGCCTCCTGAAATATATACGGAGATTCAGAATGTTTACACTATACTATATATACCCTTTTTCAACTTTTTATTTTATTGTGTAATCCATACTGAGCCTGTGAGCATCTGTGTATGACTCATGAAATATATACAGAGATTTACTGTTATCCCTAGACTGTATAGAGCTGTACGCTTCTGATTCAGTGCCAAATATCTGTTGGAATTTTGGGTCCATTTTCCAAAACATGAGGAAGTATGGTGGAAGAGGATGCGGACGTGGGCGTGGGGGGCCACCTGGTACTGATGGTGGTGGTGGTGCATCTGCTGGTAGTGCCAAAAACACAATAGCAGCTAAGGCAGGAGGTGTTGAGTCTGCGTCATGGTGTAGCTCCGGAAGTCCTGTAACTTGGCTCCCTTTTCTGGGAGTAGGTAGACTGCTTTTAAAGCTGGAGCATCAGGAACTGTTTTCGGCTTACATTGCTGAAACAGCCTCCAGCTCTATCGCCTCCTCTTCTGAAGTTTCAAAAAATGCAAGCGCTGAGTCGTCAGTGCAGGCTTCTGGTCAGGAGCAACCCCTTTCCTTGTGTCCTTCACCCACACCAAAAGTGAAGGATGCGGCAGCGCACACTTCAGATTACTCCATGGAGCTCTTTTCACATACCATGCCTGGGTTCATTAAAAATGGGGCCCATCATATACTGGAGCATTCCAAATGGGGGACATCAGACACTGGAGCAGCATTTACGGGACCCATTATACACTGGAGCATTAGAAATGGAGCCCATTATATATGGAGCATTATTAGGGCCCATCATACACTGGAGCATCGCCCATGGGGACCAACATATACTGGAGCATTCCAAATGGGGGACATCAGACACTGGAGCAGCATTTACGGGGCCCATTATACACTGGATCGTTAGAAATGGGGCCCATTATATATGGAGCATTATTAGGGCCCATAAGACACTGGAGCATCATCCATGAGGCCCATCATATACTGGAGCATTCCAAATGGGTGACATCAGACACTGGAGCAGCACTTACGGGGCCCATTATACACTGGAGCATTAGAAATGGAGTCCATTATATATGGAGCATTATTAGGGCCCATTATACACTGGAGCATCGTCCATGGGGACCAACATATACTGGAGCATTCCAAATGGGGGACATCAGACACTGGAGCAGCATGTACGGGGCCCATTATACACTGGATCATTAGAAATGGGGCCCATTATATATGGAGCATTATTAGGGCCCATAAGACACTGAAGCATCTTCCATGAGGCCCATCATATACTGGAGCATTCCAAATGGGGGACATCAGACACCGGAGCAGTATTTACGGGGCCCATTATACACTGAAGCATTAGAAATGGAGCCCATTATATATGTAGCATTATTAGGGCCCATCATACACTGGAGCATCGTCCATGAGGACCAACATATAATGGAGCATTCCAAATGGGGGACATCAGACACTGGAGCAGCATTTATGGGGCCCATTATACACTAGATCATTAGAAATAGGGCCCATTATATATGGAGCATTATTAGGGCCCATAAGACACTGGAGCATCATCCATGAGGCCCATCATATACTGGAGCATTCCAAATGGGGGACATCAGACACTGGAGCAGCATTTATGGGGCCCATTATACACTGGAACATTAGAAATGGAGCCCATTATATATGGAGCATTATTAGGGCCCATCATACACTGGAGCATCGTCCATGGGGACCTTCATATACTGTAGCATTATGTGGAGCTCATCATATACTGTATGGAACATTATATGTGACATGACCAATTATTCTGTATGGAGAAATATATGGGGCTCATTATTCTGTATGGCGCACAATGTGGTGGCCATAATACTGTATGGAGTAATACAGTATACTGTCCTTTTTTTGAGCTATTGTACAATTTAGAATAGATCAGTCGTGTCATGTATGCAGTGAATTATTTGTCATTGTACTATACCTATATTTCTGTGCCGTATCGGAGCATCATGAGTTGTGGTATGTGTTAAAGGGGCGCACTGACACTCTTTCGCCCAGGGCACACGAAAACCTGGAGCCAGCCCTACCCCCCCACAACTTTAGCCAAATAACCCCCAGTTTTCAATGCGTAACTATTATTATGAAGTAAATTAAGGTTGACAAGCTTCAGTAATAAGAATTGATGTTTTTGGCATTGAAATGGGCACTGTAGGTGTGTTTACTGTCCTCCACTCCCTGCCGACTTTCCTTCCCCATTGACTTGCATTGGGTTTCGTGTTTCAGTCGGCCTCCGACTTTTCCCTAAAGTCGGCCAATTTAGTTCGACCCGACTTTTGCGAAAGTCGGGTTTCATGAATTCCGACTCGACCCTAAAAAAGGCAAAGTCGCTCATCTCTAGTTGGTCTGTAAAAAGGACGGCACCTTGGGATTCTGCGTGGACTATCGGAAGTTGAACGCCTGCAGCAACAAAGACTTGTGCATAGAAGAGTCCCTGTCCGCTTTGGGGAAGGCAACATACTTCTCGACTTTAGATCTGGCTAGTGGGTACTGGCAGGTGCCGATGTTGGAGGAAGACTGAGCCAAGACGGCGTTCATTGTTCCCATGGGACTGTTTGAGTTCAACCGGATGCCATTTGGGCTGTCCAACGCCCCGGGGACCTTTCAACGACTGATGGAGTGCTGTCTGGGAGATCTCAACTTCGAAGCCACGCTGATATATCTGGATGATATAATCTATGCTGCCACGTTTGAGGACCACCTGCGGCGGTTGGGGCAGGTGCTCGGCCGGCTGCAGAAGTAAGGATTGAAGGTAAAACCCCAGAAATGCCACCTGTTCCGCACCCAGATCTAATATCTGGGGCATATCGTCTCCGCCGAGGGCGTTAGACCGTCCCTGGAAAAGGTTGCTGCCATCCAGGAATGGCCTACTCCCAAGATGGTAAAAGACGTGCGGGCCTTCTTGGGGTTGGCTGGTTACTACCGTCGTTTCGTAAAGAATTTTGCACGCCGAGCCCGAGCTCTGCAGGACCTGCTAAAGGGGGCTCCTGCCAGGGCGAATGGGCGAAAGATCCACTGGCAACAACCACAAGAAGAAGCGTTCCAAGACCTGAAGGCTGCACTCTCGTGTGCCCCGGTGTTAGCTTATGCGGATTTCTCGCAACCGTTCATACTGCACACTGATGGGAGCCTCCACGGGCTAGGGGCTGTGTTGTCACAAGTTCAAGACGGCCGGGAGAGAGTGATCAACTATGGTAGCCGATCACTTCATGACTCCGAGCGTAACCCTGACAATTACAGCTCCTTTAAGCTCGAGCTCCTTGCGGTAGTGTGGGCCATGACGGAGCGGTTCGCAGAGTGCCTGGCGGGCTCCGAGGTGGTGGTGCGGACCGACAACCACCCGCTGGCCCATTTGGAAAATGCCAAACTAGGGGCTCTGGAGCAGCATTGTGTGGCCTGGATGGCCAAGTTCAACTATAAGATCATCTATAAAAGAGGAGCAGAAAACGTACACGCCGACGCCCTCTCCAGGATCCGACATACAACACCAGGGAAGAGTCGAGATGACGAATTGGAAGGGGAAGAGACGCCGTTCGCCCTCACCGCCGCTGTGCTCACAGCTGCCACACAGGAGGAATCCCAGCTAGGACCCTCATGGGGTATGCTGGAACAATCATGTGACAGATGGATCCAACAGCAGCAAGAAGATGAAGAAGTTGGACTCTTGCGCCGATGGGTGACCACCGGCAGATTACCTACCGACTCTCAGAGACAGACCTTAACTCAGGATATGTTGCTGATGTTACGCCAAAGGGAAAAACTGATCATCAAAAAGGGGCTATTGTATCGTAAGGCCGTATCACGGGCCATGTCCGCAACAACTTGGCAGGTAGTCGTGCCCGGAGCCCAACATAGTGATCTGGCTCGGGAAGCCCAGAAAAAGGGGGCTCACTTCAGAGCTCAAAAGACCTTGCAATGGTTGCAGCAGATTGCTTACCACCCGCACTTGCATGCTGCTGTGGAGGAAACTTGCCGGGCCTGCCGCCTATGCGAGCTAGCTAAACCACCCACACAATGGGCCCCAGTGCAAACAATAGTGACATCAGCACCCCTTGAGCTCTTGACAGTGGACTATCTGACCATTGGTCCCGCGTACCAGGGGTATGAACATTGTCTCGTTATGGTAGATCATTTCACCAAATTTGCCGTGGTAACCCCCACTCGAGACCAAACTGTGGAGTCGGTCGCCTATGCAATTTGTAAAAACTTTATCCAAGTGTATGGCTGCCCTCAATGGATACATTCGGACTAGGGAGCGTGCTTTCTGGGAAAAGTCATGGAGGAACTACATCACCTCTATGGAATTGATAAATCCCGGACCACGCCATACCACCCGCCAGGAAACGAGGCTTGCAAACGATTTAATCGGACCTTAATTCAAACGTTGCGTACTCTGGAGAGTGACCGGAAGGCCCGCTGGCCTGAGTATATACCTGAACTAGTTTGGGTCTATAACAACCAGGTACACCGGGTTACCGGCTATACCCCCTACTCACTACTATTTGGGCAAGAAGGAAAAGGGATCAAAGAAGTAGAATTGAACCCGGAGGAACCCCAACCCTGGACCGGGGTGTCATCATGGGTCCGAAGCCACCAACACCGGTTACAGACCCTCCACCGTATCGTCCATACAAAATGCCGGGACCTAGAGCACCCAGGGGGAACTCTGCCTCCGCCCACCGACTTCCAAACTGGGGATCGAGTACTTGTGCTAGACCAGCACCCCCAGAACAAGTTAGAACCTCGGTGGGAAGAAAGCCCTTACTGAGTGTTGCGCCGAATAAGCTCCGACAGGTCTGTCTACGAGATACAACTCCAGAAAGATGAGGCACTTCCTACTCGTACTGTGCACCATAATATGCCATGACCCTGTACATCCACTGATCCCATGCGACCCGAGCCTACTCCTCAGGTCCCCGACCCACTGCCAACTGTCTGGGACCTGGATGACGAAGAAGATGTTCCAGCAGTACCCGCCGACCCTCCAAGGAATTTCATCTCCGTAGGCCCAGTTGACCCGCCAGAATCGACCAGCCCACCACCTTCCACCACCCCAGAAAGCTCCACCACAGTCGAACTGAGACGCTCCACAGCTGGCAAACCCCCTGAATGTTACGAACAAAACCAGTTCATATGGCAACATGAACTCTTGCCTCCAAAAGCCAACCCGAGCCTACTAAGGCCCTCGCCCGAGGACTGGTGAGCATACAGGATGGGGGAGTGTAGGAGGAAGGGCCCCCGCCGAGTGTCCGGGCCGGAACCAAGGGGAACGTCATCTAAGTTCCTAGGGAGCCTGTTTCCGGGGAGCAGAGTTAGGGGACGGACCGCTGAGACTGACAGAACGGTTGGGGGTGGAGCCTATATAAAAGGGGCAGAGCACGCCAGTCAGAGTGAGTCAGCAGAACGGGAGAGAAGGAGCAGGAGACTGTGGGAGCGCCAGGGAGCGAGAGCCACGAGCAGAAACCAGAGAGGAGGACAGCGACAGGAGGGAGGCTCACGGTGGAGCCGACTGACAGAAGACACCTGCTTCACTCCAACCCACGGCCGTTGCTGCCTCACTCCAGCTCGCGGCTGCGGCCTGCCAGCAGTCACCCGCGGCCTCTGCCACCTCACCCCAGCTTGCGGCCTGCCCGCAGTCACCCGCGGCCGCTGCAGCCTCACTCCAGCTCACGGCTGCGGCCTGCCCGCTGCTGCACACAGCGACTGCCGCTCCACACCTGACCGCGGCTGCGGCTTGTCCATTGCCGCTCGCAGCCGCCACCACCTCACTCCAGTCCGTGGCAAGGGCCGGGCCGTCGTCCACCGCGGGTCGCCTAGTGCAGCTGCTGGCTGCGCCAGTGGCCTACCATCCGCCACTCAGCCCCGCCGCTGCCTGCCCCTGTACAGGGGCTGCGGCCTTGACTCTCCCACCCCCAGGCGGTGTCCGGCTGCCTCTGCCGGGGGACATCCCACCAAATAACCTTTCTAGGGCCTGTTGTGCCCCTGCTTTGCCTGGGCGTCGGAATGCCCAAAGACTATGCCAGATCCTCAGTAGCTGGGCCCAGCGGCTGCGACGCCGAAGCACCATCGTCCAGGACACCGAGGGACGTCAGGACGGATAAGTGACACCACATAATTAAGGACCCATAGTCGGCCATACCGTGGCCCTATAGTGACCGGCCTTTGCCAGAGTAGTTGTGTTCTTATAACCAGTGTTTGTTTGTACTGAGTCCCTGTGAGGACAATTTCTGTTATTTTGTGTGGTTGCTTAGGATAGCCCTAGCGGCATCAATCCATAAAAGTTATTACTAAAAGTATAATCCATCTCGCGCCTCGTCACTGCATCCCTCGTACCTGCCATGACCAAACCTCCGCCTCCATCACCGTGGCCAGTGTTCTCACACAGGTCTCCGGCCGCAGAACCTCCACTTGTTTACCCCATACAGTGGGGTGAGAGAGAGCCCATCAGCTGTTACGGAAATGGAGATGCCTGCTGTTTTTGTTTAACTGAGCACACCACATCTTTCTAAAACCACCATAACATCTCCGCCTGCACCTCATTTACAGTCTAGCAGTTTGTTACGTTCACCCTACTCCACCCTCTCTCAGCACAGCAGCCAGCCCTCGGTCCCACAGTTGTGGTCATGAAAAAGAATATTTCCTCATACACATGCCAAAGCTAAGAACTTGAACTCCACCATCTCCAATCTGTTGGCCATGGAAATGCTGCCTTTTCACCTGGTGGATACAGACAGTTTCGGAAAACTGGTGGCCAGAATAAATTACAAAAAGAAAAGACATGCTAGAATGGGGATACACGTTTCCCAGGTGTATACCCATTCTAGCATGTCATTTCTTTTTGTCTTTTATTCTGGCTTAACTTTACATGCTTTGGGCTGATCCCTGCTCTGTAACATGGTAGTGCCCTCCATGTTGCTTTTTCATCCAAAAGCTGATGGCGATCACAGTCCCCCAGTACCAGCTGCCCAGTCGCCATTACTTCTGTAAAAAAAGCTGTGCCTGTGCTATACCAGCATGTCGCAGACAACGTCACCCATTCCTTGAAAAATTATTTGTCTGCCAGGGAGCATTTCACCACTGACACCTGGATGAGAAAACATGGCCAGGGGCATTACATCTCGCTGACTGGGCCCCGGGTGACTCTGGTGGCTGTTTTAGCAGGCGGGCAAGGGTCTGCTTCACAAGTCTTGGAATTCCCAAGGATTGCGGGACGAACCTCTGTATCTAAAACTTCCTCCACTGCTTCTGCCTCTTCCACCTCCTCTAGAGCCTCCATCTGCACCATTAACCTCTCCCTTAATGAGACACATGTATCAACAGTGCAGAGAGAATTACCCCAACTCCATACTGCGCAGCCAGGGTTCACCGCAATCAGGCAGTGCTTAAAACAATATGCCTTGGAGATCGCAGTCATACAGATCAAGAGTTGTGGAGAGCTATCCAGGCCTACTTTGAGCAATGGCTGTATCCACTGATCCTGGAGCCAGGGATGGCCGTGTGTGATAACGGTGCAAACCTTGTGGTGGCCCAACTCTGGGGCAGCCTCACACACGGCTTGCATGGCTCACGTCCTTAACTTGGTGGTACAGCAATTTCTCCGCCACTATCCCAACCTGGAGGCGCTGCTGCAGAAAGCACGATAGCTGTGTGCTCACTTCCACAGTTTGGAAGCCACAGGTCATCGTCTTGCATCACTACAGAGGTCTTTTGGCCTATCGGTTAATCATTTGCCAACACAGTTGAATTCCACTCTGCACATGTTGCAGTGACTGTGGCAGCAGTGATGAGCTCTGATACAGTATGTCCTTTTGCATAGCCTGGGCCAACACAGTACAAACGTGGTGCAAATCACGCTTATGGAGTGGGCACAGATGAATGACCTCTGCACCCTTCTGCACAGATTTGAAATGGCTACTAAGATGGTTAGCACTGATGATGCCATCATCATTATTCCAGTCATCTACATGCTGGAGCACACTTTGAATAGTCTGCGGGAGGAGGTTGTGATCCCAGAGGAAGAGTTGGACGCAAAGAAGGGTGTGAAAAGGATAACAATATCTCTAAGTTCCAGACTGTCATAGCACAATCATTGTACATGGCTTTGTAATGGAGAGGAGACTATAAGACGCCTATCCATTACTAATTGTCACGCTCGCGCCTTGGCTGATTGGCGCGAGCCGGGGGGTTGTGGCCCCACTGAGCCACAAACCAGACTACCCTGGAAGGGGTGTGACTACGACAGCTACTTTGGTCTTCACTGGAGCCTCTGATGATGAGGTCAGGCTGGTGCGGCAGGTAGCTGCCGGGTGCCACTCCAGGGTGGTGTCTGGCTGTGGCTGCTGATCCCACTCGGGAACAGGACACCTGGACAGGTGCGAGTGACAAGCAGCCTGAGACACAGGGCAAGCAGGCATGGCTTGAGACACAGGGCAGGTGGGCATGGCTTGAGACACAGGGCAGGTGGGCACGGCTTGAGACACAAGGCAGGCGGGCAGGGGCCTGTTCACACAGCAGATGCAGGTATCGGTATAGGCAGGAAAGAGTGGAGTGTGTTGGAACAGGTTAGGACATGAGCCGCAATAGTGCGGCGTAGGCAGAGCTTGCAAGAGTGCAAAGTAGGTGGAGCTTGCAAGAGTACAAAGTAGGTGGGGCTTGCAAGAGTGCAAAGTAGGTGGAGCTTGCAAGAGTGCAAAGTAGGCAGAGCTTGCAAGAGTGCAAAGTACAGCCAGGGAGGACACAAGGAAAGACACAGCAGGGAAAGGAACCACAGACAAGGAGACTGAAAGGCAGAGGTTAGGCAGAGTTCAGACAGGAAAAAAGTACGAGACAATGTACAGGGACCGAAGGATACAAGAACCAGGATATTCTGCCTCCTGGGGGTGGCCAGAGAAGTACTAGGAAAAGTACAGAGACAGAGCTAGGACAAGGAAGAGACCAGGATATTTGCCTCCTGGCATGCAGCCAGAGAATACTAGACAAAGCTAGGAGTAAAGCCTCTCTGAGAAGGCGAGACATAGGACAGGACCTGGCTTCCTCAGCAGCAAGGAACTAACTGAGTTGAGACATTGCACAGGCAAGGGTTAGTGGGCGTGGTGACCCTATATAGTAAAGGGCTCCAGGTGATTGGTCGGGGACAGCTTAGACCAGTGCACCCTGACTGCATAAGAAGCAGAGAGTTCAGGCACTGCCCCCCTATACACAAAGTCAGGAAGCATGAAGAGAGAAAGCAGGAAAACAAGAGGCATAGCGCATGGAGCTGGCAGCAGACAGAAATCACCTCATGACCTGGAGCAGTGAGTAAGTTGGTGTGCGGGGATGGGAGGCCATGCAGTGATGCCAGCAGGGTTGTTACACTGATCCTTTAGTTATATTGTAAATATACACACACACCAAAATAAAGTTCTTTATTTGAAATAAAAAAGATATATCCCTCACTTGTCCATCGTTCTGTTCCACGCCGTGATCTATGTCTGGGGATAAATAGTTTTCAACCTGGATGGTGCCATGATGCGACCGTCCAGTCTGGGAACCACTGAGGAATGAGCTGCTGAAAGTCACTGAGGCTGTGTCCCAGACGGGCCCCTGAATTGTGGTGACATCAGCACTGTGAGAAAAAGTCAGTGAGTTCACTGCAGTTCAACCTCAGTGAGTTCACCGCTGTTCAGCTCAGTGATTTCACTACAGTTCATTATGAGAAATTTCTCTCAGTGAAGTGTGGTGAAGTCACTGAGCTTGAAATGTGGTGAACTCCATGTGGTGAAATTTTTCTCATAGTGCTGATGTCACTGCTAGTCACTGGCAACAGCGTGATCAGTACCAATGATTTCCTGGCGCTGGTATGTGTGATACTGATGCAGCACATGGGTTACATACAGTAGCCACATGTATGCCACACGTATGAAACACATGGAGACAGATAACTCCGGTACTGGTTTTTCCAGTACCGAAAATATCAGGATGTGTCACCGGAGTGTGACTGAGCAGAAAAGCAGTTTGAGCTGTTGTATGAGGTATTAGGGCAACAAGCACAGTAGGAATACACCGCTCCTTCAACCATCTCATCTTTATTTAAACTTAAATTCAAAACTCTTAATACTGTCCCAGGCTCTGAAACCTCATGAATGGCCCATGACTGACTGCTGCCGTGCCTTAGTAAAATTTCTACTGTGGGCGAATTGTTCAGTCAACTACCTGTGTTACTATCCTTACATTTTCTAACATTAATGGTCAATTAAGCTGATATTTGTGCCACCTGAGTTTGGCTGAGCAAAAAAGAAGTTTGAGTTGTTACATGAGGTATCAGGGCTCCCAGCCCAGCAGATCTACACCGGTTCCTCACCCTCCTTGTCTTAATTTAAACTTAAATTCAAAGCTCTAAATGCTGGCCTAGAACCTGATACCCCATGCTGGCCCATAGCTGACTGCTACTGTGCCAATATCAAATTTCTACTGTGGATCAATTGATCAGTCAAGTACCTGTGTTACTATCCTTAAATTTGTTGACCAACACTAGTCTACAAAATTGTCATTTGTGGCACCTGAGTGTGGCTGAGCACAAAAGTTGTTTGAGCTGTTGCATGAGGTATCAGGGATCCCAGCACAGCAGGCCTGCACCAGTCCCTCACCTACCTCATCTTAGTTTAAACTTAAATTCGCATAGGCCATGGCTGACTGCTGCTGTGCCATTATCAAATTTCTTCTGTGGGTTAATTGATGCCACTTTTCCTGCTGTCTGCACCTAATTTTTAGAAATGATTGGACTCTAAGTTGGGTCTCCTTCATGTGTGTTGCCTGAGTTTGGCATGGCTCTCAGAGCACAAGTCCTATACCTGTTACTCATCCACCTGTTACTGATCAATATTTAAGCTAGAAATGCTGAACCTAGCCTTGCACCCAGGCTCTGTCCCATGCATCCATGCTGCATAATTATACCATTTGTACTCTGGGTCAATTGGTGCCACTTTTCTTGGTGTCTGTCCCTAATTTGAGCTGTTTTGGCAGATTTTGGGCCCCCCTTAAGATGGTGTTTATGCGTTACATTTTGCCTCCCATTGAATTCAATAGTGTTCTGATATGTTCGACAAGCTGTTCTGCGAAAATCAGGATGTTCGCAAATCCGAATCCTTGAAAGGTTCGCTTATCTTTAGTCACCTGTAGCAGTCCAAGCGGCTTTTAATATTTCAAACCCCCGTAACTTCACACAAAGCACATTAAACTATATGGATGACAATAGTCAATTTTTGGAACAAAAAAAATTTGGTCACCTGTACCAGACCAAGTGGTTTTTAAAAATGTCAGATCACCGTAATTTCACAAAAAGCACGTTAAACTGTATGAATGACAATATACTTAATTTTTTCACCAACAAAAAAAAGTCGACACCTGCAGAAGCTATATATTTAGCAACAGACTGCAATGCCCTAAACCCTGCCTAGAGGCTATTCAGCCACTCTCCCTGCACCAGTAGCTGTCCCTAGGCTAGATATGGAATATATTGCATATAAACAGCAAAATTAATAAATTATGATGATGATAGGGTAGTTTGTAGTAGAAATAGTTTGTGACACTACTCGTGGTATTCGGCAAGGGTAGCCGACGCTGCAATGCAGATCCTCTGGGATGGTGTTAGGGCATCAAAGATGGTTAAGCTCTCCACGGGTAGAGCTGTGTCCCAGGGAAGTTAGGCTGTTATAAGTAAAGATGGTGGCTGTTGTAGTGTGTGCGGTGCAGGGCAGGTGAGATGTAAAATGACACAGATGACATAGAAGGGTGCAGTTTCCAGAGTTTTACTCACAGTTCTTGTGTACACAGGTGCCCGCTTGGTGCCATGTCTTCCAGGTGAAGGATCCATCAAGCTCTCAGGTAGATTGAGATACACCTTTCCAGGACTCCCTTCTGTGTATTTCTCTCCTAGCCATCTCACTGTACTGGTTTCCACTTCTTCTGCCCAGCACCTTCACAAACAGTGTCCCCAAGCCATCAGCCATGGACCTTGTCTGGCAACGTTGGTCAGGCCCTGGGATCCTATATGGCTACCTTTTCGGTGAATGGATGTGGTTGCGGCTGAGGTACGAATAGTTACCTCAGCCTCTGGCTTGCTGAGTCTTGCAGTCCTCCACTAGTCTTAGGGGCCGGCTCCCCCAATGCAACCTGGTCTGTCCATTTCTGGATAAGGGCCCCACAGGTGGCTTCCGCACTTTCTGTGCCCCAAGGACCCTTTCTGTCCTCCCAGGAGCTTCCTTCAGGCTCCCCTCACAACGCTCTCGACAAGCTGTTCTGCGAAAATCTCTCTCTAGCTCTTCCTACTGAAGTCCTTCTCCGTCTCCTCACCAACTCTCCTCAGACTCTGTCAGCCCTCACTCCTCAAACTCCCCTCTGACTTACTGACTGACAGAATCTTTCAAGAACAATCTTCTTACCTCAGCACTAACTCCTCCCACCAACTGTTACTGCTCACTTACTCTCACCTTTTAAGCTCCTCCTCTTTTTCCTACCTTCCCCACTCATTCCCCAACAACCTTTCCTAAACAGCCTGGGATGAGGCCATCCTCCCCAAGGGTACACCCAGATGCCCTGACTGAACTGGTGTGTGTTGGGTGCAAGTGTTAGAGTCCTGGGTAGTCCTCCCTCCTTACCTGAGAGTGGGATACCACACCTCTGGATGAGGTGCAATAACCTTGTAGCGACTGGACCCTCAGGAGCGCCACACAAGCACCAGCCAATGCTCATTTAGTGTCGAGTACTTTCGAGCACCTAGATAACTTGAGTGATATTACCGAGAATGTCAACTCTTCACTAGCCAATACCACAAGAGAAATAAGAGATGAGAATGATGGTAGTGCTCACCTAGGTGGGTAGTGTGAGGACACAACACCTATATAGTAGGGCGGCATGGTGGCTCAGTGGTTAGCACTGCAGCCTTGCACCAAGGACAACATCTGCAAGGAGTTTGTATGTTCTCCCTGTGTTGGTGTGGGTTTCCTCCTGGTACTCTGGTTTCCTCCCACATTCCAAAGACATACTATTAGGGAATTTAGATTGTGTTCTGGGTTCAAATCTACCAAGGAAATGTTATCTTCATGTTTGTATGGCTTTTCTCCAATTTCTCCATGTCCCTCAAACATCAACACAAGCAATACAAATGTATTAGCCTAGAACAAAATTGAGCTATTTGCGAAAATGTTGAGATTAACCACCGAATTGCAAAATTGAAATGTCAGATGCATGTCTCCAAATCATGTGCCACACTGCAGAATCCTCTTGTATGAGGTATATGACAATACAATGACATTCTGTGGGCACTCTCAGCTTTAAAGGAATTCTGACAGCAGGTTTTTGATACCTATTCTGAGAGCAGCATGATGTAGGAACAATGACCTTGATTCCAAGGATGTGTCATTTACTGGGCTGCTTGCAGAACTTTTTATAAAATCATTGTTTTGTCAGCAAGAGATTATCACTAGAAGAGTATTAAATCTGCTGTCAGGTAGTCCTCTGTATTCATGAGCTCGGTATAATCCCGCCTCTACAGCTAATTGGCACCTTTCTGCTTATGCAGAGCGTATAGAAAGTCACTCAGTGGTGTGCAGGGTTATGCAGAGCTCACCATTCAGAGAACCAGTAGCTCTTCAGCAGAATGCAGCAAGAAGCCTAGTAAGTGAAACATCACTGCAATCAGGATCTCTGTCCATACATCATGAAAATCTCAGATGAGTTAGCAAAATTCTGGTGACAAATTCCCTTTAAGATGTGCATAAACAAAGATCAGCAGCTCATACATTGAGTGTTGGTGTGCTATAGCTATTTTATTTGCGTGTACTGGCCATTTTGTTTCTTGCTCACCTTTTACTAATAATTAATATTTTCATTCAATGTAGAATTATATTATTCTGGTTGTTCTGCAAGGAGGGCAAAATCTGTGTGATTAAATGCAGTCCAGTAAGTTGCAGAATTGAGTCATGTACTCATGAAAGATTAAACAAGCACCTTCAAGTTATTGGCTGTATGTGTTACTGACCAGTCATAAATCTAAGTACAACATATACCTTTACCAACGTAGAGAACATGAATTTTAACATTGTCTGAAAGAAAGAGGTCATGCGAAACTGTACTGTCTAACAAATCTTAAATGATGTTTCAATAAAACATCTTTAGAACTAGAAGGGAGCACAGCCACAAAATAATTCTTTTATATTCTCCCGGTAAACAATTGAAGAGATGCTTCTTCTAACAGGCTGTAAAAACAATACCATAAAACAAAAAGAAAACCGCAAAAAGTTGTAAACAATAGAAATTTCACTACAGTTTGTTTACATACTAATACAAATAAAGCAAGCATCTAATTCCATAGCCTATGGAAATGCATTGAATTATTTTCACATTTATATTATTTTTCAGAATATTTGTCTTCTTTAGCAATTTCTTAAATGTGAATTATGCAATAACTATTTTTTTTTATCATAAATAACTTTGTGACCAGCAACAACTATTCTCTAGCTGCTGCTAATAACCCCTTTATGACTAATGATGGACATAGTGTAAGAAGATGAGCCGAGGCAGAGTCAGCGGTTTCCAGTGCCGTTTAGGGCCGGGACTGTCACCACTGTTGCCGGGGGAGGCTTCTTCTGGGAGGGAAAGTCCTTCCCGCTGGACAGCAGGGGGCGCGGGGTATATAAGAAGGACTAAGCACGGGAACGGGTCAGACTTGGCGGGAAAGCGACAGGAGAAGGTTGACTCCCTCTTTGCTGCTCCAGCTGACCGCTCCACTCCACTCATACCTCAGCATGCTGACTATAAGATTCATTTTGACGCTATTGAGTTATCGCCTGACCCTGATCTTCAGGACAGCCCTGTCCTGTCTGTGGTAACGGATAAGCTGCCTAGAGACTGCCCCAGAGGACTGCCTGCTGCTGCGGACTGTGAGCGTGCCGACTGCTCGTATTCAGCGCCATTCCTGAGGAATCCACATCAAGGACTATTTCCACATTCCAACACACTCAAGCCAAGCAGGACCCCGGATCCATCAGCACCATAGGGAGACAGTGCTTCTCGTTCCTCCGTAGCAGAGCTAGAGACTTTGTCCACGATTTGTGTTGCCATTGGGAGATTTTCCAGGCTTTCACCTGCAAGAACTACAAGCGATAAGTTACCTTGTTTTCATATATCCTATTCTTGAGCATTGTATTTGTGTGCAATTCCTGCCGCTGCTGTACTATTCTTGCCTCCCTGTGTGGAGTATTACTTGATAATTACCTGTTCAGTAAATCTTGCTATCCCCTTCTCTACCTCCCGCTCTTCACTGTATCCGACGAACCTTACTCGTTTTTACAATAGCACGTCATGAGCAAGTGTCAGTTCCCACATCATGACTTGCTATGTCAATTGCGACTTTAAGCTGTCACTGTGTGAAACATGAACATCAAAAGAATGACTGTCACATCCAAACATGAATTAGGTCTGAACAGGGGCTTACCTAGTGTAGCCAACTCATATACAATAAAACAAAAAGTGGCACTCTGTAGCGCTATAGCATGCAAACATGAAATACGAAATATGAAAACTGAATTGCATTACTGCACTAGAAATATGAAAAATTGAGAATGCTTAGCACATAAATTGGCCAATTCATATGCACCTGGCAGCCACGATAAGGTGATTCTCGTTGCCATGACCTAATGCCAATCCTCTCTTATACAGTCTACATCTCTGTGGGAACCTAATATAAATCCTCTATTGGACTAAAGTCTATATCTCAGTAGAGGGGTAGAATCCTACTGCAATTAAAAACGTTTGAGGCTAAAGGGTGTAGTGCTCAGTCAGAAGGTAAATGCACATAAACATCAAAAGACTGACCGTCACATCCAAACATGAATTAGGTCTGAGCAGGTGCTTACCTAGAGTAGCCAACTCATATACAATAAAACAAAAAGCAACACTCTGTAGTTCTATAGCATGCAAACATGAAATTAGTGATGAACGAGCACGAAAACGCTCGGGTGTTCATTGCGCGGGTCGACCAAATTGGAATGCTCGGGTGCTCAACCCGGGCAACAAGTCCAATGTAAGTCTATGGGAAAACAGAGCATTTTTGCCGCGAACCACCCGGAGGTCCTTTTAGGGTCTAAAAACGTCTGAAATCGATGGGAACAGTGCTCAAATGACATGGGAACGTCATGGGGAAGAACACTGCATTTCTAACTCCTAGGTCAGTTCTGTGAACAATGTTGTCAGAGTATTACGCCACTTTTACAGGCGCACACTAAAACATACAAAAACTAAACCAAAATGAATTTTCCTGTGAAATATGTTAAGGAACATCCTTTCCAGGGTAATGATTTGAATGTAAGGCAAAATAAAGAACCCCCAAAAAAATGTACCTCCACCACTTGGGCTATGTTCACACGTAGCGTTTTGATGCATTTTTCAACTTTAGCATTGCTTTCAACCAATACAAACTCTGAAAGTCACAAAGCCTATTTTTAAAGGGGCACCAGGCGGCATTAATCTTCTTAAAGGGTCATCAGCTGGCTATGCTTTGTTGTTCCCATTATTAAACAGTGGGTCTCCTATACTGTTATTGCCTATTGCAATGAGTGGCTGGGCTGCCAAAAATTGGGACTCCAATACCCCTTTGACAAGACGTTCAAGAGGGCCTCATGAAAAAATGTTCCCATTATAAGAAAATGGGTCTCCCATAGTGTTTGCCTATGCATTTAATGCAAGGCCCGCCTTGCCCCAAAGTTACACACACCCCAATAACCCTTTGAACCGACGTACTGGATGGCCACATTAAACCAAAGTTCCCATTATTATGAATTTTGTACTCTCAAAAAGTTTGCCCATGATTTGAATGCAAGGCCTGCCCTGCACCAAACTTACACGCACCCCAATAAGCCTTTGAACCCACGTACTGGATGGCCACAGGAAGCCAAGTTCACATTATTCATTTGGTACTCACATACTGTTTGATTATGCATTGAATGCAAGGCCTCCCCTGCACCAAAGTTACAAGCACCCCAACAAGCCTTTGAACCCACGTACTGGATGGCCACATGAAAACCAAGTTCACATTATTCATTTGGTACTCCCATACTGTTTTGCTTATGCATTGAATGCAAGGCCTGCCCTGCACCAAAGTAAAACGCACCCCAATAACCCTTTCAACAAACATACTTGAGGGCCTCATGACAAAAAAGTTCCCATTAGAAGAAAATGTGTCTCCCATAGTGTTTGCCTATGCATATAATGCTTAGCCTGTCCTGCCACAAACTTACATGCACCCCAATAACACTTGGAACAGACGTCCTGGATGGCCACAGGAAACCAAAGATCCCCTTTATTCTTTTTGTTTTTAATCCCATAAAGTTTGCCTATGCATTGAATGCAAGGCCTGCCTTCCCCCAAAGTTACACGCACCCCAATAACCCTTGGAATAGATGACCTGGATGGCTACGTGAAACCAAAGTTTCCATTATTTTTCATTTGGTACTGCGACATTGTTTGCCTATGCATTGCATACAAAGCCCGCCTTGCCACAAAGTTACACGCCCCCCAATATCCCTTTGAACTGATGTCCTGGATGCTCACATGAAACCAAAGTTCCCATTTGTTTTTTCATTTGGTACCGCCATACTGTTAGCCTATGCATTGAATACAAGGCCTGCCCTGCACAAAAGTAACACGCACCCCAATAACCCTTTCAACAGACATACTTGAGGGCCTCATGACAAAAATGTTCCCATTAGAAGAAAGTGTATCTCCCATAGTGTTTGCCTATGCATTTAATGCTTGGCCTGTCCTGCCACGAAGTTACACGCACCCCAATAACACTTGGAACAGATGTCCTGGATGGCCACATGAAACCAAAGCTCCCATTTTTTTTTCATTTGGTACTGTCATACTGTTAGCCTATGTATTGAATGCAAGGCCTGCCCTGCCACAAAGTTACACGCTCCCCAATAACACTTAGAACAGATGTCCTGGATGGCCACATGAAACAAAAGTTCCCATTGTTATGAATTTTGTACTCCCATAAAGTTTGCCCATGAAGTGAATGCACAACCTGCCCCAAATTTGCGTGCATCACAATCCCCCTTGGAAGAAACGTGGAGGAGGGCCTCATAAAAAAAATTTCCATTAACCCCTTTCTGCCATATGACTTACAATTCCGTCCATGTGTCCTGGGACTTAATGCCCATGGACAGAATAGTACGTCATCATTGATCAGCGGTGCTCACGGAGGAAGCGCAGCTGACCGCGACAGAGTGTCAGCTGATTATCACAACTGACACCCGGCACTATGTGCCAGGAGCGGTCACGGACCTCTCCCGGCACATTAACCCCCGGCACACTGCGATCAAACATGATCGCAGTGTTCCGGTGGCATAGGGAAGCATCGCGCAGGATGGGGGCTCCCTGCGTGCTTCCATGAGACCCTCAGAACAACGCGATGTGATTGCGTTGTTCAGAGGGCCTCCTCCCTGCAGGCCCCCGGATCCAAGATGGCCACGGGGTCCTTCCAGGTCCTGCAGGTAGATCAGCGATCTGACTTTGAATAGCAATGTCACACCCTGGGACAATGTAAAACAGTAAAAAAAAAAATATTCACATGTGTAAAAATAATTTAAAAAAAATAAAGAAAAAAATATATTCCCCAATAAATTCATTTCTTTATGTAAATAAAAAACAATAAAAGTACATATATTTAGTATTGCCGCGTCCGTAACCACCCACCCTATAAAACTGTCCCACTAGTTAACCCCTTTAGTGAACCCCTTAAAAAAAGACAAAAAACAATGCTTTATTATCATACCACTGAACAAAAAATGCAATAACAGGCGATCAAAAAGACGGATTTAAATAAACATGGTACCTCTGAAAACGTCATCTTGTCCCGCAAAAAACGAGCCACCATACAGCGTCATCAGCGAAAAAATAAAAAGTTGTAGCTTGCAGAATAAAGCGATGCAAAAATAATTACTTTTTTATATAAAATTGTTTTTATTGTATGAAAGCGCCAAAACATAAAAAAAATAAATGAGGTATTGCTGTCATCGTACTAACCCAAAGAATAAAACTGCTATATCAATTTTACCACACGCGGAACGGTATAAACGCCCCCCCCCAAAAGAAATTCATGATATGCTGGTTTTTGTTCATTCTGTGTCACAAAAATTGGAATAAAAAGTGATTTAAAAATATCATGTGCCCGAAAATGGTACCAATAAAAACATCAACTCATCCCGCAAAAAATAAGACTTCACATGACTCTGTGGGCCAAAATATGGAAAAATTATAGCTCTCAAAATGCAGTGATGCAAAAACTATTTTTTGCAATACAAAGCATCTTTTAGCGTGTGACAGCTGCCAATCATAAAAACCCGCTATAAATAGTAAATCAAAGCCCCCCCTTTATCACCGCCTTAGTTAGAGAAAAATAATATAATTTAAAAAAATTATTTATTTCCATTTTCCCTTTAGGGTTAGGTTTGGGGCTAAAGTTAGGGTTGGGGCTAAAGTTAGGGTTAGGGTTGGGGCTAAAGTTAGCGTTAGGGTTGGGGCTAGGGTAAGGGTAGGGGCTAAAGTTAGGGATAGGGTTAGGGCTAAAGTTAGGATTAGGGTTAGGGCTGGGATTAGAGTTAGGGGTGTGTTAGGGTTAGGTTTGTGGATAGGGTTATGGTTAGAGTTGGGATTAGGGTTAGGGGTGTGTTGGAGTTAGAGTTGGAGTTAGAATTGGGGGGTTTCCACTGTTTAGGCACATCAGGGGATTTCCAAATGTGACATGGCGTCTGATCTCAATTCCAGCCAATTCTTTGTTGAAAAAGTCAAACGGTGCTCCTTCCCTTCCAAGCTCTGCCATGTGCACAAACAGTAGTTTACCCCCACATATTGGTTATCAGCCTAATTAAGACAAATTGCACAATAACTTTTCGGGTCCAATTTCTCCTGTTACCCTTGGGAAAAAAAATTGGAGACTAAAAGATCATATGATTTTTTTATTTTCATGCCCGGGCATTATAAACTTCTGTGAAGCACTTGGGGGTTCAAAGTGCTCACCACACATCTACCTAAGTTCCTTGGGGGGTCTAGTTTCCAAAACACGGTCACTTGTGGGGGTTTCCAAACACGACCTGACACCTCCAGACCATTCCATCAAAGTCAGCATTCCAAAATGTCACTACTTCCCTTCTGAGTCCCAATGTGTGCCCATACAGTAGTTTTCTCCCACATATGGGGTAATAGCGTACTCAGGACAAATTGGACAACAACTTTTGGGGTCCTGTTTCCCTTGGGAAAATAAAAATTGGAAGTGAAAAGATCATTTTTGTGGAAAAAATATGATTTTTTAATTTTATGGCTGTACGTTATAAACTTCTGTGAAGCCCTTGGGGGTTCAAAGTTCTCACCACACATCTAGATAAGTTCCTTGGGGGTCTCCTTTCCAAAATGGTGTCATTTGTGGGGGGTTTACACTGTTTAGGCACATCAGGGGCTCTCCAAATGCGACATGGCGTCCAGCCAATTCTGCGTTGAAAAAGTCAAACGGCGCTCCTTCCCTTCCGAGCTCTGCCATGCATCCAAACAGTGGTTTACCCCTACATATGGGGTATCAGCGTACTCAGGACAAATTGCACAATAACCTTTGGGGTCCTGTTTCCCTTGGGAAAATAAAAATTGGGGGTGAAAAGATCATTTTTTGGGGAAAAAATATGAATTTTTTAATTTTACAGATGTACGTTATAAACTTCTGTGAAGCACTTAGGGGTTCAAAGTGCTCACCACACATCTAGATAAGTTCCTTGGGGGGTCTAGTTTCCAAAATGGGGTCACTAATGGGGAGCTTCCACTGTTTAGGCACATCAGGGGCTCTCCAAACGTGACATGGCGTCCGATCTCAATTGCAGCCAATTTTGCATTGAAAAAGTCAAACAGCGCTCCTTCCCTTCCGTGCTCTCCCATGCGCCCAAACAGTGGTTCCCCCCACATATAGGGTATCAGTGTACTCAGGACAAATTACACAATAACTTTTGGGGTTCAATTTCTCCTGTTAACCTTGGTAAAATTAAAAAATTAGACTTGAAGTAATTTTTTTGTGAAAAAAAGTTAAATGCTCATTTTTAAAAAAAAATTCCTGTGAAGCACCTGAAGGGTTAATAAACTTCTTGAATATGGTTTTGAGAACCTTGAGGGGTGCAGTTTTTAGAATGGTGTCACTTTAGGGTATTTTCTATCATATAGACCCCTCAAAGTGACTTCAAATTTGATGTGGTCCCTAAAAAAAATGGTGTTGTAAAAATGAGAAATCGCTGGTCAACTTTTAACCCTTATAACGTCCTAACAAAAAAATTTTGGTTCCAAAATTGTGCTGATGTAAAGTAAACATTTGAGAAATGTTACTTATTAAGTATTTTGTGTGATATATCTCTGTGATTTAAGGGCATGAAAATTCAAATTTGGAAAATTGTGAAATTTTCAAAATTTTAACCAAATTTCCATTTTTTTCACAATAAACGCAAGTTATATCAAAGAAATTTTACCACTTATATGAAGTACAATATGTCAAGAAAAAACATTAAACATTCTCAGAATCACCAGGATTCATGGAAGCGTTCCAGAGTTATTACCTCATAAAGGGACAGTGGTCAAAATTGTAAAAATTGGCCCACTCATTAACATGCAAACCACCCTTGGGGGTTAAGGGGTTAAAGATCCAGCCAGGGACCATAGCTGGAGATGAGACTAGAGCGGTTCCATCCATAGTGACAGATATTTCAATCAGTTAGAATGGTGCAAGGGGAAGCATCTGGCTAGCCTCATTTCTAGCAATGTTCCTGACTGGATCTTTAAAGTGTATTTTTCTCTGAAATGCCAGAGCATTTAAGAGAGAGAGATATCTGAAATTAGCAAAAAGTCAAACTAGTGAATAAGTATGTGTGAGCCACTGCTATTGAATTATTTTGGTTTAGAAAAAAGTGGAATATAAAAATTAACTTTTATAGCAATACTGTAAAAAAATGTTCTCATGAAAATGGTTATACTTTTGTTTTGACCCAAATCAAGAGCATGATATAGCGTTATATTTCATTAAAAATATAAAATAATGAACTCTCTTTAGTTCCATATTTCTAGATCAACTGTACTGTATTGTCATTCATAGACTGTTAAATAATATTCTTTTAAGAATTAAAAGGAACCTGTCACCAGAGTTTTGCTACCTCATCTAAGAATAACATAATGTAAGAATAGAGACCCTGATTCCAGTGATGTATCACTTAGTTTACTGGGTGCAGCAGTTGTGACACAATCAGAGTTCTTAGATAAAGAATGTAGGAGACCTCAGAAAGCTAACCCTGTCCACAACAGGGCTTTCTATGTACATTGTCTATTGAGATTGAACTGATTATCAGAGGAGGGGTTGGATTCGGACGACTTGGCAAGAGGTAATTAGTTACAGCAATGATAGCAGTAGTATAACCATTTTCTTAACTATGCAAATAAAGTCCGTGGAGCCTCATTTAAGAGTCTCAAACACGGGACTAGCCAGATCTTCCTCCAGGGAAGGACCCAGCCAAGAAGTGGCTCCTTTCGGAAACCACCATTACCACCATATTAAGTGGCCCTTTAAGTCAATATCCAGCTCTTTACGAGTTTACAGATATGACAAGGGAAATACCAAGGCCAGGTATCCACTCACAGACAGCTGTTTCTTTTTTTTTTTTTTACCATTCAGGTTAGTTATAAACAACTCAATATAAGCTCATCAACTTAAACGTCGTTGTTTCAACTCTCATCATCATGGTTCATATTTATTTTATTTTATTCATACACAAAGACATCCTAAACATCAATAAACATCACTAAAATTCACTGATATTTGATCAGGTGCTGCCATTTTTTAAATTTCCAGACACCCTCTGCATCAGAACCACCACCGCCTTCGCTGTCTAATTTATAAATCAAGTATAATCTAGAAAGGATCAGCCCGACACACTTATTCACAGACACATGCTTCTCTTTGAAAATTCCTAAATTCCTCACATTCCACAAACTCTGCATCACACAAGTCATAATTAACCATAGGATTCTATTTTTCACACGACCACATGCACCAATTCCAAACATTGCAACACGCCAGTCAATAAAACTCACACCCGCTAACTCCTTACACAACCCACCTACACACTTCCACACACTGCACGCGTAATCACAGTCCCACATAGTATGCCACACAGTCTCACATCCACCACATCCTTCCCTCGGGCACACATCTGTTCTGGTCAGACCTCGTCTCTTCTGAACCTGTCGCACAGGCAAAATATTGTGCAAGGACATCCATACAATATCCTTTTGTCTATTAGACATCCCGTGCGTTCCCAAACTCTTCCATGCAACCAAAACTTCATTCCCTCTCAACCCCACAATATTACATTCCACATCATTCTTATGTATTATTTTCATCACATTCTTCGCCATTCTAAAATCATTCATCGGTACACTCAGCAAATCATGCTTCCTCGCAAACTTCTCAATCACCTCATACCAGACCGGACACTGGAAAGCAACAGGCACTCTAGCATCCCTCTTTCTCCAACATAAGCCATATAACATCCAACCAGCAGAATAACTTGCCATATACGCTCCCTTATTTCTTTATTCAGCAAAATAACAACAGTTTTGATATACTGAAGCCCCAGAAAAATCTCAGTGTTTGGAAAGGCCATGCCACCATGGTGACACGCCTTGAAAAGACTCTCTCTCTTAAGTTTCTCTATTTTACTGCTCCAGAAAAAAGTAAAAACTAACTTTTCCACTCTTTTTATTTTCCTACATGATGGTGGAAACACTGTTGCAATAAAAAGCAAAATCGGAAGAATCACCGCTTTTATGACCAAAATCTTACCACTCAAGGTCCATTTTAACCCTGTCATCCCCAAAACATTTAAAACTGCATTTATTCCAATTCACTCTAAAGCCAGATGCACCACAGAAAAACTCCAGAAGCAACTTAACCCTACTCATAGACGCAACACTTTCACTCACAGCCACAACATCATCCATATATCCAAGAACTTTCACATGCTTCTCACCACTCCTAGGTACCAACAAACCTCGTATCATTTTATCATGTCTCACCAAGCACAACAGAGGTTCAATCACACATACAAACAAGACAGGGGACATGGGACACCCCTGCCTTACACCAGACTTAATATTCACTTTCTCACTCAACCACCCATTAACAAGAAACTCACTTGACACACAATCATACAAAGACATTATCCCATTCACAAATTTTTGAGGAAATCCCATTCTCTCCAGAACTTTAAACAAAAACACATGCGAGACCCTATCAAACGCTTTCTCAAAATCAATTGACAGAACCATACACTTCCGTTTCCTTCCCATGCAGTCTCCAATCAAATCCCTTAATAACAATAAGTTATCACTCATACTTCTTCCAGGTACAGCACACACTTGATCCTCATCCACAACACTACCAATCACCTCACGCATACGATTCGCCAACAATTTGCTATAGTAACATAGTAACATAGTAACATAGTTATTAAGGTTGAAGGGAGACTTTAAGTCCATCTAGTTCAACCCATATCCTATCCTAACTTGCCCTAACATGTTGATCCAGAGGAAGGCAAAAAAAACCCATGTGGCAACAAGTAAGCTTCACATTGGGGAAAAAAATTCCTTCCTGACTCCACATACGGCAATCAGACTTGCTCCCTGGATCAACGCAATATTAAGGAAACTAGTGTATATACCCTGTAATATTATACTTTTCAAGAAAGGCATCCAGTCCCTTCTTAAATTTTAGTAGGGAATCACTCATTACAACATCATATAGCAGAGAGTTCCATAGTCTCACTGCTCTTACAGTAAAGAATCCGCGTCTGTGAGTATGCTTAAACCTTCTTTCCTCCAGACGTAGAGGATGCCCCCTTGTCCCCGTCACAGGTCTAAGAGTAAAAAGATCATTAGAAAGCTCTTGGTATTGTCCCCGCATATATTTATACATTGTAATAAGATCACCCCTAAGCCTTCGATTCTCCAAACTAAATAACCCCAAATGTAATAACCTGTCTTGGTATTGCAGACCCCCTAGTTCCCTAATAACCTTGGTTGCTCTTCTCTGCACCCGCTCCAGTTCAGCTATGTCTTTCTTATACACCGGAGACCAGAACTGTACACAGTATTCTAAGTGTGGTCGCACTAGTGACTTATATAGAGGTAAAATTATGTTCTCCTCATGAGCATCTATGCCTCTTTTAATGCATCCCATTATTTTATTTGCCTTTGCAGCAGCTGCCTGACACTGGCCACTAAATGTGAGTTTGTCGTCCACCCATACACCCAGGTCTTTTTCAGTGACTGTTTTGCCCAGTGTTTTACAATTAAGCACATAATTATACATCTTGTTCGTTCTACCCAAGTGCATGACCTTACATTTATCCCCATTAAAGCTCATTTGCCATTTATCAGCCCAAGCTTCTAGTTTACATAAATCCTCCTGTAATATAAAATTGTCCTCCTCTGTATTGATTACCCTGCAGAGTTTAGTGTCATCTGCAAATATTGAAATTCTACTCTCTATGCCCCCTACAAGGTCATTAATAAATATGTTAAAAAGAAGCGGGCCCAAAACTGACCCCTGTGGTACCCCACTGCTAACCGTGACCCAGTCTGAGTGTGCTCCATTAATAACCACCCTTTGTTTCCTATCCCTGAGCCAGCTCTTAACCCACCTACACATATTTTCCCCTATTCCCATTGTTCTCATTTTATGTATCAACCTTTTGTGTGGCAGCGTATCAAAAGCTTTTGAAAAGTCCATGTACACCACATCCACTGCATTCCCTTGGTCCAGTCCGGAACTTACCTCTTCATAAAAGCTTATCAGATTAGTCTGACAGGAACGGTCCCTTGTAAACCCATGTTGATATTGGGTCATGAGGTTATTCTTCTCCAGATACTCCAGTATAGTATCTTTTAGAAAACCCTCCAGGATTTTACCACAGTTGAGGTTAAACTTACTGGCCTATAATTTCCAAGTTCAGTTTTTGTCCCCTTTTTGAATATTGGCACCACATTTGCTATACGCCAGTCCTGTGGTACAGACCCTGTTATTATGGAATCTTTAAAGATTAAAAATAATGGTCTATCTATGACTGTGCTTAATTCCTGCAGTACTCGGGGGTGTATCCCATCCGGGCCCGGGGATTTGTCAATTTTAGTGATTTTTAGACGCCGCCGTACTTCCTGCTGGGTTAAGCAGGTGGCATTTAACAGAGAATTTTTATCCCTGATCATGTTATCCGTCATGGGATTTTCTTGTGTAAACACTGTTGAAAAAAAGTCATTTAGCATATTGGCTTTTTCCTCATCCTCATCCACCATTTCACCCAGACTATTTTTAAGGGGGCCAACACTATCATTTTTTAGTTTCTTACTATTTATGTAGTTAAAGAATATTTTGGGATTATTTTTACTTTCTCTGGCAATGAGTCTCTCTGTCTCAATCTTTGCTGTCTTGATTTGCTTTTTACAGAATTTATTTAATCTTCTGTATTTAGTTAATGCCTCATCACTACCTATTTGCTTTAATTCGCTAAATGCTTTATTTTTGTCCCTTATTGCGCCCCTTACAGCTCTATTTAGCCATAGTGGTTTCTTCCTATTTATCGCATGTTTATTCCCATACGGTATATATTGTGCACAGGTCCTATTCAGGATGCTAATAAACGTCTCCCATTTTCTTTGTGTATTTTTATGTCTCAGGATATCGTCCCAGTTAATTGCACCAAGATCATCTCTCATCCATTGGAAATTTGCTTTCCTGAAGTTTAGTGTCCTTGTAACCCCTCTACTACACTTCTTATTAAAGGATACATGAAAACTTATTAATTTGTGATCACTGTTACCCAAGTGACCCCCAACCCTTACATTTGATATGTGGTCTGGCCTGTTGGTTAATATTAGGTCTAGCAGTGCCCCCCCTCTTGTTGGGTCCTGAACCAGTTGTGAAAGGTAATTGTCTCTCATAGTAGTCAAAAACCTATTACCTTTGCTGGAACTGCAGGTTTCTGTTCCCCAATGTATTTCAGGGTAGTTGAAGTCCCCCATAATAATGACTTCTCCTTGAGTCGCAGCTTCATCTATTTGCTTTATGAGGATATTCTCTGTTGCTTCCATTATTTTTGGAGACTTATAACAAACCCCTATCAGTAATTTATTATTTTTCCCCCCTCCCCTTATCTCTACCCACAGGGACTCTACATTTTCATTAGATTCATATATATTATCACGAAGGATAGGTTTTAAGGATGATTTTACATATAAACACACGCCTCCCCCTCGCTTATTTGTTCGGTCATTTCTGAACAGACTATAGCCCTGTAAATTAACTGCCCAGTCATGGCTCTCGTCCAGCCATGTCTCAGATATCCCCACCATGTCATAATTATGCTCCAACAACATTAACTCCAATTCCTCCATTTTGTTGGCAAGGCTTCTGGCATTAGTATACATGCACTTTATGTATCTCTCTGTACCTCTATTCTTTCTTAAATTATTAACTGTTCTAACCCCACCCCCATGCCACCCCCACCCCCAATGTCATTATTTGTGCCCAGGTCTCTAGCTGCACTGTCTTCCCCTCCTATAAAAGGAATACCCTCCCCCCCGTCCCTAGTTTAAACACTCCTCCAACCTTCTAGCCATTTTCTCCCCCAGCACAGCTGCACCCTTCCCATTGAGGTGCAGCCCGTCCCTAGCGTAGAACCTGTAGCCAACTGAGAAGTCGGCCCAGTTCTGCAGGAACCCAAACCCCTCCTTCCTACACCAATTCCTGAGCCACTTATTAACCTCCCTAATCTCCCGTTGCCTCTCTGGCGTGGCACGTGGTACAGGAAGTATTTCCGAAAATACCACCTTGGAGGTCCTTGCTTTAAGCTTACAGCCTAATTCCCTGAAATCATCTTTAAGGACCTTCCACCTACCTCTAACTTTGTCATTTGTGCCAATGTGCACCATGACCGCTGGATCCTCACCAGCCCCTCCCAGTAATCTGTCAACCCGATCAGCGATGTGTCGGACTCGAGCGCCAGGTAGGCAGCACACCGTTCGACGATCCCTGTCTTTGTGACAGATTGCCCTATCTGCTCCCCTAATAATTGAGTCTCCCACTACCAGAACCTGTCTGGCCTGCCCTGCTCTCCTATTTCCCCCCTTACTGGAGCAGACACTCCTCCGGATTTCAGAGGACATGCCTTGCTGCAGCAGTACTACTCCTGCACTAACACTCCCCTCATCTGCCAACTTAGCAAACTTATTGGGGTGTGCCAGGTCTGGACTAGCCTCCCTGGTGCTCTTCCCTCTACCCCGCCTTCTAACTGGCACCCAGCTAGCTGCTTCATTGTCCTGCAGCTCCAGCCTAGCATCCCCCCCCTCATCTATCCCATTGAGCATCTGCTCAGTGAGCAGAAGACTCCTTTCCATATTGTCTATGGATCTCAGTGTTGCCAGCTACACATTTAGATCCAGTATCTGGGCTTCCAAATGCACAACGTGCTCACATCTTGCACAGCAGTATGCACCCTCAACCGGCTGTTCAAGGATTTCATACATGCGGCATGACTGGATGGCATTGGCAATAGTGGAGCACATCCTAATGGGGATTGCACCAGACAATAAGATAAGCAAAAATAAATTAAAAAAAAAGTATTAATATAATATAACAGCAATTCAGTAAGACCTCCCTTGGAAACTCCCTGAATCCAAAGTCACAGAATCTCAAGTCACACACTTACCACAGTTCGCACTTACGCTCAGGTCACACTCAGCTCGTTCACACTCGCTCAGGTAGAAGATTTAAAAGAGTTTTTTTTTTGTGTTTTTTTTTTCCCCTTTCACCAGCACACCACCTTGCTGCTCAATGCATAGATTTTGTAATCTGCGTTCAGCAATGTTATAGGTCTCCAATTCTCTAAACACTTTCTCTCACCTTTCTTATGCACAAGCACAACCACCCCCTCTTTCACCTCTTTCATTGATTCACACAACTTACCACTCTCCCACATATACTTACATATCTCAGTCAAATCAGCACCCAGAAAATCCCACGCCTTCACATAGAATTCTTCCGGCAATCCGTCTTTACCTGGAGTCTTATTCTTTTTAGCACTCTTCATCACATTTTCTACTTCTTCCATAATTACGTCCTCATTCAAAATATCACATTCTCCCCTATCCAACTTGTTCTCTAACCCATTCAGCACTTCTGAAACAAGACCAGAATCAATCCATTTTTTATCATATAACTTGCTATAGAACCTATTCACCTCCTTTATCACATTCTCACCCGACACACACAAACCATTCCTATCCAGGATTTTATCCATCTCAACCTTTCTCCCATTCATTTTCTTAAAAAAGAACCTCATGCACTTTTCATCTTTCTCAAGATGTTCTATTTTGGTGCGATAGATGATTTCTTTCCCTTTTTCATCCATAACACGCTTTAATTCACTCTTTGTCTCAGCCAGCAGATCAGACACATCCATCCCAATTTCTCCACACTTCCTTAACCAGTCTAAGCGCCTGTTTAAATCATTAAATCTACTCCGATATATAGCAGCTTTTTTATAGCCCCACTTTTTGAAGAATTTTTTGCAGCACACCTTAACCCAGTCCCACCACTCCAGTACACACGCAAAATCCCTCTTACATACTCTCCACTCTTTATACTTTATTTTAATTCATTCATCACATCCTCATCTTCTAACAATCTTACATTCAGCTTCCAAACCCCACCCCCATACACACGGTCATCAATCGCACTAAACACACCTCTCAAACACTCATGATCAGAAAAAGGTACAGCATTTTGTTCAAAATTCATACACAACATATTTTTGGAAAACAACATTTTATCTATCCTGGATGCAATATCACCCCTATCAGCATGGTACGTTGGCGGTGGTGGGATGCCAAATTTCAGAGCAGCAGCATCTAGAAGGGAAAAATCAGAAATAAGATTGGATAACATTTTACCAGTTACAGTTGTGGCCAAAAGTATTGACACCCCTGCAATTTCTTCCTGAAAATGATTGCAAACACAACTTCTTTGGTATTATTATCTTCATTTAATTTGTCTTAAATGAAAAAACACAAAAAGAATTGTCCTAAAGCCAAATTGGATATAATTCCACACCAAACATAAAAAAGAGGGTGGACAAAAGTATTGGCACTGTTCAAAAAATCATGTGATGCTTCTCTAATTTGTGTAATTAACAGCACCTGTAACTTACTTGTGGCACCTAACAGGTGTTGGCAATAACTAAATCACACTTGCAGCCAGTTGACATGGATTAAAGTTGACTCAACCTCTGTCCTGTGTCCTTGTGTGTACCACATTGAGCATGAAGAAAAGAAAGAAGACCAAAGAACTGTCTGATGACTTGAGAAATCAAATTGTGAGGAAGCATGAGCAATCTCAAGGCTACAAGTCCATCTCCAAAGACCTGTATGTTCCTGTGTCTACCGTGCACAGTGTCATCAAGAAGTTTAAAGCCCATGGCACTGTGGCTAACCTCCCTAGATGTGGACGGAAAATAAAAATTGACAAGAGATTTCAACGCAAGATTGTGCGGATGTTGGATAAAGAACCTCGACTAACATCCAAACAAGTTCAAGCTGCCCTGCAGTCCGAGGGCACAACAGTGTCAACCCGTACTATCCGTCGGCGTCTGAATGAAAAGGGACTGTATGGTAGGAGACCCAGGAAGACTCCACTTCTTACCCCGAGACATAAAAAAGCCAGGCTGGAGTTTGCCAAAACTTACCTGAAAAAGCCTAAAACGTTTTGGAAGAATGTTCTCTGGTCAGATGAGACAAAAGTAGAGCTTTTTGGGCAAAGTCATCAACATAGAGTTTACAGGAGAAAAAAAGAGGCATTCAAAGAAAAGAACACGGTCCCGACAGTCAAACATAGCGGAGGTTCCCTGATGTTTTGGGGTTGCTTTGCTGCCTCTGGCACTGGACTGCTTGACCGTGTGCATGGCATTATGAAGTCAGAAGACTACCAACAAATTTTGCAGCATAATGTAGGGCCCAGTGTGAGAAAGCTGGGTCTCCCTCAGAGGTCATGGGTCTTCCAGCAGGACAATGACCCAAAACACACTTCAAAAAGCACTAGAAAATGGTTTGAGAGAAAGCACTGGAGACTTCTAAGGTGGCCAGCAATGAGTCCAGACCTGAATCCCATAGAACACCTGTGGAGAGATCTAAAAATGGCAGTTTGGAGAAGGCACCCTCCAATATCAGGGACCTGGAGCAGTTTGCCAAAGAAGAATCGTCTAAAATTCCAGCAGAGCATTGTAAGAAACTCATTGATGGTTACCGGAAGAGGTTGGCTGCACTTATTTTGGCTAAAGGTTGTGCAACCAAGTATTAGGCTGAGGGTGCCAATACTTTTGTCTGGCCCATTTTTGGAGTTTTGTGTGAAATGATCAATGTTTTGCTTTTTGCTTCATTCTCTTTTGTGTTTTTTCATTTAAGACAAATTAAATGAAGATAATAATACCAAAGAATTTGTGTTTGCAATCATTTTCAGGAAGAAACTGAGTTCTATCTGACTGAATTGCAGGGGTGTCAATACTTTTGGCCACAACTGTACCTGTTATCCGGTGATACTGTACCCTTTCTCAACTTTGTACAATCACGTCAAATCCATAATGGGCCTGAGACCCTCTGAGTCTGCCTCCTGATATACAGACATAGGTTTTTCATGTGTAAACTATGCTACATATTTACCTGTTATCGGGTGATACTGTACCCTTTCTCAACTTTCTACAATCTTGTCAAATCCATACTGGGCCTGAGAACGTCTGAGTCTGCCTCCTGATTAGAGATGAGCGGTGTTCGAGTCGACCTATTCGCCAAGTTAAAATTCCAGCTGTTTTGGGCGGTATTCGAGCAGTTCTTCGAACTCGAACACTTTGCTTAAAATTCGGTTGTTCGAGGTTCCGTTCGAGAACGGTTCGTTCACCAAAAGCGTAACTTCATTTTCACATTAATAATGGTTTTTTCTATGTTACTAGACTGTTTCATGGCATAGTAGCGGTGTGTGGTAGGAAGCGGTGTAGTACACCTGTCAAGGAGCTACACTGTGTGTGTTTCTAATTAATTTTTACCGCATCTTGTCCAGAATATCCTTTTGGGCCTTGTAGCACTGTCTGCTACTCAGCAGAATAGCCCACCAGTGAACCAAGCTATTCCGCCTGTTTATGTAAGAACTGCGTGCTACTCAGCATAGGAGCCCAGCTGTTAAGCAAGCTACAGCACCTGTGGTTTGGACACTTAATTTTTTCATTTTTTCTGGAATGCCGGTTAGGAATAATTGAGGAATTCCGGTTGACCTGCACTTACTTGGAAATCCTTGTTCGCGGGGAAAAATTGTAATCCCTGATCCCCATCACTAACGGGGTTCAGCGGGTTATCTGCACCTGTAAGCGACACATGCTGGACCTTTCAGTGTAGCGCGCATGCAGCCCCGGACATGTAAGGACATGACAGACCTGTTATTGATCGATCTCGCTTGCCAGATCCTCACGTGTCCCTCTAGTAAGCTTGACGCGTACTGCGGGGACATGCCGGAGTCTCGGTCGTTAATGGAATTAAGCTGACAAATCGCTAGCACAACTAAAAACGGACATCCACCACCACCTACAGAATCAACAAAGCTTGCAATCTGTCAATCTTTTCTGTAGCTGGCATGGTTGAGGTTTCCCGGGTAGAGTCAAATTAACCCACAGGCTCCACTTCTGGTGGTGCCCTTCTGGACATTCCTTTAAGGTTCAGCTTTGAAACCATACTGCCCCCGGAAACCAAACACTTTGCCTTCATGGATGCTGTTCGGAGGTTCATGGGAATAACGCCGCCCGATCAGCAGTTGGCCTAATTTATGATGGGAAGTCTGACGGTATATGATCGTCTTCGATTTCAGATTTTTACTGTTTTTTGGTATTTTACATTTTTATTCCAGCCTTTCTTGACTTCATAAGGGCATGACATGCCTATATCTGTGTCTCCTCCTCCTTTTACTCCTCCACCTCTTTTCTATATGTAGCTGCCATTTTCCATATGTTATTTTTGTATTCTGAGCATTTTGTCTGCTTTGGGACACCTTTTAAGGCCGGTTTCACATTAGCGCATTTTCAGCGCGCGCACGGCCGGGGGTAGCTCCGCCCCCGATCCGGCTCTCTGCCCGGCGTGCCCGCCCCTTCCTTGTAGCGCCGCCTCCTAGCGGACAGCGGCGCCTGCGATCGGCGCACCCTATCTTTAGCATAGGGTGCGCCGATCGTGCGCAGGCCGTGCGCTAGTTGCGCTTTGACCTGCGCTGCGCACTTTTGACGGTGCGCCGTGCGCGCCAAAATCAAACTTTTCGGATTTTGGCGCGCACGGCGCACCGTCAAAAGTGCGCAGCGCAGGTCAAAGCGCAACTAGCGCACGGCCTGCGCACGATCGGCGCACCCTATGCTAAAGATAGGGTGCGCCGATCGCAGGCGCCGCTGTCCGCTAGGAGGCGGCGCTACAAGGAAGGGGCGGGCACGCCGGGCAGAGAGCCGGATCGGGGGCGGAGCTACCCCCGGCTGTGCGCGCGCTGAAAATGCGCTAATGTGAAACCGGCCTAAGGTGTTTTGTAATTGTTTTCTATGAGTTTGTATGTGTTTGTGTTTGCCTGCCATTGTTTTCAATGGTGTTCGACGTTGTTAGTCGAACGTTCGACAAACATTCGACGAACTTGCCTCGTGTTCGACGAACCAAAACGAACTGGAACACTACTCCTGTGTTGTGAGTTCATTTTCCCATCCGTCACTGAGGCCTGGTGAACTACCTATTCTAGTGAAGGAAGGTAGTGAGCCTGATTATCAGACACCTGCGACTGATGAGGACGATTGGCTGAGTGGAGTCACTGACTGGATTTAAGGCAGCCTATGCCCTTTCTGCCCTGCGGGTGATTTCTCTGTGGACTCTTGGACTCCAGTCTGATTCCTGCTCTCCTAAAGCTAAGTTTTCTGTTTTGCCTTTTTGCATCTAAGATTTGTTTTGGTTTTTCTTGCTTTTTGGATTCTGCCACTACCTGCTGGAGTGTGCAGTGTTCCGTGAGCTCTGTCTTCTGAATGTACCTGAGTGCTGATTTAGTTTTTGAAGCTTAGTTGCTTCAGGGCCATTTTTATATCAGCTTGTTGGCTTTTGTCTCTGATAGGGTTTTGGCAGATTGCAGACAGCAGCCTTCCTATCCGTTCCTATCTAGGTAGTTTTTGGGCCCCTTCTTTGCTCAGCCTGTCTTTCTGTCTGTGTAAGTGTTTTCATCTTGCTTCACCGTCATTATATGTGGGGGGCTGCCTATTGCTTTGGGGTCTGCTCTGGGGAAGTTAGATTTCCCCTTTCCTTCTTTAGGCCATGTATCTCTCCGGCTGTGATCGAGGGGTCTAGGTCATCGTAGGAACCCCCCACGGCTACTGCTAGTTGTGTTGATAGGTTCAGGGGTCTGCAATCTGATAGTTGCCAACTTCTCTGGTTTTCAGGACTTAGCTAGCTTTTCTGGTTTTTGCCTCCTACGGAGACTCGATCATAACACTCCTGAATATATAGACGTACATTTTTAATGTTTAAACTATGCTATATATACCTGGTATCTGGTGATACTGTACCCTTTCTGCCAGGAAGTCCTCCTCCACCCACCACTCTAAGTGTATCATTGACACCTGGAACATTGGCCCACATGTGTGATTATTTCTTGCGGATCTTCTTGTTATATTGTGGTGTGATCCATCCTGAGCGTGTGACAGTCTGTGGGTTACTCCTGCAATTTAGATGTACATTTAAAAATTACCCCAACACTAGTGTATACAGCTCTACGCTTGTGATACATTACCCATTTACTGATTTTTATATTCTGGTCTAATCCAAACTGGCCAAGTGAGAGTTATTTTCTGACTGTGAAAATAAATACTGAGATTGACAACAATGACCCCTACACTGTGTACAGCTGTACTCTTCAGATCCATTACCATTTTACGGCTTTTTATATTGTGTTGTAATCCATACTGAGCCTGAGAGCGTCTGTGTCTGCCTCCTGAAATATCTACGGAGATTTAGAATGTTTAAACTATACTATATATACCTGCTATCTGATGATACCGTACACTTTTTCTACTTTTTATATTCTTGTCTAATCCATACCGAGCCTGTGAGCGTCTCTGTGTGACTGATGGTATATATAGGGAGATTGACAATCATCCTTTGACTGTATAGAGCTGTACGCTTCTGATACAGTACCATATATCTGATGTTATTTTGTGTTCATGTTCTGCAACATTTTGAAGTTTGGTGGAAGAGGCCGCAGACGTGGACGTGGGGGGGCCAGTTGGTGCTGATGGTGGTGGTGCATCTGCTGGTAGTGGCAAAAGCACAATAGCAGCTAAGGCAGGAGGTGTTGAGCCTGCGTCATGTTCTGGCTCCGGAACGCCTGAAAGGCTACCTTTTCTGGGAGTAGGTTAACTGCTTTTAAAGCCGGAGCATCAGGAACTGGGTTTGGCTTACATTGCCGAAACAGACTCCAGCAAATATGCCATCCTCTTCTGAAGTTTCAAAAAATGCAAGCACTGAGTTGTCAAGTGCTGGCTCCTGGTCAGGAAGAACCCCTTTCCTTGTGTCCTTCACCCCCACCAAAAGTGAATGATGCAGCAGGCCACACTTCACATTAGTCCATGTAGCTCTTTCTATCATACCATGCCTGGGTTATCAAGTCAAATCGTGAATTCCCCAGTCCAAGATGAATCTGACATGGAGTGTGGGTGGCCAGCCAGGGCAGTGGAGTTAATCGGTACTGGGCCATTGTCTCAGAGGGATGTGTCACGTTGGTGGTGATGACTCGTTACGTGGTCCTGGGTGTCCATGCAAAGGGGTGAATTACGTTTATAGGTGAATGATGCGTGACGCCACCAGTGGTTTCTGATCAGATTAACCCGCGCTGCAGTGTCGCTTCTCTGGGACAGATGTTGTGGTGCAGCTAAGATGTAGAAGCCCTGCACAGGTAGGGCCGTAATCGCAGGGCAGATGAAAGAGTTGGTAGATGGTGTGCAGTGCAGGATGTAGCAGAGCCATGCGCCAGGCGCAGGAAAAAGATGACAGACACAGTCGTGCAGTTCCTTTACCTGTACTTGGTAAGTGCCGTCCAGGACCCAGAGTACAGATGGAGAAGGAGTTGGTCAGCCTGGAAGCAAATTTGGAATTCTCTCTCTGCAGATAGGTAGTGTGGCCTCCGTTCTAGCGCTTATCTGAGGTACTCGCAGTACTGAGTTCACTGAAGTTCCCCCTGTTGACTCTCTTTTGGAACTTTCTCATAAGGCAGGCAGCCATAGCCTTTTCCTTCTGGCTCACACACGTCGCTGCTGGGGCCTCCGAGCCTTAGTTGGGAACAGAGCATTTACAGCTGCTACTTCCTCCGGTTTCTGCTGCAGGACCTTCAGTGTCCCTACAAACTCGGAGACCGGAATCCCAACCATGCGCTCCAGCTAGGAGTGAGCCTTAACTCTGCTCATCCTCCAGCTCCCCTTCTCATGTCCACACACTTCCCCTTCCCTTCACAGACTGCCCTAACTTACCTCCTCCCGACCACAGAGAGCAGCTCCTCAGCAGTCAGGTTCAGAGGTCTCCCTGCTGGCCTGGAGTGGGAACTGTGTTGTGTGTTGGTTTAACTGCTAGAGAGATCCTTCGTTGCTCCCAAGCATGACATCACACTCCCTAGGAGGAAGGTAATGCCAATGTGGCGACCGTACTCCTGGGGGCGCCACAAGTGCACTGATGCCCAGCCTCTGCTAGATGATTCTGCTGGTACATTGACCAAGACCACTCTACACAGCCAGAATCTGACCCTGATGAAACTCACGTTCCCCTTCCCGCATACTATACCACCTTACACGGTGACAAATAGGAAGGTGCAGATGAAAGTGCAGGTTCCTTGAGCAGGTGGGGGGGCATACTCTTGGGCGAAGGCACTGGCACAGGGCCCCTCATAGTACACAAAAGTGTGGGCCCGCCGTCTGACTCACCGCCGTATTATGAGGGGCCCTGTGCCAGTGCCGTTTCCAACGAGTGGACCCACCTGCTTGCTCAGGATCACAGCACTTGCAAAGTTTAAATACTTACCTCTCCCTGCTCCACTGCCGCGATGTCTTCCGCGTTTCCTGACAGTGACATTCTGGTCAGAGAGCACGATGACATCACGTCTGTACGCCCTCTGCCTAAACAGTCCAAGTGCAGTGAGATGGAAGATGGGGACGATGAGGAGTCCAGACTAGTACAGGAATTCCCTAGTGAGGAGACTTATTTAATTGTTTTCAATGTTGGGACAGTTATTTTTGGGGAGCACTATACTCTGGAGCATGATATATGAGGCCCACCATACACTGGAGCATTCCAAAGGTGGACATCAGACACTGGAGCAGCATTTACAGGGCCCATTATACACTGGAGCATTAGAAATGGGGCCGATTATATTTGGAGCATTATTTGGGCCCATAACACAGCGGAGCTTCATCCACGGGGACCAACATATAATGTAACATTATGTGGAGCTCATCATATACTGTTTCACACATTATATGGGAGCAATGTTTCTGTATGGAGAAATATATGGGCCTCATTACTCTGTATAGCGCACTATGCGGTGGCCATAATACTGTATGGAGTAATATACTGTCCGTTTTTGGAGCTATTGGAGAATTTAAAATGGATATCAGTCATGTGATGTAAGAAGTGAAGTATTTTTCATTGTACTATACCGCTATTTCTCTGCCGTATCAGAGGATCATGAATTGTGGCATGTGTTAAAAGAGCCCAGTGACACTCTTTGGCCTAGGGCCCATGAGAATCTGGAGCCAGCCCTACCCCCCCCCACAACTTTAGCCAAATAACCCCCAGTTTTCAATGCCTAACTATTATTATAAAGTAAATTAAGGTTGACAAGCTTAAGTAATAAGAATTGATGTTTTTGACATTAAAATGGGCACTGTAGGTGTGTTTTCTGTCCTCCTCTCCCTGCCGACCTTGGTTCCCCATTGACTTGCATTGGGTTTCGTGTTTCAGTCGGCCTTCAACTTTTCACGATAATCGGCCGATTTTGTTTCTTTCTCAAAAGTCGGGTTTCATGAAACCCGACTCAACCCGAAAAAAGGCAAAGTCGCTCATCTCTAGCGGTAACACCATTGACCTGGTCTTTGTCCAGCTCTGTTCAAACTCACCGCTTCCCCTCTCTGACCACAACATTCTCTCCTTCACACTCTCAAATCCTCGCTCACCCCAGCACACTCCTACCTACCACACATTCAGAAATCAACAAGCCATTAACCCTCATACATTTTCAGACTCCATACACTCATCACTGTCCCCAATCTCCTCTTTTTCCTGTCCTGATCTGGCTGTACATCACTACAACGACACTCTTCAAAGCAACCTGGACCAAGTAGCTTCCCTTACCCTCAGAACCTCCAAACACTGAGTAAAACAGCCCTGGCTCACATCGCAAACTCGACTTCTCCAGCGATGCTCTAGGAGTGCTGAACGCTTATGAAGGAAAACTCGCACACCAGAAGACTTCATCCATATCAAATTTATGTTAAGAACCTATAACTCTTCCCTTCACATCGCCAAACAGACTAAGGCTGAGTGCAGACAGACTTTTTTGCCATGCGGATTTTTACGCGCAGAATGGAAGAAATCCGCAGGTCAAATGACCTGCATTTTTCCTGCGGATTTCTTCCATTTTTAATGCGGTTTTCCTGCGGTTTTTGTGCGGTTTTCCACTGCGGATTCCCCCCTGCGGATTTGGAGACAGGGGAGGTGGAAAACCGCACAAAAGAAGTAACATGCTGCGGATTTTGTACCGCAGGAAAACCGCGCGGAAAAATCCGCAACGTCTGCACAGCGGTTTTTTTTTCCATTGAATTTAAGGCTACTGTACATCACAATGCGGATATGCAGCGTTTCTGCGTGGAAAAATCCGCTGCGGATCCGCTATATATCCGCATCGTGTTCACACAGCCTCACTACACCACCCTGATCTCCTCACTATCCAACAACACCAAGAAACTTTTTGACACCTTTAACTCCCTCCTCAGGCTGAAACTACAAGCCCCTATCACAGATATTTGTGCTGATGACATGGCCTCCCACTTTATAGAGAAAATAGATAACATGTGTCAGGAAATCAGCTCCCAACCACAAAGTGCTGTTACTCCCATCTCTCCCTGCATTTCCTCTGGCTCACTTTCCACATTTGATCCCATCACAGAAGTCTCCAGACTCCTCTCTTCTTCTCGTCCGACAACATGCACCACTGACTCCATTCCCTCACATCTCCTCCAGTCTCTCTCTCCAGTCATCACAACTCACCTAACTACAATCTTTAATCTCTCCCTCTCCTTAGGCATTTTTCCATCCTCCTTCAAACACGCTATCATTATTCCATTACTAAAGAAACCTGCTCTCTACCCATCCTGCACAAACAACTACAGACCAGTCTCAAATCATCTCTAAACTCTTGGAGCACCTGGTCTACTTCTGCCTTACCCGTTACCTCTCCACTCACTCCCTCCTAGACTCTTCACAGTCCAGATTCCTCTTCTTACATTCATCAGAAACTGCACTCAAAGTGACCAATAACCTTCTGACAGCAAAATGTAACGGTTACCACTCTCTGCTCTTTCTTCTCGACCTTTCAGCCGCGTTCGACACTGTTGACCACCACCTCCTACTCTCTAGGCTCCAGTCACTAGGCACTAAGGACACTGTCCTCTCCTGATTTTCTTCCAATCTTTCTGACCTGCTCCTTCAGTGTCTTGTTCGCTGGCTCTACTTCATCTCTTCCTCTCACTGTCGGGGTACCTCAGGGCTCAGTCCTTGGCCCCCTTCTTTTCTCTCTCTACATGGCCCCAATTGGACAGACCATCAGCAGATTTGGCTTTCAGTACCATCTTTATGCTGATGACACACAACTACTGTATACACGTCATCCCCTGCTCTTACCCCCGCTGTACTACAGAGCACCAGTGACTGTCTGTCCGCAGTCTCCAACATTATGTCTGTTCTCTATCTGAAACTCAACCTCTCCAAAACTGAACTTCTGCTACCGCCATCTACTAACCTCTCTAAATCTGACATTTCCCTCTCCGTGGGTGGCACCACAGTAACACCCTGGCAGCAGGCGCGCTGTCTGGGTGTTATGTTTGACACCAATTTGTCCTTCACATCCCATATACAATATCTTGCCCGCTCTTGCCGCTTACACCTAAAGAACATCTCTAGAATCTGCCCTTTTCTCACCATGGAAACAACAAAAACTCTCACTGTCGCCTTGATCCACTCCCGTCTGGACTACTGCAACGCTCTATTAATTGGCCTCTCCATTACTCGATTTTCCCCTCTCCAGTCTATCCTTAATGCAACAGCCAGGGTCGTCCATCTAGCTAATCGGTATTCAGACTTGTCCGGTCTTCGCCAGTCGTTACACTGGTTGCCCATTCATTATAGAATCCAATTCAAAGTACTTGTTCTCACCCACAAAGCTCTCCACAGTGTGGCACCCCCTTAATCTTCTCCCTCATTTCTGTCTATCGGCCTAACCGACCGCTGCGCTCTGTAAACAACTTTTGACTAACCTCTGCACTAATCCATACCTCCCACTCCCAACTCCAAGACTCCTCACGCGCTGCGCCAATCCTCTGGAATGCTCTACGCCAAGAAATTAGGACCATCCACAATTTGCATAGTTTTAGGCGCTCCCTCAAAACACACTTGTTCTGAGCAGTCTATCACGATCCCTAATCAAAGTCATTTTATGTGTAAGTGTGTGTGTTGCCCATTCGTTATCTCTATGTATCTTCCACTCAATCAAAATGGCTGGACCATCATTGTAACTACATCATTGTAAATACACACCTGTACTTTGTATGTCCCCCACCTCACTGTAGATTGTAAGCTCTCATGAGCAGGTTTGTCTTATTTTGCTTTAATTATTGTATTGTTAATGATGCTGCCTATGACTGTTGTGTTTGAAACTGTTAAACTGTAAAGCGCTGCAAAATATGTTGGCGCTATACAAAGATTATTATTATTAATATCTTGTGGAATAACAATGATTTTTTAAAACAGCATTCATGCATCTGGCATGCTTTCCACCAGTCTTTTACACTGCTTCTGGTGCAAAAATTTAAAGAGAAGGTGCCATCCCAAAAAAATTTTTTCAGCAATTGAAAAAATGTGAAGAATTAATGTTTACATTTTCTTAAAAAATATTATCATTTGTTTTTAATTTTGTAAAATAATTTTAAAAAGTTTGGCATTTCCACTTGTTAACACTAGGGGGAGCAGCTACTGAAATTTGGCACAAAAACCTAGTGTACAACTAGCTCACATTACTGCCCTGCAGTAATTATGGGTGGAATCTGCTGACATGGGTGTGGTGTCACTCCTCTCCTCCCCTTCTGGGTGTTTGCTAAGGGAAAAGAGAGGATTTAGGAACACAGTGAGCAGCCATTTTAATGGGGCCTGCACAGTTACTGACTGTCTTTGCATGCAAAGTCTGGATCAGAACAGGCCATCAATCAGCAAAAATGTTTCCTGGATTTCTGTGGAGCACAGAATCCCTAGCACTGAACAGGGTGCCCCCCCATAGACCAGCACACTGCTCTCCTGAAATACTCTGTGCAGCTGTCGCTCTGCTCCTTCCACCATATATCAGGCCACTGTCGCCTCGCTTTCACACATTGCCAGGACAGGATCTGAGGTGAGGAATGGGGTCTTCGGTCACCGAGGATGGCAGGCAGCAAGGATTCTGGGAGCAGGGTGACAGCAGCACAGAGTATTTCAGGAGAGCAGTGTGCTGCTCTATGGGGGCAAAGAGGGAGATATATGGGGGAGGAGAAGGGTGACAGCAGCACAGAGTATTTCAGGAGAGCAGTGTACTGGTCTATGGGAGGCACAGAGGGAGATATATGGGGGAGGAGCAGGGAGACACCAGCACAGAGTATTTCAGGAGAGCAGTGTACTGGTCTATGGGGGCACAGAGGGAGGTATAGGGTGGAGGAGCAGGGTGATAGCAGCACAGAGTATTTCAGGAGAGCAGTGTACTGGTCTATGGGGGGGCACAGAGGGAGATATATGGTGGAGGAGCAGGGAGACAGCAGCACAGAGTATTTCAGGAGAGTAGTGTACTGGTCTATGGGGGGCACAGAGGGAGATATATGGTGGGGGAGCAGGGTGACAGCAGCACAGAGTATTTCAGGAGAGCAGTGTACTGGTCTATGGGGGGCACAGAGAGAGATATATGGTGGAGGAGCATGGTGACAGCAGCACAGAGTATTTCAGGAGAGCAGTGTACTGGTCTATAGGAGGCACAAAGGGAGATATATGGTGGAAGAGCAGGGTGACAGCAGCACAGAGTATTTCAGGAGAGCAGTATCACACGGGATAGGATTAGATACACGGCTCAGCAGTCAGTATCACACTGGAGAGGATTAGATACATGGCTCAGCAGTCAGTATCACATGGGTTAGGATTGGATACACGGCTCAGCAGTCAGTATCACACGGGATAGGATTAGATACATGGCTCAGCAGTCAGTATCACACAGGATAGGATTAGATACACGGCTCAGCAGTCAATTTCACACAAGATAGGATAAGATGTTCAGCAGATGGCTAAGTGTTTTGCAAGAGCAGGAGCTGCAGCTGGTGGGGTGTTTTTGAAAGAGCAGCTCTGTCTCCAGGAGCTCATCCTGTATCCTCTCCTGCAGCTGGTGTGTGCAGAGTGAACATCCAAGCCCTGTTATGGTGGAACAGTACAGCATCCAGGGCATGCAATAGAGTGTAAATGGAGCTAAAAGGAAAGCACTGGGCTCTAATAAAATGGCGCCTGGCCACACCTACAGCTGTGAATTGAGCAGCCCACAGAGGCGTGCCCAGTTCACTCCTGATGCAGCTGCAATGAAAGAGATAGGGTCGGGAGCCGACTTTTATGTCTGATGCCCAGGGACTGCCCTATATGAGCATGGAAAGTGTCGTTCAGCAGCCAGAAGGGTAAGATGGCAGCCCCCAGTGGCATTAATACAGTAAAAAAACAAACCATACACACCACTGAGTCAAGCTTAGGGGACAATATCTTTGTATACTATTTTCTTTTTTACATTAAATTATGAAAAAACACGGCACCTTCCCTTTAAGCAGTTTTTCTTTGTTTGATTGCTTGTGACTATCCATCATCCTCTTGATTTCATTCCAGAGATTTTCAATGGGGTTCAGGTCTGGAGAATGGGCTGCTCGTGACATGGTTTTGATGTGATGGTCTCTTAATTTTTTCCAGATGCAAAGTTTATTGAAGTGATCTTATAATAGTTACAAATAATATAAAGAAATAAAAGAACTACATAAAATGACTAGAAACAGTGACATATATGAGAAAAAAAGAAATGTCCAATACTTAGTGATTCTATGTGGATGGGCAGAAAATGTCCAGTAATACAACTGATTTTAATTGCTGCAGCTTGGGGTGGGTTGGAAATGCCATTCTCTCCCCCCTAGATTGTTAATGTATAATGCCACCCTTTTTGACTACTGGTTATAAAAATTTTTAGAACATAATTTCAATTTCATATGGAACACTTACTTCATTACACACACTGCATCCTCAGAAAATACCTAAATAAAACTTGTGTAGTCATCACAGAGGCATAAATATTGGTATGTTTGGAGACATAAAGAAATGGCTATGGTTTTGTACTTGAAACTTATAAATGAAGTCTTTCTTAATGGGAATCTGTGAGAAGGTTTTTGCATGATGTAGGGGCATAAACCCTGATTCCAATGATGCATCACTTACTAGACTGTGCAGTTTCAATAAAATGTTTTATCAGCACCAAACATCTGGTTTCATGAATTATGAATGTCCAGCTGATAGCTTTGCTGCATATTCGATGCTGATCCTGTTGTAGTGACAAAGCTTACCAGCCTGAATTCTTCTAGCAGCTATGAATAAATTAATTACGTTTGTAAAAATGCCACCAATGGTACAAATAGAACAATATTGCTTATATATTGTAAGCAAAAATACTCATAAAATACCTACTCCACTACCTTTAGTATAACAGACAATGATCTTAAAGAGATTGTCCGGAGTTTTAACACTGATGGCATATCCTTAGGATCGATGTCTGATCGTCAAGTAATAATCTGTTGCCGGTGTTAGAGAACCGGAACTGTTCAGTTACGGAGCTGCACAACTCCGTTGATGGAATAGTGGATGTGGCCAGTTACGGTATAAACACCCCACATTGATTTGAATAGGTAGAGGATGTGTAGTACCCAGCTGCTGTCACTATTCCGTAACTGATCAGTCCCTGCAGCCGACAACACCAGGAAAAGCTGATAGGCTGACCCCCACCAATCAGACATCGATGACCTATCCTAATTATAGGCCATCACTTTTAAAATCCAAGACAAACCCTTTAATGATACCTACCACTAATATTAATATTAATATTGCTGCCATTAATATTTTACAAGACATTTACAACAATTTACATATGTTGTTATTTGCAGGGGATACACTTAATGCTAGAAGAAAATATTTGGGTTCATCTACAAGACTTTGGTCAGGTTCTTGTTACATGAAATCGAAAATAAAGTCCAGTGCACAGCTCTACTGTGTACCGCCAATAAATAAATGCTTGGAAGAAAAATTGTTTTGTATTTGTATTGTTTTTTTCATTACAACACCTAGTACATATGAATCAAGTAGAGTCAAAGATAACTTTATAGAGATATTTAATCCGAATGAAGTCAAATTGAAATTTTATAATTGGTTGTCATTATTATATGTTTCTGGTTTCCATCAATTTTAATGTTTTCAATTTGATCCCTAGAGTTTCTTTGTACTTGACAATTTATGATTGCTGTCTCGCCTATGATGTATTGTGTTTTGAAGTGCAATAGTCAATAAATTCCAAGGAATTAAATGCATCTCATCAGAACACACTCCACCCCATCTATAAAACCCTGAGCAATGTTCTCAGAGTCACATAAATCCTGTGTAATGTATTATTTTTTTGTTTCTCTACTTTTTGATTTATTAAAGGTAATGCATCAATTTTTGTACTTAGGATTTAGCATATTTAATGAGATTTCTGAATGCTCGCTGTTTTGTTTTTAAACGTGTACTTTAAGCTCTGCGGTTTTTTGAAGACTCGTCATGTTAATTGTTTTTTGCAGCGCTTTTCACCATTTCAATGAATAATGAAAAATGCAAGCAAAAAATCACCGCAAAAAACTAATGTAAAATGCAACAAAAAAAAAAGTGACATGTTGCAGATTTGAAAAACTGCTTTGATGATACAGATCTACAATGAAGAAATAAGAAGCATGTGAATAAAATTTCAGAAATCTCATTCACTTTTCCTTCTGTGAATAATGAAAATGCATTTATTTCCATATTCAGCTAATGTTTCCAATGTTAAAGATTCAATACTGTTCTCAAGTTTTAATAAGATTGCCTATGCTGAAATATTCATGGCCCGTGTTTAGGTTAGAGTCAAACGACCATTGTCTCTCCATCCAGGAAAAATGGTCCGATTATGCTAATCAGACTCTTTACTCAGAGCTTGATCAGAGTGTTATGAGAGTAGGATGAGGCTGTGTGCACACGATGCGGATATATAGCGGATTTTTCCGTGCAGAAACGCTGCATATCCGCATTGTGATGTACAGTAGCCTTAAATTCAATGAAAAACAAACCGCTGTGCAGACGCTGCAGATTTTTCCGTGTGGTTTTCCTGCGGTACAAAATCCACAGCCAAGGAGTGGCCTTGGTATTTCCCTTGTCATATCTGATGTTGGTCTACTAGGCATTGCTCCCACCTAGCCAGAATCCTGCTCCACACTGATGAGGGGCAACACCCCAAAACAGCTGTCTGTGGATGGATACCTGGCCTTGGTATTTCCCTTCTCATATCTGTAAACTCGTAAAGAGCTGGATATTGACTTAAAGGGCCACTAATTATGGTGGTAATGGTGGTTTCCGAAAGGAGCCACTCCTTGGCTGGGTCCTTCCCTGGAGGAAGATCTGGCTAGTTCTGTGTTTGAGACTCTTAAATGAGGCTCCATGGACTTTAATTGCATATTCCAAAAGATATCATGTAGTAAAATACTATCAAGACAAGAGTTAGATTATTTGGAAAGCCTTGTAACAGTGCCACAAATGGATAAATACACATTCCCAAGCCACTTCATAAATTCATAAATATTCTGGTAGCCATGATATAAGTGCATGTAAACTCTGCCATACCTGTAGTGTGACCAAGCTTCTGCGGCCCACCCCGACGCGCGTTTCGCATATTCTTCTTCCGGGGGCATGTTTAAAAAGGACCTCCTGCCTCCTAGTATAATACCCAATGGCCTATCAATGTCGAGCACAAATAAATAGTATTGCACAGATGCCTGTGACAGAGTGTATTGTGGAATATCTTGGCGCATCCAGTGCTGAGACCACTCACATAAACAACCTCCCACTTCCGGCCAATGGAACGCATGCGTTCCACATGACCAAAGCCAAGCGGAAGTCAAGCATCACCATCGTTTTGCCGGAACTGGGAAATCCAGAGCGATACAAGCAGCGCATGCGCACAATCTCGGTTAAAGCCTGTGTGAAATACACTAATATTTCTATGTGCATTACTCATATGTTAAAAGAAATAATAAATTAGCCCATATATGGAATACTAAATAATTTGATTGCGTGCATGACAATATTAACATAACCATTATGAGTTCTCCCCCTCCCAGTAGGTGGAACGCATGCCTCCCACGTAACATGAGAAATAGTATAGCGCCACCATTAGACCAAAGGAAGGAAGGATCATAATGATCACAAAAAGGTGCATAAAGTAGCCCCAATATATACCACAACCATTCCTAACAAGTGGAGAGATAGTATGATGGTAATGGGAAGCCTTAAGTGTTCTGGCTTGCCTAAAACCTGTGGGTTTGATTCTAGTTAACTCTATCTTAAAAAAATTTTAATATGTAGTGATTATAGGTTTCATACACTTTCTCAAATTAAAAATTAATTTTTTAGATGTTTAATGTGTTTCATCAGAGGTTAGATCTTGATATAAAGTTATTGTGACTGGTGTATAACATTTTGACATTGGAGGGGGAGTTTCCACAGGAAGTGATGTCTATTGGTCTGTAATTGTGATGTCATGAAGGTTTTGTATAAAACCACTGCTGTAAACAGATACTGTAATTCTTTGGCCCTGAGGAAGAGGCAGCTTTGCCACGAAACGCGTCGGCACAATAAAGTTTTCAAGAATATTTCTGTCCTTATGTGGTCAGCGCAGATACATTGAAAAACCCGGTCTTTTTCTTCCTCCTTTGTGACATTGGGCAGCACTTCAGCCTTGCAGCGCTGGAGTCCTGGGTTTGAATCCCACCAAGGACAACATCTGCAAGGAGTTTGTATGTTCTCCCCGTGTTTGCGTGGGTTTCCTCCGAGTACTCTGGTTTTCTCCTACATTCCAAAGACATACTGATAGGGAATGTAGATTGTGAGCCTCATCGGGGACAGTGACGATAATATGTGCAAACTGTAAAGCGCTGCAGAATATGTTAGCGCGATATAAAAATAAAGATTATTATTATCTACAGGAGTCTGCAGCGACCACTAGTTCCTTTTAAATTCTGCAAGGGGTTGTGACTGTTCACAACCTGTAAAGGTGAGTGACTGTGTATTGTCACCCAAAATATCACTTTTATCGCACTATGTGCGCTCTCTTTCCTTAATTTCAGTTTTATTTTTAGCATGGACATTTCTTCAAGATTTTTAGACTTAATAGCAGAAAAAAGTTCTTTATCACATTATTTTCCTTGGCATAGCCCGGTTCACAATAAGATAGATCATGCTAGTTAAACTAGCACAGAGATTGATGTTCTCTGGCAAAACAAGTTTGATAAAGAGGCAGCCAATTAGACTGGCATTATTTTATAAACAGTTGGTAGGAAAAAATGCTATAAAACAAGGTCTTACAACTTGACGGCAAATGTTAAATTGCTTTCATGGTCCTCTGATTTCCCAAAATCATTCAATCCCAGGGCGGTTGCAATTAATAGTAGGGTTTCCACAACATGAGAATTTCACACTGTCATATTGTATTGTTTGAAGAATGGTTTATTCATAGCAATATTGGGGACCATTGCAACTAGTTTATTTTATGCTTTTGACTATTTGCTTTAAAGGGAACCTGTCATTAAAGAAAACTTGAATTATGGTGCTATTCTGCTGGGTACTAGCATTTTAAATATATGCAGCTGTCTAATTGGAATTTCAGCTTAAGGCTGTGTGCACACGCTGCGGATTGTCCTGCGGATTTATCCGAGCGGATTTGTCAAAAACCGCAGGTAAATCTGCAGGTCAAAAGACCTGCGGTTTATCTGCAGTTTCTTGCGGTTTAGCCTGCGGGTTTCCTCTGCGGTTTGACACCTGCCTTGGAGCAGGTTCCAAACCGCAGCAGAATCCGCACAAAGAATTGACATGCTGCGGTTTTTGCAACCGCAGCAAATCCGCACGGAAAAATCCGCACTGTCTGCACAGCGGTTTTCATTTTGCATTGATTTTAATGGTACTGTACACTGCAGCAGAAACTGCTGTGGATCCACAGGACCAAAACCGCAGAAACCACAGAGTGAGAAAATTAAGTTATATTCTAGTTGCAACTGATTGCTTCCAGCTAAGGCCTGTTTCACACTTGAGTTTTCTGGCGTCAGTCAAAATCAGTCGTTAGCAGAAAAAAACGGATCCGACGGATTTGCCTGGCGGATCCGTCTTTTTCCCCATAGACTTGTATTAGCGACGGATTGTGACGGATGGCCTTCCATTTCGTCCGTCGTGTGATGGATCCGTCATAAAATAGCTGTCCATCGACCGGAAAAAATGTCCAGAAGAACGTTTTTGTCTGTGGCATCCGTTGTCTGGTAGAATGGTAGAATGGACGCCTATGAATGGTAGAATGATGCCTATGGGCGACGGATCCGTCGCCATCCATCATATGACGGAATCCGTCGCTGGATTCTGTTTTTCACAATGAACATGCCCAGAACAATTTCTCTTCATTTAATTTAACCCCAAAAGCCGTTCTGGCATTGAAAAAAGTCTCTCTCTCTCTCTCTCCTTTCCAGAATTCTGTTCCTTTAAATTTCATACACTGGCTGCTGCAACGAATACATCAAAAAAACGGATCCGGTGCATCAGTTTTTTGCAGTCTGCAACGGATCCGTTTTTTAAACACTTTGACGGATTGTGACTGATTCCAAAAGACTGAAGTGTGAAACAGGCCTAAATGGGGCGATTATCATTTCCAGTATTCACTACTGCTGTTCCTTGTTTGACATCATGGTCTGCCAACACACTGTAGAGCTGGAGGTCAGTGAAGGAGCAGGGAGATTGACTGACTACAGTGTGCTGTGTCCAAAGTGCTATCTGCTCACAGCCCCAGCTCTGCCCACTTGAGTGAAGGCAAGCGGTTGCAGGAAGAGCCCTCGGTCTTACCTGAATGATAAGAAAAAGAACATTTATTATACTTACCGGGGGGGACTGGTGCGGTCCGGTCCAATGGGTGTCGCAGGTACGGGTCCGGCACCTCCCATCTTCTTGCAATGGAAGCCCATTGTAGGGTTATTAGCCCACTTTGGGGGCTAATAACTCGGCCCCCTTTAATGCTAACCCCACCAAAATTGCTACACATATAGATTAGGACCCCCTGAACATGAATCCAGTGTCAAATTTCGTCTCCCTGAAATTTTTTCCGTCAGCTTTTTGGAGTACGGGGGGCCAACCCCCTGACCCCGAAAATGTCAAAATGTGACGGGACAGTCAATGAGAGAAAGTTAGCTCATACTGTCACATAACTTTCTCTCATTGACTGTCCCGTCACATTTTACTGTTTTTAGGGTGCAAGACCACGCCCCTCCATGCCCCCCCCCACGACCGTGAAAAAAAGTCAAAACTTTTTTGACGCTGGATTCATGTTCAGGGGTCCTAATCTATATGTGTAGCAATTTGAGTGGGGCTAGCATTAAAGGGGGCCGAGTTATTAGCCCCCAAAGTGGGCTAATAACCCCTACAATGGCCTAGCCGGCAACTGTGGAAAGGTTGAATTTTAGCCCCATTTGAGGGGTCATAACTCGGCCCCATTTAAAGCTAGCCCCACAAAAATTGCAACACATATTCATGGGATTCCCATGAAAAATGTGGAGTAATTTGGGTGGGGCTAGCTGTAAAGGGGGCCAAGTTATTAACTCCCAAATTGGGCTATATGTTTGGGGATTAATGAAACTGTAATGCCACTTTGATGCCCCATAACTTGGTGAGGATCACAGATAGAGACTTGCAAATGGTCCCATTCGATTCAGGGTACAAAAATTAAGTAAAATGTTCACAATCACCGTGCTGGGACGCTTCCTTGGGGGTCAAACTAAGGCACAAAGGCGAACCGTTTATATACTGCAACTTCTGGTGACCCCCCCATGTTGCAGTATATAAACGGCTCGCCTTGCAACAACGCCCTCCTGCTTGCTTCATCTCTCCCTGACATCGCGCTCCTGCGCAGGCATACTTCTCTGCCCTGTTGAGGGCAGAGCAAGGTACTGCAGTGTGCAGGTGCTGTGCCACTCTCACCTTTCCCAGCGCCTGCGCACTGCTGTACCTTGCTCTGCCTGGAAGTACACCTGTGCAGGAGCGTGATGCCGAGGAGTGATGAAGCAAGCAGGAGGGCGGCGTCACAAGAAGATGGGAAGCACCGGACCAGGACCTGCGACACCCATCCGACTGCACCGGACCGCACCCTGGGTGAGTATAATAAAACTTATTTTTCCTATCTTGCAGGTCGGATTGGTGGCTTTTCTGCAGCATTATAGAATGCTGTAGAAAAGCCCTGAAAGGCAGTGGCCGCATCTTATAGCGGCTAAAACAGGTGACAGGTTCCCTTTAATATTTACTTACAGATTAGTGCATAGGCTGAAGGTAAATACCTTTTTTATGAACGTTCTTTTTATACTCAGATGTAAAGTTGGAGAAACCCCAAGAAGAAATATAAACTTTACAGTTTACATGGCCCCATGATCACATCACAGGGGCACGAATTAGGTGAAAGTAGGACATTTTTCCCTCTGTTGAAGGGAAACTATCACCATAACATTTTCTGTCTTTTAAATGCTTTCTAATCAAGTCATTGGTATCTGAAAAAACTATTCATATGTTTGGCAAAATCACTTTTGCTTTTTATTTGCAAATGAGCTATTACTTGTCAAATACGACAACTAGTCACCCAGACTAGTCTAGCTTCATATCCTGTAATTCTCCAACCTTGGAGTGATTGAGCTCTTTTTCACATATCCTATCATATCTTGTGTCAAATACTGTGTGCTTGCACAGGAGAAATGACAAAGACAGGCAAGAAGATGTCAACGATGCCGAGTGGGCATGATTACAGGACCTGAGGCTGGACTTGTCTGGGAGGATAAATGCCTTGTTACTCGTAGATTAGCTGAAATAAACCGAGCAGTGCTATAAAAGGGATTTCACTATCCAGATCATCAATATTTTGAAATAACAAGGAGAATACAGGAAAATGACTCTGGCAGATGACAGAGGCAATTTGTGGGCTTTGGAAGACCTGACAAGTTCTTTTTAAGCTGTGTACGCTCTCGAGTTGCTGATAACCATCAACCATGACTAATCCCCTGAAGATGATTGTTTGAACACAACTATTATATTCTGCAAATGCAGCATTCATTACTAGCTGCCAGTGCCATACTTCACATTGGTTGGCTCCACGGGGACATATAACCAATTTTACAAAGATAATAAAAATAATGCTACAAATTTGAATGTATTAGACAAATCAGGAAATAAACTGAATATTATTTTAATTGTTAGTGGGTACATATATGAAAGGCCATGCCCAGATGGTGAAGAGCATATTTTTGTGGAAGCTGAACATATAATTTTGAAGCATAATGTCAACATCTACATATTCAAAAGTAAAAGCACCAAAAAGTGTTTTATGCTTAGCCTGTTTTTGCTTTCTAGATTGACAAAGGGACATCATGCTAAATATTATATAGCATTAATATATCAGCCCCACCGTTTCTTGTTACTACATTTTCAATGCTTTATATTTACATTAGATCATAAAAGAAGCTCTTGAATTTGGAAGGAATCATTTTAGACTTATTTCTCTTTTCAGAAATCACATCTAAATGAACATTGTGTAGCTAGAAGAATATATGGGAGCTTTACAAATATAAATGCAAAGTAAAAAGAAAAACAAGCCCACGTTCTATTCTAGCTCTGTGAACATCATTGCCCCAAATTAAGGATAAACGAATCAATTGTAAACTAGTTGAATTCCTTAATAAATTTCCAAAATTCAAAGACTGAAGCAAATTCAATATTTGGGGGGATTCAGCCATTTGCTAGATTTGTATGGGCTGGGAAGGGTGCAAAAAATTATAAAATATCATACTTCCTTCATCCCTCACCTGTCCCTGCTACTACAGTTCACTGCCTGTCCTCCTCTCATTAGCTAAGGCACAGCTCTGGTTCCAGGCTTCTCTTCACTCTTAAGGCCCCGTTACACATAACGATGCCCCAGCGATCCCACCAACGATCCGACATGGATGGGATCGCTGGGACATCGTTAGGCTGATCGCTGGTGAGCTGTCACATAGACAGCCCCTCCAGTGATCAGGACCAGCGAGCAAGCTGGTTTCTAATGTAAACATCGGGTATCCAGAAGCCATGGCTCTTGGATACCCGCTGTTTACCTTGGAAACCAGTGTGTACGCCGGTTTCCAAGGTAAACAGCGGGTATCCAAGAGCCGTAGCTCCTGGATACCTGATGTTTACATTAGAAACCAGCGTCGCTGATCGCGCATCTCTCGCTGCCACACGCGATGCGTGCTGGCCAGCGGGAGACCAGCGATCAAAAAATGGCCCAGGCCAATCAAGCACCATCAGCGATACCCGGCAGGGGGGCCGGTCGCTGATCCCCGTCACACACAGAGAGATCGCTGTGGCGTCACAAAATCAGCAATCTCGCTAGCAAGATCACTGTGTGTGACGGGGCCTTTAGACAAAGCTTCTGGTCCTGGTGAGGTATTATCAAATGCTATGACATCATAGTGAGCGTCAACTTACATGGACACATGGGAGGCAACATGACCACTTGGGGAGATGCAAGGTTTGACATTAACTGTAAGACATTAAAACCTTTGTCTAGGTCTAGTCAGCATACACTGCCAGCATAGAGTGAAGATAAGACAAAAGCAGGAGCCTAGGATGCAGCGGTGAGCTAACAGGGCAGAGAAAGGTGAAGAGCGAGAGAAGTTTGTCATTTTTTTCCTTTCAATGTTACTCCCATCCCATCTGCTTATTATGCTATTCAATCAGGAGACCTCCCAACATACAAATGGCTTTTTTAACATCAATAGGGGCACATTCAATTTGCATCTAATAAATTAGATGAAAATCAAATTTAACGGCCAAATATGAATTAATCTGCTGAATTAAAATTTTGGCAAATTCACTCATCTGTGCCTCCAATATCTCCAATGCTGTTCATAGAACAGTATGAAATTCTTGACTATTAGGATAATCATGAAGCATGTATGTACTCTTTGTCCATTCTTGCAGGATTTTTATGCAAATTTTGCACAGGATTCACCATTTATATTCATTTACACCATTTAGGGCTGTGGTGGACATCATACTATATATGACGGTCTGTGGTGGTGACCATACTATATAACTGGGGGATGTGGTGGACAACATACTGCATGGGAGGTTGTGGTGGACATCATAGTCTATATTGAGGGCTGCTGTGGATATACTCTATGGACATCTGTGCTGACCATCATACTGTGTAGGGGGGCAATGTGAAGGAGAGAATGGCTAATGAAATCAATTATTAACCTTAAATAAACCAGTACAGATATGATGTAACAAAATGGCTTCTATACCTTGGAACAAGCCCTGGAAGGAATCCTTGGAATGTGAAGCAGATATTGAACCCTGAAGATTTAATACCTTATATGGAGTGAAGTTGGCATGGACCTATCATAGACTGACACTGGCTGTTCAGAAGTTGTGCAACACCCATTTCCTGTCACACGATTCTTTGTTCTACTAATAAAGTTCAGTTGTGTGCCAGCTTTTGTCGAGGAAGGAGAATACATCTGACTCTGTGTCCGGTGTCTCTTTTTCATGCATGCACTTGGCTCATACAGTTGTGGCCAAAAGAATTGACACCCCTGCAATTTTATCAGATAATACTCAGTTTCTTCCTGAAAATGATTGCAAACACAAATTCTTTGTTATTATTATCTTCAATTAATTTGTCTTAAATGAAAAAACACAAAAAGAATTGTCCTAAAGCCAAATTGGATATAATTCCACACCAAACAAAAAAGAGGGTGGACAAAAGTATTGGCACTGTTCAAAAAATCATGTGATGCTTCTCTAATTTGTGTAATTAACAGCACCTGTAACTTACATGTGGCACCTAATAGGTGTTGGCAATAACGAAATCACACTTGCAGCCAGTTGACATGGATTAAAGATGACTCAACCTCTGTCCTGTGTCCTTGTGTGTGCCACATTGAGCATGGAGAAAAGAAAGAAGACCAAAGAACTGTCTGAGGACTTGAGAAACCAAATTGTGAGGAAGCATGAGCAATCTCAAGGCTACAAGTCCATCTCCAAAGACCTGAATGTTCCTGTGTCTACCGTGCACAGTTTCATCAAGAAGTTTAAAGCCCATGGCACTGTGGCTACCTCCCTAGATGTGGACGGAAAAGAGAAATTGACAAGAGATTTCAACGCAAGATTGTGCGGATGTTGGATAAAGAACCTCGACTAACATCCAAACAAGTTCAAGCTGCCCTGCAGTCCGAGGGTACAACAGTGTCAACCCGTACTATCCGTTGGCATCTGAATGAAAAGGGACTGTATGGTAGGAGACCCAGGAAGACCCCACTTCTTACCCCAAGACATAAAAAAGCCAGGCTGGAGTTTGCCAAAACTTACCTGAAAAGCCTAAAACGTTTTGGAAGAATGTTCTCTGGTCAGATGAGACAAAAGTAGACCTTTTTGGGCAAAGGCATCAACATAGAGTTTACAGGAGAAAAAAAGAGGCATTCAAAGAAAAAAACACGGTCCCTACAGTCAAACATGGAGGAGGTTCCCTGATGTTTTGGGGTTGCTTTGCTGCCTCTGGCACTGGACTGCTTGACCGTGTGCATGGCATTACGAAGTCTGAAGAAAACAAACAAATTTTGCAGCATAATGTAGGGTCCAGTGTGAGAAAGCTGAGTCTCCCTCAGAGGTCATGGGTCTTCCAGCAGGACAATGACCCAAAACACTTCAAAAAGCACTAGAAAATGGTTTGAGAGAAAGCACTGGAGACTTCTAAGGTGGCCAGCAATGAGACCAGACCTGAATCCCATAGAACACCTGTGGAGAGGTCTAAAAATGGTAGTTTGGAGAAGGCACCCTTCTAATATCAGGGACCTGGAGCAGTTTGCCAAAGAAGAATGGTCTAAAATTCCAGCAGAGCATTGTAAGAAACTCATTGATGATTACCGGAAGTGGTTGGTCGAAGTTATTTTGGCTAAAGGTTGTGCAACCAAGTATTAGGCTGAGGGTGCCAATACTTTTGTCTGCCCCATTTTTGGAGTTTTGTGTGAAATGATCAATGTTTTGCTTTTTGCTTCATTCTCTTTTGTGTTTTTTCATTTAAGACAAATTAAATGAAGATAATAATACCAAAGAATTTGTGATTGCAATCATTTTCAGGAAGAAACTGAGTATTATCTGACAAAATTGCAGGGGTGTCAATGCTTTTGGCCACAACTGTATTTATTAGGTCAGGAACAGGCAATCACTAAAGGTCTCACCTTAAGAGATCACCCTGACATATATAGGAGGGTCTGTGGTGGTGACCATATTATATAACTGGGGGATGTGGTGGACAACATACTGCATGGAAGGCTGTGGTGGACATCATAGTCTATATCAGGAGCTGTTGTGGATTTACTGTATGGGCATCTGTGCTGACCATCATACTGTGTAGGGGGACAATGTGAGGAGGAGGGTACAGTTTTGAGAGGACAACGTGGTGGACAGTATGAGGGCATAGTATGAAGAGGGGTCCCAGAGTGGATATGGTGAGGGGACAGTGTGAAATGAGGGCACAGTATAGAGAGATGTTAGCATGACAGGGGGATGGTGTAGAAATATTGAAAGCGGAAATAATGGATGGGGCAGCCATGGTATAGGCCGTGGTTCATAAGGGTGGTCAGTCTGGAGGTTGTAGCTGAAAATGGTGAATAGTGTGTTGGTTATAGCTCAGAAGGGCAGACCGTGAGGAGATCATATACCATTGGAGGCTTATTTAGGGCATAGTATGGACAGATATTTTTATGCAGAGAGCATCTTAATAACACTTTTATTTTTAAGGGCACTGTGCTGCAGAAGAATGGAGATGAGGGAAGCCTGAAGAGAACAGCTGTGGATGTAAAAACTCATCATGGCAGCTGGACAAGATGAAAATGAAGCGAAAAAGAAACAACTCAACCAAAGAAGATGCCACCTATAAGGAACCTGGATGTAAGGCTACTTTCACACATCAGGTTTTCGGCGTCAGGCGCGATCCGGCGTCGTGCCGGAATGCCGGATCCGGCAAATGTTTTGTAAAACCTGATGTGCCGGATCCGGTTTTCTGCCGGATCCGTCTTGTTCTTGACAGACAAAACCGGATCCGTCTCATCCGGTTCATCCGTTTTTCTATCCGTTTTTCGACGGATTACGCCGGATCTGGTTTTTAAAATTGACCCTTGTGGCCTTCCGAACGGGATTGGCTACTGGAAAACTATATATAGCATGTTCCTACAGCCCTTCTTTGACAGGTTGTAGAGGAGAAAGTGCAGGTTGGAGAGAAGAGCAAGTTACTGGCGAAGATGGATGTTGTCATTGGAAATATTACCACTAGAAGTTCTGTGACGGTTTCAGTAATGAGGGACAATTTTGCGCTATACTTTATGTCACCTCAAGGCAGAGTACACTGGCAGAATGACAGAGTGTGAAAGATTTTTGCCCTAACCAAACTTGTGTACCTTCTGGACCAACAGTATATACCTTTGCCAACCAAAGTTGGCTATCTGGTCATGGTCTTACTATTTTTAGCTTTAGGCCACAGGTGTGTACCTGGTTGTGTTTTATGCAAAGTATTTCACCTTTTAACAAAAGTTGTGTACATTGTTAGGAAATCACCAACAATAAACACAACTTTTCAGGTGAAATACTTTGCTTCAAACACAACCAGGAACACAACTGTGGCAAAAAGCTAAAATTTACCCACAGTTATATACCTGGTTTTGAATACCTTTTTACCTTTTAAATACCCTGTATTTAACCTTTTTTTTAAACATATTTCGCCGCAGAAAGAAATGACAGACAACCAGTGTAAACAATAATTTAACTTTTATTTAAAATATTTTTTTTTGTGTAAACTGTTTTTAAAGTTAAAAAAACTTTTTTAATAAAGGTTTGAAACCAACCAAATGGGCATTTTTATTACAAAAAAAACATTATAACTCGGTGTAGTGTGGGGTGGAAATACTGCTGGAGGGGCTGCGGGACACTTCGACAATGGGAGTGTGGAGAGAGGACTGGGATCGTGGTGGGGAAGGAACAGTTAGAGGTGATGGTGTGGAAAAAGCTACAGAATGGGTGGACATGTGGGAGGCAGAAGAGGTGGTGGGCGGTGGAGTGGAGGGTTGGGCAGGGACTGTAGGAGCAGATGATGTTGATGGAAAGTTGTATGGGGAAGGAGTTTGGTACGGGGAAGGAGTTTGGTACGGGGAAGGAGTTTGGTACGGGGCAGGTTGCTGGAAGTGGGGAGATGTCTGGTACTGGGGAGTTTGCTGGTACTGGGAAGGTTGCTGGTACTGGTGAGGTTGCTGGTATGTAATAGGAGGGGGAGGATGGAAAGTGGCTAGAGGGGGTGCAGATGTAATAGGAGGGGGAGGATGGAAAGTGGCTGGAGGGGGTGCAGGTGGAGGAACTACAGTGGTGGGAGGTGGAGGTTGGGAGGTAACCTGCTGTAGAGCACCGTGGCACGAATGCATTACATGCATCTGCTGGGTAGGAGATAGTGTTGCCATGCGCTCCACAACAGACCTGAAAAAGGTGTGGTTTGGCGAAGATCTTGCTTCTGAATGCATGGTTTGCAGAAGTGTCTTCACCTCCAGAATGCTGGAGTTGATCTGCTGAAAGCCTGCGGAGATTTGCTCTGACAAGACTTTTAGACAGTTCTGGAAAGATGCATTCAGATGCAAGAACTCTGGCGCATAACTCTTTTCCTGACCCCTCTGCCGCTGCCGCCCAGTACCCGCAGGTGTACTAGAGGTGGCAGGGGCAGAAGGGTGGGGTAAAGGGAAAGCGATCTCCTCACCAGCAGCTTCATGTAATGTAGGCGGCCACGATGCTCCTGTGCTGGTGGATGGGACAGATGGGTCGAATGTGTGGGAAGGCTGGGAAGGTGCAGATGTACCGGGGCGGTCGAAGTGTCCCTCGGTGCCGGTCTCCTCAGGGATCGCCTCAGAAGGGTCCAATCGTGCAGGCTCCCGAGTGCTGCTCACCGTGCTGTGGAATAAAGAGAAAAAAAAACAATTAAAATACTGACATGGTATGGCCCTGGCTGAAAAAAAAAGGTTACATCTAACATTTTTTTTCACATGTGGTGTGTAATATTTACCTTCTAGTGACCATTGTTTCCCGGAGGAACGACAGGGCTTGTGCGTACTTGTACTTGCTCCTGCGTCCTCCAGATCCACTCGGGGCCCGCATCTCTTTATTGAACTCCTTCTTGAAACGATCCCTCACAGACCTCCACCGATTCACAATTCTGTTCCCTGAAACGAGAAAGGAGTGGTTAGTATACAACATCAGTGTTTCACAAACTCCAGTCCTCATGGTCCCCAGGGGTCATGTTTTCAGGATTTCCATAGTAAATAGAAATCCTGAACACATGATCCGTGGGGACCACGAGGACTGGAGTTCGGGAAACACTGGTTTACATCAAGCAACCAGTACTGTATATACTTACGCTCTTTAATCTGGGCCCGAACATCGAGGTCCTCCCAGCGGCCCACAAGGAGCGAACAGATTTCCTCCCAGAATGGCTAATGAAATCAATTATTAACCTTAAATAAACCAGTACAGATATGATGTAACAAAATGGCTTCTATATCTTGGAACAAGCCCTGGAAGGAATCCTTGGAATGTGAAGCAGATATTGAACCCTGAAGATTTAATACCTTATATGGAGTGAAGTTGGCATGGACCTATCATAGACTGACACTGGCTGTTCAGAAGTTGTGCAACACCCATTTCCTGTCACACGATTCTTTGTTCTACTAATAAAGTTCAGTTGTGTGCCAGCTTTTGTCGAGGAAGGAGAATACATCTGACTCTGTGTCCGGTGTCTCTTTTTCATGCATGCACTTGGCTAATACAGTTGTGGCCAAAAGAATTGACACCCCTGCAATTTTATCAGATAATACTCAGTTTCTTCCTGAAAATGATTGCAAACACAAATTCTTTGTTATTATTATCTTCAATTAATTTGTCTTAAATGAAAAAACACAAAAAGAATTGTCCTAAAGCCAAATTGGATATAATTCCACACCAAACAAAAAAGAGGGTGGACAAAAGTATTGGCACTGTTCAAAAAATCATGTGATGCTTCTCTAATTTGTGTAATTAACAGCACCTGTAACTTACATGTGGCACCTAATAGGTGTTGGCAATAACGAAATCACACTTGCAGCCAGTTGACATGGATTAAAGATGACTCAACCTCTGTCCTGTGTCCTTGTGTGTGCCACATTGAGCATGGAGAAAAGAAAGAAGACCAAAGAACTGTCTGAGGACTTGAGAAACCAAATTGTGAGGAAGCATGAGCAATCTCAAGGCTACAAGTCCATCTCCAAAGACCTGAATGTTCCTGTGTCTACCGTGCACAGTTTCATCAAGAAGTTTAAAGCCCATGGCACTGTGGCTACCTCCCTAGATGTGGACGGAAAAGAGAAATTGACAAGAGATTTCAACGCAAGATTGTGCGGATGTTGGATAAAGAACCTCGACTAACATCCAAACAAGTTCAAGCTGCCCTGCAGTCCGAGGGTACAACAGTGTCAACCCGTACTATCCGTTGGCATCTGAATGAAAAGGGACTGTATGGTAGGAGACCCAGGAAGATCCCACTTCTTACCCCAAGACATAAAAAAGCCAGGCTGGAGTTTGCCAAAACTTACCTGAAAAGCCTAAAACGTTTTGGAAGAATGTTCTCTGGTCAGATGAGACAAAAGTAGACCTTTTTGGGCAAAGGCATCAACATAGAGTTTACAGGAGAAAAAAAGAGGCATTCAAAGAAAAAAACACGGTCCCTACAGTCAAACATGGAGGAGGTTCCCTGATGTTTTGGGGTTGCTTTGCTGCCTCTGGCACTGGACTGCTTGACCGTGTGCATGGCATTATGAAGTCTGAAGAAAACAAACAAATTTTGCAGCATAATGTAGGGTCCAGTGTGAGAAAGCTGAGTCTCCCTCAGAGGTCATGGGTCTTCCAGCAGGACAATGACCCAAAACACTTCAAAAAGCACTAGAAAATGGTTTGAGAGAAAGCACTGGAGACTTCTAAGGTGGCCAGCAATGAGACCAGACCTGAATCCCATAGAACACCTGTGGAGAGGTCTAAAAATGGTAGTTTGGAGAAGGCACCCTTCTAATATCAGGGACCTGGAGCAGTTTGCCAAAGAAGAATGGTCTAAAATTCCAGCAGAGCATTGTAAGAAACTCATTGATGATTACCGGAAGTGGTTGGTCGAAGTTATTTTGGCTAAAGGTTGTGCAACCAAGTATTAGGCTGAGGGTGCTAATACTTTTGTCTGCCCCATTTTTGGAGTTTTGTGTGAAATGATCAATGTTTTGCTTTTTGCTTCATTCTCTTTTGTGTTTTTTCATTTAAGACAAATTAAATGAAGATAATAATACCAAAGAATTTGTGATTGCAATCATTTTCAGGAAGAAACTGAGTATTATCTGACAAAATTGCAGGGGTGTCAATGCTTTTGGCCACAACTGTATTTATTAGGTCAGGAACAGGCAATCACTAAAGGTCTCACCTTAAGAGATCACCCTGACATATATAGGAGGGTCTGTGGTGGTGACCATATTATATAACTGGGGGATGTGGTGGACAACATACTGCATGGAAGGCTGTGGTGGACATCATAGTCTATATCAGGGGCTGTTGTGGATTTATTGTATGGGCATCTGTGCTGACCATCATACTGTGTAGGGGGACAATGTGAGGAGGAGGGTACAGTTTTGAGAGGACAACGTGGTGGACAGTATGAGGGCATAGTATGAAGAGGGGTCCCAGAGTGGATATGGTGAGGGGACAGTGTGAAATGAGGGCACAGTATAGAGAGATGTTAGCATGACAGGGGGATGGTGTAGAAATATTGAAAGAGGAAATAATGGATGGGGCAGCCATGGTATAGGCCGTGGTTCATAAGGGTGGTCAGTCTGGAGGTTGTAGCTGAAAATGGTGAATAGTGTGTTGGTTATAGCTCAGAAGGGCAGACCGTGAGGAGATCATATACCATTGGAGGCTTATTTAGGGCATAGTATGGACAGATATTTTTATGCAGAGAGCATCTTAATAACACTTTTATTTTTAAGGGCACTGTGCTGCAGAAGAATGGAGATGAGGGATGCCTGAAGAGAACAGCTGTGGATGTAAAAACTCATCATGGCAGCTGGACAAGATGAAAATGAAGCGAAAAAGAAACAACTCAACCAAAGAAGATGCCACCTATAAGGAACCTGGATGTAAGGCTACTTTCACACATCAGGTTTTCGGCGTCAGGCGCGATCCGGCGTCGTGCCGGAATGCCGGATCCGGCAAATGTTTTGTATAACCTGATGTGCCGGATCCGGTTTTCTGCCGGATCCGTCTTGTTCTTGACAGACAAAACCGGATCCGTCTCATCCGGTTCATCCGTTTTTCTATCCGTTTTTCGACGGATTACGCCGGATCTGGTTTTTAAAATTGACCCTTGTGGCCTTCCGAACGGGATTGGCTACTGGAAAACTATATATAGCATGTTCCTACAGCCCTTCTTTGACAGGTTGTAGAGGAGAAAGTGCAGGTTGGAGAGAAGAGCAAGTTACTGGCGAAGATGGATGTTGTCATTGGAAATATTACCACTAGAAGTTCTGTGACGGTTTCAGTAATGAGGGACAATTTTGCACTATACTTTATGTCACCTCAAGGCAGAGTACACTGGCAGGATGACAGAGTGTGAAAGATTTGTGCCCTAACCAAACTTGTGTACCTTCTGGACCAACAGTATATACCTTTGCCAACCAAAGTTGGCTATCTTGTCATGGTCTTACTATTTTTAGCTTTAGGCCACAGGTGTGTACCTGGTTGTGTTTTATGCAAAGTATTTCACCTTTTAACAAAAGTTGTGTACATTGTTAGGAAATCACCAACAATAAACACAACTTTTCAGGTGAAATACTTTGCTTCAAACACAACCAGGAACACAACTGTGGCAAAAAGCTAAAATTTACCCACAGTTATATACCTGGTTTTGAATACCTTTTTACCTTTTAAATACCCTGTATTTAACCTTTTTTTTAAACATATTTCGCCGCAGAAAGAAATGACAGACAACCAGTGTAAACAATAATTTAACTTTTATTTAAAATATTTTTTTTTGTGTAAACTGTTTTTAAAGTTAAAAAAACTTTTTTAATAAAGGTTTGAAACCAACCAAATGGGCATTTTTATTACAAAAAAAACATTATAACTCGGTGTAGTGTGGGGTGGAAATACTGCTGGAGGGGCTGCGGGACACTTCGACAATGGGAGTGTGGAGAGAGGACTGGGATCGTGGTGGGGAAGGAACAGTTAGAGGTGATGGTGTGGAAAAAGCTACAGAATGGGTGGACATGTGGGAGGCAGAAGAGGTGGTGGGCGGTGGAGTGGAGGGTTGGGCAGGGACTGTAGGAGCAGATGATGTTGATGGAAAGTTGTATGGGGAAGGAGTTTGGTACGGGGAAGGAGTTTGGTACGGGGCAGGTTGCTGGAAGTGGGGAGATGTCTGGTACTGGGGAGTTTGCTGGTACTGGGAAGGTTGCTGGTACTGGTGAGGTTGCTGGTATGTAATAGGAGGGGGAGGATGGAAAGTGGCTGGAGGGGGTGCAGATGTAATAGGAGGGGGAGGATGGAAAGTGGCTGGAGGGGGTGCAGGTGGAGGAACTACAGTGGTGGGAGGTGGAGGTTGGGAGGTAACCTGCTGTAGAGCACCGTGGCACGAATGCATTACATGCATCTGCTGGGTAGGAGATAGTGTTGCCATGCGCTCCACAACAGACCTGAAAAAGGTGTGGTTTGGCGAAGATCTTGCTTCTGAATGCATGGTTTGCAGAAGTGTCTTCACCTCCAGAATGCTGGAGTTGATCTGCTGAAAGCCTGTGGAGATTTGCTCTGACAAGACTTTTAGACAGTTCTGGAAAGATGCATTCAGATGCAAGAACTCTGGCGCATAACTCTTTTCCTGACCCCTCTGCCGCTGCCGCCCAGTACCCGCAGGTGTACTATATGTGGCAGGGGCAGAAGGGTGGGGTAAAGGGAAAGCGATCTCCTCACCAGCAGCTTCATGTAATGTAGGCGGCCACGATGCTCCTGTTCTGGTGGATGGGACAGATGGGTCGAATGTGTGGGAAGGCTGGGAAGGTGCAGATGTACCGGGGCGGTCGAAGTGTCCCTCGGTGCCGGTCTCCTCAGGGATCGCCTCAGAAGGGTCCAATCGTGCAGGCTCCCGAGTGCTGCTCACCGTGCTGTGGAATAAAGAGAAAAAAAAACAATTAAAATACTGACATGGTATGGCCCTGGCTGAAAAAAAAAGGTTACATCTAACATTTTTTTTCACATGTGGTGTGTAATATTTACCTTCTAGTGACCATTGTTTCCCGGAGGAACGACAGGGCTTGTGCGTACTTGTACTTGCTCCTGCGTCCTCCAGATCCACTCGGGGCCCGCATCTCTTTATTGAACTCCTTCTTGAAACGATCCCTCACAGACCGCCACCGATTCACAATTCTGTTCCCTGAAACGAGAAAGGAGTGGTTAGTATACAACATCAGTGTTTCACAAACTCCAGTCCTCATGGTCCCCAGGGGTCATGTTTTCAGGATTTCCATAGTAAATAGAAATCCTGAACACATGATCCGTGGGGACCACGAGGACTGGAGTTCGGGAAACACTGGTTTACATCAAGCAACCGGTACTGTATATACTTACGCTCTTTAATCTGGGCCCGAACATCGAGGTCCTCCCAGCGGCCCACAAGGAGCGAACAGATTTCCTCCCAGAGTCGTCGGGTAACGATAAGGTCAGCGTGGCGGCGGTCAGCCATATTCCAGAGCGGCTCCCTTTCTCTGACGAGATCGATGAGGTGGTCCACATCGAGTCCTCCATCCTCACCGTCAGAGTCGGGAGCACGCTGTGAAGGCTGTTAAAGAAAAAGACAAAAATAACATAATTAGCCTCCACAAAAGAAATGAAATAAAAAGTGCAAAAAAACAAAGCAAAAATATTTATACTTACACGCTGGTGACCGCCGCGTTGCTGTCGCCGACGACCCTGGGAGGCACTGCGAGGACCTCTTGGCCGAGCACCAGATTGGGAAGACTAGAGAAGAAAACAAAAAATGTTATGTCTTTGGATGTAGGCATTTGTTTGCTGTGTGTGGTCTGCAGAACATTGTTTTCTATGTGTTGTGTGTAGTGTGATGTTGTGTTTCTGCGTTTGATGCAAAAAACTTACCAATTGTGAGCCCACTCCAAGTGTCTGTCCACCCCTTCCTTCTTCTTCTGGGAGCTCCTCTTCATCTTGTGAATCCTGTTTTGAAATAAAAGGCAATGAATAGACATATATTACAGAGATGATGGATTTTGGAAATAAAAACTTACCGTCAAACGCTGACGATGCGAGGGAGGGCTCCCAGAAGATGATGTGCTGTCTTCCTCATGGCCACACTCCATGCCTGTGGGTGGTGTTCCAGCTGCTGCCATTGCTGCTGCTGCTGCTGCATCTATTAGGCGGCTGTTGAATAAAGAGAAACAAAGGGCCAATGAATATCTTGATATTCAATAGCCCTAGTTTGGAGGAATGGGGGATTTGATAATTACCGTCTCTCATCTGCTGCTGGCCTCCCCTCCTCAGCATGTTCCATTTGCTGCTCCATTTGGGGTGGTGGTGGTGCTGATGGTGCTGCAGTGGTCTCATGCCTTCTCCTGCTGTGCTTGGTTGCTTTCTTGGGTGGCATGTTGGGTGTGGCTGTGGGTCCCACTGTCTTGCTTTTATATATGTCTTGTGGGCAGAGCTACTGAGCATGCTCAGACCAAAAAAAACGGATCCGGCCACCGGATCAGGCTTTCGCCGGATCAGGCGCATTGCGGCGCTCATAGGCTTTCATTGTGTGAAAAACCGTTACAGTAGCCGTTTTTTCCAGACGCCGGATCGCGACACATTGCCGGATCCGGCGAAAACCGGATGAAACGCATGGCGATCCGGCGCAAATGCAAGTCAATGGGGGGGAAACCGGATCCGGCATTGCATTTCGCCGGATCCGGTTTCTGTCAAAAGCGCCAGATCGCGCCTGACGGCGAAAACCTGATGTGTGAAAGAGGCCTTAGTGTTTACTTGTTGATACTGACTAAGTCTCGTCTCGTTCCTGCATGGTCCATAATCTGATAATGACTGATAACAACTATCAGCATCTCCTTACCATTGTAAAGGAAATGCTTGGAGTTATAGGTTGATGACATACAAATGTGCAGTGGCATATAAAAGTTTGGGCACAAACTGGTCAAAATGACTGTTATTGTGAACAGTGAAGCAAGTTGAAGATGAAATGTTCTCTAAGGCCTAAAGTTAAAGATATTGTAAGGATTCTATACGCTTAGGTGCGACGGGAGACAGTCAGGAGGCAGGTTCCCTTAAAGTTCATGCTGTTTATTATGTCATAAACCAAACAGCCCATCACCAAAATAAACAGCCATCAGTTCAGGAGACAAAATAACATCATATGTCCTTTCCTTCAGGCTCAGTCCGCAAGCCTCAGCACACACAGGAGGTGTATACCCCCTCACATACAGCTGCCTGCTTCAAGAGCAGGCCACATTATAAGGGTGTAGCCACACCCACGAACCCAACAGCGGACTGGTCACATGACTGTGACCTCACCACAGGTCCTTCAAACAATAATAATACAGCAATATTTGTTATGCCTTACATTATGGAGACAAGCCATTTATGAGACACATATCTCCCATTGATTACACGACCCTCAGCCCTGCCACATACCTCCCCCCTCTGCCTAAAGCCGTGGGGTTTGGCACTTTCACCTACCAGGCAAGGGATTCTGGAGAGGGCATAGGCATTCCCATGTAGCTTCCCAGCCCTATGCTCTACATGGAAGCTGAAGTCTTGTAGGGCTAAGAACCAGTGGGTGACCCTAGCATCCTTACCCTTTGTTTCCCTCATCCACCTGAGTGGGGCATAGTCAGATATTAATCTAAACTTCCATCCCACCAGGTAGTACCGTAATGTATCCACTGCCAATTTTATGGCCAAACACTCCTTCTCTACAAATGAGTAATTTCTCTCACAAGAAGTCAACTTCCTACTCAAGTAGAGAACAGGATGCTCCTCCCCACATATCTCTTGGGAAAGGACTGCTCCTACCCCGACATCTGAGGCATCTGTCTGGAGGATAAATTCACGTTTAAAGTCTGGGGCCACCAAAACGGGTTGCTTACAAAGAGCTCCCTTCATTTCTTGGAAGGCTGACTCTGCTTCTTTGGACCAGCTGACCATCACTGACTTTGTCCCCTTAAGCAGATCAGTTAGAAGTGCAGCCATTGTGGCGAAGTTTGGGATGAACCTCCTGTAATATCCCACAATTCCCAGGAAGGCTTTAACTTGCTTTCTTGACAGAGGTCTTGGCCATGTTTGAATTGCCTCCACTTTATTGATTTGGGGTTTGATCTCGCCATGCCCCACTACATATCTGAGGTACTTGGCTTCCTCCTTACCCAAGGCACACTTTTTCAGGTTTATTGTAAACCCCGCCTCCCTTAGAGCGTCAAACACTGCTTGGACCTTTTCCAGGTGAGACTCCCAGTCCGGGGTAAAGATGACGATATCATCCAGGTACATGGCAGCGTATAGCTTATGAGGTGCAAGGATTCTATCCATAGCCCTCTGAAAGATTGCCGGAGCTCCCTGCAGGCCAAACGGCATCCGGACATACTGGAGGCACCCGTCTGGTGTGGAGAATGCCATCTTCTCCTTGTCTTCCTGTGCCATGGGGATCTGCCAGTATCCCTTTGTCAGATCCAAAGTGGTTATGTACCTGGCAGGTTCAAGTCTCTCCATGAGCTCATCAACGCGTGGCATGGGATAAGCGTTGAACTTGGAGACCTCATTCAGTTTCCGGTAATCATTGCAGAATCTCCATTCACCATCAGGTTTTGGGACCAGGACAATCGGGCTCGACCAGCCGCTCTTGGATTCCTCAATGACCCCGAGTTTCAACATATACTGCACCTCCATGGAGATAACCTCTCACCGGGCCTCAGGAATACGATACGGTTTCACGTTCACCCGCACATGTGGCTCGGTCAGAACTTCATGCTCCACCACCTTCATGCACCCTGGAAACTCTGAGAACAGGTCCCTGTTTTTCTGGAGTAACTCCCGGAACTGCTATTTCTAGGCCTTTGATAGCGTCTCCGCTATGGTAACCGCTCCAACCTTCCCTTCTAGGTTGTCCAGCAAGCACGGAGTAACCGCTGGCTCTCTATCTTGCCACAGCTTAATGAGATTGACATTGTAAACCTGGTATGGCTTCCGTCTTCCGGGTTGGTGGATCTTGTAGTTTACGTCTCCCAGCTTCTCCACCACCTCATATGGCCCTTGCCACTTGGCCAAGAACTTACTCTCCACCGTCGGGATTAGCACGAGAACTCGGTCTCCCGGATTGAACTGCCTCACTCTGGCTGACCGGTTGTAGACCCTGGCCTGAGCCTCTTGTGCCTGGCGGAGATGTTCTTTAACAATGGGCATCACCTTCGCAACCTTCTGCTGCATCAGTGCCACATGCTCAATGACGCTTCTGTGGGGTGTGACTTCTGCTTTCCAGGTTTCCTTGGCTATATCTAGGAGTCCTCGCGGATGCCGGCCGTACAGAAGCTCGAAGGGCTCGAGAACCCCGTGGAGGCCTGGGGAGCGTCACGGATAGAAAACAGTAAATACGGTAAGAGACAATCCCAGTCTCTACCATCTTTCTCTATGACTTTTCTCAGCATGCTCTTCAGTGTCTTGTTAAGCCTCTCAACAAGGCCATCTGACTGCAGATGGTACACTGAAGTCCTCAACTGGGAAATATGCAAGACTCTGCACAATACCCTCATCACCTTGCTCATAAAAGGTGTCCCCTGGTTGGTCAGGATCTCCTTCGGCAAACCCGTCTGGGAAAACACATGGACCAGCTCGCAGGCTTTACTCTTCACGGAGGAGTTTCTCAGGGGAATGACCTCAGGATAGCGTGTGGCATAGTCCAGGATGACTAATATATACTGATGACCCTGAGCTGATTTAACTAAGGGACCGACCAAGTCCATGCAATTCTCTCAAATGGCACCTCAATAATGGGCAGTGGCACAAGAGGGTTCCGAAAATGAGATGTGGGGGCAGTTAACTGACATGTCGGGCAGGGCCTCCAATAGTTTGCTATTTCCCGGTGACACCCAGGCCAATAGAACCTCTGTACAATCTGTTCCTGCGTTTTTTCCACCCCCAGGTGTCCCCCCGATTTGTGTGATTGGGCCATGTCCAACACTTTCCGTCTATAGGGGCCTGGTACTATTAACTGCTCTACCACCTCCTCCCTTATTTTCGTGACCCGGTACAACAATTCCCCACTCAACATAAAATAGGGAAACCTTGTGTCTGCTCCTGGCTCTTGTGCAACCCCATTAATGACGGTCACATTGTTAAAGGCTTCCCTCAGCGTGGGGTCCCTATGTTGGGCAGTCCCAAAATTCTCCCCGGCCACCCCTAACTCCGGGAAGTCAGGTACAGGGGACCCTTCCTCTTCATCCCCAACAAGGACACAAAAAGGAAACCCGTCTGCCTCTTGTGGTGGCGATACCTCATTGGGGTGGATTGGTTCCCTGCTCTTGCTAGCACACTCAGAACCCTTCCCCCACAGATCCCAAAACAGACCGAAATCCCGGCCAACAATTATAGCATGTAACAAATCTCGAACAACGCCAACTTCATGCGACTCGGTGCCATGCGCCGTTTAAATGTTCACCCTGGCCATAGGGTAGTCCATTGCATCGCCATGGATGCACCGAACGCCAATCTTTTTAGCCGGGAGTAGGTCGAGAGGAAAACTGGCCCTCACAAGGGTCACCAAGCTCCCGGGGTCTAGAAGCGCCATTGCGGCTCGCCCGTTCACCTTCACGGGACACGCTTGTGGCCCCTCGTTAGGTGGCGAATTCACACTGCAAGCTGGATATGCGTAGTATGAACTATGGCACCCCATGCTGCAGTCCATCTGCTTGGTGGTCTGGGAACAATGGGCAGCTATATTTCCAGGCCCGTGGCACTTCCAGCAAACAATATCACCCATGGGGACCTTGGGCACCTCCTCCCCCACCCCTTTTGACCTTGGATGACCCACCCCTTTTTGGGACTCCGCCCCTTGTTGGGTCCCCAATACAGAATGGGCTGCTTGCCCAAGGAGCCTTCCATCCTCTGGTATCTCTCGACCAGTCCTACCAGTTCATCGGCATTCTGGGGATCACCCTGGGCAACCCAAGTCTGTAGAGGTTTTGACAGAGAATGCACAAACTGATCCATCACGACTCGCTCTACCATCTGTGCAGGGGAAGCCGACTCTGGCTGCTGCCATTTCTGGACCAAGTGCAACAGGTCGAACATTTGGGAGCGCAGGGGTTTGTCCCAGTGATAGGCCCAGCGATTAACTCGTTGTGCTCTGGTAGTCATTGCTACCCCCAAGAGTGTGAGAATTTCCACTTTTAATTTGGGATACTCTCTGGCGTCTTGTACAGTCAGGTCAAAGTACGCCTTCTGGGGCTCCCCTGTTAGGTATGGGGCCAGGACCTCTGCCCACCGCTCTGGCTGATGTTTTTCCCTCTCAGCCACCCTGTCAAACACCGTCAGGAAGGCCTTTGGATAGCCAAGGAGGCAAATCAGAATCTACATTGTACATTGCTCTACTGTTCAGAGACACCTGCAGAAATATGGCCATCATGGAAGAGTCATGAGAAGAAAACCTCTCCTGCATCGTCACCATAAAATTCAGCATCAGAAGTATGTGAAAGAACATTTAAACCAGGGTTTCCCAAACTCCAGTCCTCACGGCCCCCAACATGTCATGTTTTCAGGATGTCCTTAGTATTTCACAGGTGATGGAAGTATCATCAAGGCATCAGGAATTCTCTCACATGTGTAACACTATGGAAATCCTGAAAACATGACCTGTTGGGGTCCGCGAGGACTGGAGTTTGGGAACCACTGATCTAAACCATCCTGATGCATTTTGGAAAAAAGTCCTGTGGACCGATGAGATTAAAAGAGAACTCTTTAGCCACAATGTTTAAAGGTAAGCGTGGAGAAAAAAGGGCAGAACATTTCAGGAAAAGGACATCTCACCAAACATTAAGCATGAGGGTGGATCAATCAAGCTCTGAGGCTTTATTGTAGACAATGGCACAGGGAACATTTCATGGGTAGAGGTAAGAATGGATTATTGATGTAAACGTAACACCATATGTTACTTCTATAAACGGAAATGATCATAAACACACATCAAAATTACAAGTAGACTACCTCAAAAGGCAAAAGCTGAAGGTTTTACAATGGACCTCACAGTCCCCTGATCTGACCATCATTGAAAATCTTTGACCTCAACATAGCAGTGCATGCAAGACAACCCAGGAATCTCACAGAATTGGAAGAATTTTCCAATGAAGAATGGATGAAAATCCTTCAAACAAAAATTGAAAGACTCTTGGCTGGCTACAAAAAGTATTTGCAAGCTATAATACTTTCAAAAAGAAGTGCTACTACGTACCAATCATGCAGGATGTGCAAACTTTTGCATCAGCCCATTTTTCTTTTTGTAATTTTTAAAATATAAAAGATTAAATATTTTTTTTTGCCTAAAATACAAAGGAAATGTGTCATGTTTAACTTTAAGCCTTTTAGAGAACTTTTCTTCTTCAACTTGCTTAACTGTTTACAAAAACAGTAATTTTAACTAAGGGTGGCCAAACTTTTGAAAGTCACTGTACATGGGCCCAATTTGACATTACATTTGATTACTGTACTAAGCTTGGTGTTGTAGCCATGTACTGATGGCAATTCTGGTGATATATTCATGTAATGTATAGTGTATTTATTTACAGATGATGCTTCTGGTGATGCATTCATGTACTGATGGTGGGTCTACCTATTTATTTACTTATGATGGTTCTGGTGCTGTATTTACGTACCAGCGTTGGCTCTGGTGTTCTATTTATGTACTGATGATGATTTTGGTTTGAATTCACATACTAATGATGGTTCTGGTGATAAACATGTCACCAGAACAGCCATCGGTACATGACAATGTCAAAAGAACCACCATCTGTACATGAGTACATCACCAGAACCACTATCTGTACAGGAATATGGCATTAGAACCAACATCAATTTTGTTGCAAACTGTATTTGTTGCATGAGGGAAGTAAAAATCATCAGATATATCCCCTTATCTATAATGGGATCTGTTTAGTTTCCATTAGCATATCCATCAAATGCTGGAAACCTTAATTGAAACCAAACGGTCTCCATTATAGGCAAGGTATATTTTTCTCCATTACTATCCTTTAGACTGACATTTAAAATATTGGACATCAGGGATGAATAGTGCTAAAATTGTCTCCACTAAGATGGCGCTGACGGTGCCTGCGCAGTAGCATGTATTGGCAATCCAATAGATGCTACTGCACAGGCACCGCAGGCACTATCTTGCTTAGGGAAAGAAAAATTTGTCTTCACTAACATGGCACCAGTGGCGCATGCACAGTAGCATCTATCGGCTCTCAGATATATCAGCAAATAAAACAATTTAATGCGTATTATACATGCGATCATGCTGGAGGGCAGACACCGCTGCCAGTGCCTGTTGAATGTGATTTTTTTTAAATACATATAATATTCAGTATGTAAAATAGGGGGCAGGTCACTGAGGGATCAGTGACCTGACAGAAGCCATCAGTATGAATAGCTAAGGCCTGTTTCACATTTCCGTTTGTTGCCATCAGTCAAAATCCGTCGTTTTGCAAAAAAAACGGATCCGCCATTTTTTTGGTGGATCCGTTTTTTTTCCCATTGACTTGCATTAGCGGTGGATTTTGATGGATGGTCATCCGTTGGATCCGTTTTTTGATGGATCCGCCAAAATAGCGGATAGTACCGGATCCGCCGCTATCTGCCATTTGTTATAATAGTCACCTATGGGCGGCGGATCCGTTGCCAACCATTTTTTGACGGAATCCGGTAACGGATCCGCTTTCTGACACTGAGCATGCCCGGAAGAATTTCCTTGCCAGAAATTTAACCCCAAATTCCGTTCTAGCGGCAGAAAAATCTCTCTCTCTCTCTCGTTCGGAAAATAAATTAAATACAATCTTACTGAAAAGTTAAAATGAAGGCAAAATGCAACCTGATATAACATGAAAGCAAAGTAATAATGAATAACTTTACAGAGATAACCATAGAAGTCCGATAATATGTAAAACACAGGACAGCATGCACCTAATTAATAATGAACTAGTAGTACTGGAAAGGAAAAGGGTCTAAGGTTTTGCAACATTTTTTTTCCCAGAAACCCACTCTGTGTACTATCATGGGGATATAGCATATAAGGTACTCATTATCAGGGAAAGTCTGATGAGTGATGAGTGTGTATACTCATTGCTTGGGTTTTCCCAAGCATTAATGGCGGTGAAATTCCACTGTCTACATAGCTCATTCAGATTAAAAAAAAATTCTGTTGCTAAACATGATGCAGCCTGCCGTATCCCACATTGTAATTTTGTGTGGGTGAAATAAAGCTGTCTGCAGAGCTGACGCAGATGAAAAAAAATTTGTTTCTGTTGCCTAATGTGATACAGCCCACCATATCCCATGATGTAATTTTGTGGCAGTGAAATAAACCTGTCTGCAGAGCTCACGTAGATGAAAAAAAAAGTTTTCTGCTGTTAAACATGATACAACCGTCCATATCCCACGTTGTAATTTTGTTATGATGAAATAAACTTGTCTGCAGAGCTCACTCAGATGAAAAAAAATGTTTTGCTGTTGCTAAACGTGATACAGCCTGCCATATGCCACTGTCATGATCCAGTCCGGGTTTTGAGCCCTGTCTGCCCTTTCTCGGTATGATCATGGCAAGGGTTAATTCTGCCTGGCCTCGTTTTGGGTTCAGGTCTGCTATTTCTTCCTGATGCGTCCTGCAGTTGACGTCAGTTATATTTTCTGCCTAAGGCTGTGTGCACATGTTGCGGATTCTGCTGCGTTTCCGCAGCGGTTTTGGCCCTGCGGAAACGCAGCAGTTCCGCTGACATGGTACAGTACAATGAAAGCCTATGGGTTTTCAAAAACGCTGTGCTCACGCTGTGGTTTTTTCTGCGCGGGTTTGCTGCGGTTTACAAACTGCAGCATGTCAATTGTTTGGGTGGTTTCCGCAGCGGTTTCACACCTTTAACATAGTAGAGGTGTGAAACCGCAGGGCAAAACCACAGACCAAACCCCAGGAATACCGCAGGTCACTTTACCTGCAGTTTTACCTTTGTTTCCGCGCGGAAAAACCCGCAGCGGAATCCGCAATGTGTGCACATAGCCTAAGGCGTGAGCATCTGACTCTGGTAGTACCCTAATTTGCCCTGCTGCGGTTTCTGACTTTGCCCGTGTCTGTTCCTCCCTCTCTGCCCATCCCGTCTTAGTGTTTCCTGATTGCTTTTGGATTTCCCGGTGTTTGACTCGGCCTTGACTCTGACTTAATGTTGTTTCTGGGCCCTTGTACTTCTGCCTTTTGTTTGGTATTGACCTTTTGTCTCTCCATTGACTTGTTTTTCCCTTTGTACTGCGTGACGGTCTAGGTTTTGACTTGGCTTGTTTGACTATTCTGCTGCCACCTGGTGGTAGCTTCGCTGCAGCACTGCAGGTCTGCTCTTGCTGACTTGTTACCATTATTCCACTCTATTGCCATCTAGTGTTTGCCAGAGGGATCAAATACTTATTTCTCACTGCAAAATGCAAATAAATTTATATAATTTATATAATGTGATTTTCTGGATTTTATTTTTGATATTCTAGCTCTCAATGTTAAAATTAACATACCCTTAAAATTATAGAATGTTCATGTCTTTGTCAGTGAGCAAACTTACAAAATCAGCAAAGGATCAAATACTTTTTTTCCCACTGTATGTATATATATATATATATATATATATATATATATATATATACCGTGAAAGGTCAGAGAGACCCAGCACCTGCCCACTGCAGTACTTTCCTCTGCCCTCAACAGGGCAGATAAGTACACCTGCGCAGGAGCACGATGTCGGGGAGCCATGAAGCAAGCAGGAGGGCAGCATCGCAAGAAGATGGGAGGCGAGGGACCCGGACCCATCAGACCGGACCATCCCCCGGGTGAGTATAATAAAACTTTTTTTTCTTATCTTGCAGGTCGGATCGGGGGCTTATCTACAGCATTATAGAATGCTGTGTATAAGCCCTGAAAGGCGGTGGCCGTATCTTCCATCGGCCAAACCTGATGTCAGGTTCGCTTTAACAAAATTAACCTAATTTTAATCTAAAATAGAGTTATGTGCCTTATTCGCTTGTTTTCTGTGTTTAAAAAGAAAAAAGAGCCATAACAGTGATTTGAAACTGTCTGCAATGCACCTGATATAAGCATATGTCCTTGTATAGTTCTTTGCGAACTTCTATATTCTGCACAACTCAAGCAGTAAATTACCATTTTATTGCGGTTTAGTGCTATACCTACTTAATGTGTGTGACAGCTTTGCAGTGAATTTGTTCTTCAAAGGGCTTTGTTATATGTTGACTACTAGGCAGGTTGAGAGGCACAAATAAAGATTGTACAGCAATATGCGTTAAATGAGATTAGAGGTGTATATCTAGTTTATAGTCTTTTCTTCTGTGCCAAAAAGAGGAGCTTGTGGAATAGACTGCAAATTGCCAGACAATTTAATAACTGAACATAAATTATATTTTACGAGTTAGTTTTGATCATTTAACTTTTCAGCTTATTATTTTAATGTCGATATATGATTGTATTTTTGGACTAATTTGAATGAAGAAATAATTGCATTTCCCAACACATTAGTGTAGTAAGTTTCTTTAACTTCTTACTGATATCCAGTTACATGCACTGCGCATGTGAGGATACCGCATATGATGCTGGTTCACTAGCCTGCCTCTCAGCGATCAGAGCTGAGCTCCTATTTCTGCTGTTAACCATTTAAATGCCGAAATCAATCTCTTACAGTAGAAATTAAGATATTCTATCTGGGGGTCAACCATCATCACACGTCCCAATGCCTACTATGAAGATACTCCCGTAAAGACCAGCCTTTGGTTTGGCTTCATAGGAGACCATGGAATGCAGTGGCATTGCAGTACATAGAACAAGCGATAAGACGATCACAGATTCAAGTCTCCTAACTAAATAAAAAGTAAAAAAGTGAAACGTAATTTTTAAACTATTAAAAATGTTAGAAAAAAAATCCTAAAAGTTCACATCAAACCCTCTTATGTACAAATAAAAATAAAGATATTTAGAGAATAAATATATTAGGTATCACCACATCCGTACAAGTCTGATCTATCAAAATATTAAATTATTTAGCCTGTAATTGTACTGATAGGAAGAATAATGTTGCCAAGTCATTTTTACCACAAAATGAATTCCATAAAAACAAAATAGAAAAAAGCAATGACAGAGTTGTATTTTTTTTACACAATTTCACCACTCTAGGAATGTGATTTTTCCCATTTTTCAGTACTTTGGTAAAATGAATGGTGTAATTCAAAAGTACAACTTGTCCAACAAAAAGCAAGCCCTCAAATGGTAATGTAAACCAAAAATTAAAAAAAAAAAGTTGTGGCTCTTGGAATAAGGGGAGTAAGAAATTAAATAACAAGAATATAAGAATATAAATAAACAATATATATATACATATATACACACACCATATACCTATTACATTTTTTCATATTAATTCTTATTTATAAAGTATTCGCTACATATACCAACCAGTATGTATGCCATCCTATTGATCAGAAGTATAACCACTGCTTGGTGATTCAAAGATAGATAATGTGCTTCAGTTCCTGCTCTTCAATTGGTTAGTACCCTAACATGCATATGGCGGTGTGGCGCTCCTGAGGGTTCAGTCGCCACAGAGGTACTGCACCTCAGCTAGAGGTGTGGTACTCCGGTCTCAGGTAAGGAGAGGGCACTACCCAGAACCCACACACTTACATCCAACACTGTACCTCTCAGGGCCTGGGTGCAGCTAGGTAGAGGGTGTGGGTGGAGAAAGTAGTAGGGGAGGAGTCAGAGAGAGTTGTCATGGAAACAGGAGTTAGTTGGTGGGAGGTAGACAGTTGGTGCTGAGGACTGAAGGAGAGAGGAGCACGTCCCTAGACCAGCGTAGCATGAGAGAAAACAGGAGAGAAAGAAGGGGTCCTAGGGGCATGGGAAGTGAGGTATCCACCTGTGGCGTCATGCCGACTCTAATCAGGTGGAGGGACTAGGTCGCAGTAGGGGACCGGTCCCAGACTAGTGGAGAAATGGAGAACTCAGCTAGCTAACCGGAGGCTGCAGTATCTGCTTGTGCTGCAGCCACAACCGCACACAATCGTTGAAAAAGCAGCCATATAGGATCAAGGGGACCTAGAGTACATCGCTCGACAGGATCCGGGGCTGCTTGCTCAGGACACTATGTGTGAAGGCGCAGGGCAGGAGAGGAGGGAGCCAGCGCAGTGAAACAGCCAGGGAAGTAAAATCTGAAGGGGTTCTGACATGGTGTACCCCAATTTACTTGAGAGCTGGCTGGACCACCGACCCGGAGGGAATGTAACTGGAGAACTGTGAGTAAAAGTGTGCAAACTGCACTCCGCTGTGTCCTCAGATTTATTTACTGCGTCACCTGCCTTGCACCACAACCACCATCAACATCTCTAACACCTATAATTGCCCTGGGGCCTAGCTCTGCCCATGGAGAGCAGCAACAACTCTGCTGCATCACCAACAGCCCCAGTGGTCTCGTTTGCAGCATCGGCTATCACCCTAATTGCCGAACACCACAGGTGGCATCACGAATATATTTCCCCATAAGCTACTACCCCCATTCTTTTATTTACATTCCATGCCCAGGGTCATGGACAGGGTCTCTGCTGCCGTGACATATCCCCTGAAGGACTGACCGGCCCGTTACCAAGTAACTCCGGCCCTAGGGGGCACTGCAGCGGCATGTTGCCAAGTCAAATTTGCATTCTTGAATGAAATAGTCATCAGGGCCCATAGTAATTACATACTCTACCACTGTATACTATTGCAACTTCAGTTTGAGGACCTGTCGCAAAATCAAAATTGGTCAGCTTTGCACTCTTTTTCCCCCCAGCTCCCCAGTATATACCAGTCTTTTGGGTTTTAAAAATCCACCTTACCATTCCAGAGATATGGGGATTTTTGATTAGTGCTCATGGTTATAGTCTTCATCATAGGGGGTGTCTCACAGGGTAATTATGCAGAATGGGCTAAAGACACATCACCAGAGAATCCTGTGAGCCATGCCCCCTTGATAAAAAAAAAAAAAAAATTGGTAATAAACAAAAAGGGCTTTATCTCTGGAACCATGTGGCAAATGTGAAAAAAAAATACTCCGGGAATAAAATAAGAGCTAAAACTGGTCACTTTGACTTCATGACAGGTTCCTTAAAATATTGTACACAAGTGACATGATCATTTAAAGGGGTTGTTCGATGATAAAAAATAATTCTCTGATCTACCGTATGTCAGAAGCGAGACAACAACCATGTCAATGAGTTACAAAGCTTCCACAGCAACAAATTTGTAGAACATTTTTAATGAATACTATATAAAAAGTTGTGAAGGAAGAAAAAGGATTGTTCTGGCACACCATCCCAATATAGTAAAATCAAAAGTACTTTATTAAGGCATGTCAGCCATAGTTAAAACAACAAGGACCTTAGGGTAGGGTATAAAAATGTTGAGACCTGCAAACATTTGTAGGGGGACTAAGCCAATGAGAGATCATCAGCTACATGTAATTGCATTAATGATGCACAAGGAGTGCACTGCACCAGCAAGATGAGACAAGGTAACAACAAGGGAAGAGAGTAACAATAGAGTTAATATATGTAAAACAAGTTGTTTCTGAAATTCATCCCTTGGAACTTAATGTCCAATTTGAGAATCGAAAAAGCTTCCCTGATAGTGAATAATTTCTGTCTGTTGCCTCCACGAGCAGGGTTATTTACTTTCTCAAACCCAAAAAATGCAAGATGAGTGGTGTCCCCTTTGTGAACATGGACAAAGTGTTTATATGCTCCTGAATATGACCCATTTTTATTGTGAATATTGGTTAACCTCTTAACAACCGCTGATACAGTACTTCTTTTAACGGCGGTAGTTAAGGGTGCCTAAAGCACAGCGCCGTTAATTAGCGGTGCTGTGGAAAAAGTGTATACCGCCCCCCAGAGTCGGATTTTCTCTGGGGTCTCGGCTGCCGGGGGTAGCCGAGACCCCAGAGAACATGATTTGGGTCACTTTTACCGACCTCGCTTTTGCGATCTCCGTTATTAACCGTATAACGGCGACCAGAAAAAAAGCCGCAATTTTGCATTTAATTTCTGATCACTAGAGTTGAGCGATACCGTCCGATACTTCAAAGTATCGTATCGGATGGTATCGGCCGATCTTTAAAAAAAGTATCGGTATCGCCGATTCCGATACCGGAAGTCCCATTCAAGTCTATGGGACTTCCGGTATCGGAATAAGAAAAACCCTTTCCTGCCCTTGTACAGCCTCTCTGGGGTCTGTACGGGCCTTTCGGGGGGCTGTGCCGGCCTGCCAGGGGGTCTGTGCAGGCTCCGGTGGTCTGTGCCGGCCTGCCGGTGGTCTGTGCAGGCTCCGGGGGGCTGTGCCGGCCTGCCGGGGGGCTGTGCCGGCCTGCCGGGGGGCTGTGCAGGCTCCGGGGGGCTGTGCCGGCCTGCCGGGGGGCTGTGCCGGCCTGCCGGGGGGCTGTGCCGGCCTGCCGGTGGTCTGTGCAGGCTCCGGGGGTCTGTGCAGGCATCGTCCGATGGGACTACAAGTCCCATCGGGCGATGCCTGCTACCATGACAGTGATTGACACATTAGCCAATGATGGGACAGTAGTAGTCCCATCATCCGGCTAATGTGTTAAATGTAAAAAAAAAAAAAAAAAAAAATTACATGCTACATACATACAACATGCATACTACATACATGCTACATTCATACTACATACTACATACATGCTACATTCATACTACATAAATACTACATGCAACATACATACTACATATATACTACATGCATGCTACATACATACTGCATGCTACATACATACCACATATATACTACATACATACTACATGCATGCTACATGCTACATACATAACACATATATACTACATGCATGCTACATACATACTACATGCTACATACTACATATATACTACATGCATGCTACATACTACATGCTACATACATACTACATATATACTACATGCATGCTACATACATACTGCATGCTACATGCATGCTACATACATACTACATACATACTACATGCTACATACATACTACATATATACTACATACATACTACATACATACTACATGCATGCTACATGCATGCTACATACATACCACATACATAACACATATATACTACATGCATGCTACATACATACTACATGCTACATACATACCATATACATACTACATGCATGCTACATACATACTACATGCATGCTACATACATACTACATGCTACATACATACTACATATATACTACATGCATGCTACATACATACTACATGCTACATACATACTACATATATACTACATGCATGCTACATACTACATGCTACATACATACTACATATATACTACATGCATGCTACATACATACTACATGCATGCTACATACATACTACATGCTACATACATACCACATACATACTACATATATACTACATGCATGCTACATACATTTTGCATGCTACATGCATGCTACATACATACTACATACATACTACATGCTACATACATACCACATATATACTACATACATACAATACATTCATACAATACATACATAGACATACAGTACATATAACATAGAGTAACATACTTACCAATACTTGTCACATTGTTCCCCGAAGCCATTGTCTTTTCCAGAATAAATATTAACATAACAAACCACAAAAATACTCACCCACGATCCGAAGCAGTCCACGAGTGTGTCCCACGACGATCTTGGGTAGAGAACTTCCCACGCAGCAATGGCATAAAGTGAGACTAGGGACTTTTTTTTTTTTAAGTGGCGGAGGAATACAGTGCGGAAGGATACCTACCTTCCGTCATTGGATTCCTGCAGCCCGTAGAGAACGGCAGCATCATCTGATGCTGCAGTTCTCTACCCAAGATCGTCGTGGGACACACTCGTGGACTGCTTCGGATCGTGGGTGAGTATTTTTGTGGTTTGTTATGTTAATATTTATTCCGGAAAAGACAATGGCTTCGGGGAACAATGTGACAAGTATTGGTAAGTATGTTACTCTATGTTATATGTACTGTATGTCTATGTATGTATTGTATGAATGTATTGTATGTATGTAGTATATATGTGGTATGTATGTAGCATGTAGTATGTATGTAGTATGTATGTAGCATGCATGTAGCATGTAGTATGTATGTAGCATGCATGTAGTATATATGTAGTATGTATGTAGCATGCATGTAGTATATATGTAGCATGTATGTAGTATGTATGTGGTATGTATGTAGCATGTAGTATGTATGTAGCATGCATGTAGTATATACACTCACTGGCCACTTTATTAGGTACACCTGTCCAACTGTGTGTTAAGACTTAATTTCTAATCAGCCAATCACATGGCGGCAACTCAGTGCATTTAGGCATGTAGACATGGTCAAGACAATCTCCTGCAGTTCAAACCGAGCATCAGTATGGGGAAGAAAGGTGATTTGAGTGCCTTTGAACGTGGCATGATTGTTGGTGCCAGAAGGGCTGGTCTGAGAATTTCAGAAACTGCTGATCTACTGGGATTTTCACGCACAACCATCTCTAGGGTTTACAGAGAATGGTCCGAAAAAGAAAAAAAATCCAGTGAGCGGCAGTTCTGTGGCCGGAAATGCCATGCTGATGCCAGAGGTCAGAGGAGAATGGGCAGACTGGTTCGAGCTGATAGAAAGGCAACAGTGACTCAAATTGCCACCCGTTACAACCAAGGTAGGCAGAAGAGCATCTCTGAACGCACAGTGTGTCAAACTTTGAGGCAGATGGGCTACAGCAGCAGAAGACCACACTGGGTACCACTCCTCTCAGCTAAGAACAGGAAACTGAGGCTACAATTTGCACAAGCTCATCGAAATTGGACAGTAGAAGATTGGAAAAACGTTGCCTGGTCTGATGAGTCTCGATTTCTGCTGCGACATTCGGATGGTAAGGTCAGAATTTGGCGTAAACAACATGAAAGCATGGATCCATCCTGCCTTGTATCAACGGTTCAGGCTGGTGGTGGTGGTGTCATGGTGTGGGGAATTTTTTCTGGGCACTCTTTGGGCCCCTTGGTACCAATTGAGCATCGTTGCAACGCCACAGCCTACCTGAGTATTGTTGCTGACCATGTCCATCCCTTTATGACCACAATGTACCCAACATCTGATGGCTACTTTCAGCAGGATAATGCGCCATGTCATAAAGCTCGAATCATCTCAGATTGGTTTCTTGAACATGACAATGAGTTTACTGTACTCAAATGGCCTCCTCAGTCACCAGATCTCAATCCAATAGAGCATCTTTGGGATGTGGTGGAACGGGAGATTCGCATCAGGGATGTGCAGCCGACAAATCTGCGCCAACTGTGTGATGCCATCATGTCAATATGGTCCAAAATCTCTGAGGAATGCTTCCAGCACCTTGTTGAATCTCTGCCACGAAGAATTGAGGCAGTTCTGAAGGCAAAAGGGGGTCCAACCCCTTACTAGCATGGTGTACCTAATAAAGTGGCCAGTGAGTGTATGTAGTATGTATGTAGCATGTAGTATGTATGTAGTATGTATGTAGTATGTATGTGGTATGTATGTAGCATGTAGTATGTATGTAGCATGCATGTAGTATATATGTAGTATGTATGTAGCATGTAGTATGTATGTAGTATGTATGTGGTATGTATGTAGCATGTAGTATGTATGTAGCATGCATGTAGTATATATGTAGTATGTAGTATGTATGTAGTATGTATGTGGTATGTATGTAGCATGTAGTATGTATGTAGCATGCATGTAGCATGCATGTAGTATGTATGTAGCATGCATGTAGTATGTATGTAGCATGCATGTAGTATGTATGTAGTATGTATGTAGTATGTATGTAGCATGCAGTATGTATGTAGCATGTATGTAGTATGTATGTAGTATATATGTAGTATGTATGTAGCATGTAGTATGTATGTAGCATGCATGTAGTATATATGTAGTATGTATGTAGCATGCATGTAGTATGTATGTAGTATGTATGTAGTATGTATGTAGCATGCAGTATGTATGTAGCATGTATGTAGTATGTATGTAGTATATATGTAGTATGTATGTAGCATGCATGTAGTATGTATGTAGCATGTAGTATGTATGTAGCATGCATGTAGTATGTATGTAGCATGTATGTAGTATGTATGTAGTATATATGTAGTATGTATGTAGCATGTAGTATGTATGTAGCATGCATGTAGTATGTATGTAGTATGTATGTAGCATGCAGTATGTATGTAGCATGTATGTAGTATGTATGTAGTATATATGTAGTATGTATGTAGCATGCATGTAGTATGTATGTAGCATGTAGTATGTATGTAGCATGCATGTAGTATGTATGTAGCATGTATGTAGTATGTATGTAGTATATATGTAGTATGTATGTAGCATGTAGTATGTATGTAGCATGCATGTAGTATGTATGTAGTATTTTTTTTTTTTTTTTTACATTTAACACATTAGCCGGATGATGGGACTACTACTGTCCCATCATTGGCTAATGTGTCAATCACTGTCATGGTAGCAGGCATCGCCCGATGGGACTTGTAGTCCCATCGGACAATGCTTGCACAGACCCCCGGACATCAGCACAGCCCCCCGGCAGGCCGGCACAGCCCCCCGGCAGGCCGGTACAGACCCCCACAGGGTGCACAGACCACCGGCAGGCCGGCACAGCCCCCCGGCAGGCCGGTACAGACCCCGGGCAGTCCACACAGCCCCCCGGCAGGCCGGCACAGCCCCCCGGCAGGCCGGCAGAGACCCCCGGAAGGCCCGAAATGACGGCGCATCATGATGCGCACACACCGCGCATCATGATGACGTCAGGCCGTCAATCAACTGAACTTCCGATTCCGATGCTGAATTCCGATATTGAAAAAATATCGGAAGTCGGTATCGGAATTCCGATACAGCAAGTATCGGCCGATACCCGATACTTGCGGTATCGGAATGCTCAACACTACTGATCACACATCAGAGGAGAAATAAATTGGGTCCCCGATCCCCCAGGTACCTCCCGGTGGTCCTCGTGGTTCTCGAGCCCTCCTGCCTCCTCCGGTGGGCGCCAACATCTTGGACAGGGAAGAAAATGGCGGGGGTAGGCGCAGGGCACCCGCTGAATCTGCCGGCCGGCAGATTCCATTCATTCATTCAATGTGCATTTTGATCACTGTGATAAACCCTATCACAGTGATCAAAATAAAAAAATAGTAAATAATCCCCCCCCTTTATCACCCCCTTAGGCTAGTTTCACACTTGCTTTTTTTTGCAGCGCGTTTTTCCCGCAAAAAAACGCATTGAAAAAACGCATACATAAGCATACAACTGCTGCGTTTTTTTCAAGCATTTTTATGAGCATGCATGAAAAAAACGCAGCGTTTTTATGCGTTTGTATGCGTTTTTAGTGCGTTTTTACCGCGTTTGCGTTTTTTTCCAACATTTTTAGGTGGCCCCTCACACTACCCAAACCATGACTTTACTAACCCTAACCCTGACCCTAACCCTAACCCTGACCCTAACCCTAACCCTAACCCTGACCCTAACCCTTAACCAAATCATACTTAACCCAAACCCTAAACCCTAACTAACCCTAACCCTAACCCTGACCCTAACCCTAACCCTAACCCTGACCCTAACCCTAACCCTAACCCTAACCCTAACCCTGACCCTAACCCTAACCCTAACCCTGACCCTAACCCTTAACAAAACCATACTTGACCCTAACCCTAACCCTGACCCTAACCCTAACCCTAACCCTAACCCTGACCCTAACCCTAACCCTAACCCTGACCCTAACCCTTAACAAAACCATACTTAACCCTAATCCGGACCCTAACCCTGACCCTAATCCTTAACAAAACCATACTTAACCCTAACCCTGACCCTAACCCTAACCCTGACCCTAACCCTAACCCTGACCCTAACCCTAACCCTAACCCTAACCCTGACCCTAACCCTTAACAAAACCATACTTAACCCTAATCCTGACCCTAACCCTGACCCTAACCCTTAACAAAACCATACTTAACCCTAATCCTGACCCTAACCCTGACCCTAACCCTTAACAAAACCATACTTAACCCTAACCCTGACCCTAACCCTAACCCTGACCCCAACCCTAACCCTAACCCTGACCCTAACCCTAACCCTAACCCTGACCCTAACCCTTAACAAAACCATACTTAACCCTAATCCTGACCCTAACCCTGACCCTAACCCTTAACCAAACCATACTTAACCCTAACCCTGACCCAAACCCCAACCCTAACCCTGACCCTGACCCTAACCCTAACCCTAAACCCCCTTAACTAACCCTAACTCTAACCCAAACCCCTAAATTCCATGGTTAAAAAAAAAAAACGCATATGCAAAAAAACGCATACATGAGCATGCCAGTGCGCACATATGCGCATCCATAGGCTATAATGGCCATTTTTAGCGCAAAACGTGCGCATATGTGCGCATGCGCTTTTTTGCAGGGCCAAAAAATGCAACATGCTGCGTCTGGAAAATACCAACGCACACCCCAAAAAAACGCAGCGCATGAAAATCGCATACATGCGCTTACCAGCGCGCAGGTATGCGCACCCATGTTAAATATAGGGGAAAAAACGCATGCGCAGGTATGCGTTTTTTTCCAGCGCTAAAAAACGCAAATGTGAAACCAGCCTTAGTTAGGGAAATATAATGAAATAAATATAAAATAATATGTTTATTTTCATTTTTCCTTTAGGGTTAGGATTATGGTTAAAATTAGAGTTATGGCTAGAATTAGGATTAGGGTTGGAATTAGGGTTAGGGTTGGAAATAGAGTTAGGGTTATAATTATGGATAGGGTTAGAATTAGGGTTAGGGTTAGAATTAAGGTTAGGGTTGGAATTAGGCTTAGGATTAGGGATTAGGATTAGGGTTAGAATTAGGGTTGGGATTAGGGTTAGGGGTGTGTTGGGAATCCTGGCCTCAGTGTAGTATCAGAACTATGCATTCACTTTTCTAAGGAAGCAAACTGAGCAGGGTGAGGGCTATATACGTGTTTGATTGCTGACCTGTTGTTCAGATTTGACAAAGCTCTCACCGGAAAAAAATTTGATTAAAAAGTGATAAAAGGTACAAAATAAAAAAGGACAGCATTACAAATCACAGCCTGGGATCACATTGGTATGCTGTCTTTAGTCAGCACTTTAGTCATACAAAGTTTGTTAACTCTGTGTTACCGAACTGGAAGAAAGTTTCAAATTAGAAATTAGTAAGGTACCAATTTGATCTACTAAGACTAACTAAGGTTAGAATAAATTAATTGGGGTAGTCCCAGGAACTAAATGCATTTTAATAAATTGATCTGGGAATAAAAATAAGTTCAATAATTGGATGTCTTAAAAAACGCTTTTTTTGTGCTGAGATATATATGGGCTCCTGCTATGTATTGTGTATAGGCTTTGTCTGATCATACAGGAACATAGTCTGATCAAACCCAATCTCCTGGGCATGGGAGGACACAAAAGAGAGTATACAGACAGGACAAAATGGGATTGAGGCTGGTGTTTCTGTGAGGTAAAATATTTCCCCGTCTGTTTAACACATGAGCAAGTGTTTCTCCAGAATTCTGAGCTCATCCTAAATCAAGTCAGTGGCATATGAGGTCAGTAGTGGTTGGAGCTCCTTCCTCACTGATTTGATTGCTAATGAGCTCAGGTTACTGGAGACATGGCAGAAATACTTGCTTCTATAATAAATCAGGCAGAGAAATGTTTTACTTCACAGAAAGAATCAGCTGTGACCCTATGTTGTCATATCTATATACTCTTGTTTGTCAGATGCAGCCATTACACAGTACTCAGCAGGGGCACATTTATAAGATTATCTCAGCATAGGAACATTATTGTTTAACACATTCATTTGTGGAACTTATTATTTAAAGATCTACTGATTAAAATGAACTTTATTTGTGGGACAACCCTTTTATATGTAGTGATTATTTTATTTTAAAATGGATATATTCAGACAAATTTGCGAAACCATCAAGTAGCAGTATTTTAGACTAAGGCCAAAGTCACACTAGAGAGGAATACGGACAAGTGCTATGCGATAAACAAAACGAAACAATCCGAACCCGGTATTTTTTTTTTCCTGGCAAGGTGGCAAATGTCAAACCACAACCAACTGCAAATGCCAGGAGTCCAAGAAGACTAAAAGGATATGATGGCTAGCACTTCACTTAAAGATAAGTGTGATGGTGCAAGTGAAAGGAGCCAGTGGTCCCATAAACAATAGTTCAAGAGAATCACTGCACACGTAAAAGTTGAAAATTATGATTCAAGTGAGAATTAATTTATAGTGATTGCTGAAGCGACAGGCAAAATGACGTTTCAGCCAGTTAATAGCCTTGATCACATAGTCGCCCTTTTAATGAAGCATCTTAGGTCAAAGATAGTTAATGTCATGTAGTATAGTATTTCATACAGTATGATATGGTGTATCCTACCACACTGGTACAGACTGGTCTTGTGTAAAGGGAAGTACTCGAAATAATGGGTCCTATATCGGACCCCACAAAAAGGAATATATACTGGAATCTTTTCACAGATGCTACTAAGAAATGGTTCCACACACTTCACAGCAATAGACAGGCTAATTTCACACTAGCGTTTGGTAGAGCTGCAGAGGGCTGCATAGTTCCTCCGTTAAGCTCCGCCCACTTCCGCTCCTCCTCCGTTCAGCTCTGCCTACGTCTGCATGTGGCATGCGTACCTATCTTTAACATTGGGTACGCAGGCCGTGCGGATGTATGCGGATGCCTCCGCATGCGTCATTTTTACGATGCGGCGACTGCAACAAAATGCAGCATGTTACGTTCGATGCAAGGGTACGCAGGATGCATGCCGATGTATGCGGGGCTGAAGGAAGAGGTGCGTCAGTGGGCAGAGCTTCATGGAGGAACTACGGAGCCCTCCGCATCTCTGACATCCGCAAATGTGAAGCCTGCCTAACACATTCACATTTACGAGTCCTCACATTCTTAACACTTTATTATTTGCATAATTCCTCATCTCCCACATTCCCACTTCACATACTTTGTGTAAAGTTCCAACAAATCACACATCCAAGGGCTGCAACTTTCTTCTGCTTTGAGCGCTCCTCTAGACTTCCAGCTGTGGGTCTCTGTGGAGATGAGTCTGTGTTGTTGCTGGCTCCGCCACCTCATCCTGAGGTGACGTATGGGGGTGTGGACTGGTGACACGTGACGCTGATGTGCAGTGACGTCACACCCGGCTTGTCAGCGTAAGCCCCGAATCCAACTGAGCCCACGTCTTTCCTGGCACATATCAGCTGTTTTGAACAGCTGACATGTGCCCGGAACAGCAGGTATTTACCCGTTAAATGCCGCTGTCAAACTCTGACAGCGGCATTTAACTCGTGCTTCCGGCCATAGGGCCGGAAATCCGCCCATCGGTGACCTCCGTCACGTGATCGCGTGTGACCAATAGGTTAGCATGACAACCAGAGGTCTCCTGGAGACCTCTATAGTTGTCACTGCCAGATGGCTATGAGCACCACTCAGTGGTTGGCGCTCATAGTAAGTCAGCAATTCCGCTACATGCAGGCGATCTGATAATCATCTGTATGTAGCAGAGCTGATCGGGTTATGCCACCTTCTAGTCTCCCATGGAGACTATTGAAGCATGCCAAAAGTAAAAACAAATGTTTTTAAAAATATAAAAAAAAAAAGTTCAAATCACCCCCCTTTCTCCCCATTCAAAATATAGCCATAAAATAAAATCAAACATACACTTATTTGGTATTGCTGAGTTCAGAATCCCCCAATCTATCAATAACAAAAAGGATTAACCTGATCCCTAAACGGGGTAGTGAGAAAAAAGTCAAAACGCCAGAGTTATGTTTTTTTGGTTGCCACAACATTGCATTAAAATGCAATAATGTGCAATAAAAAGAATGTATCTGCACAAAAGTGGCATCATTCAAAACATCAGCTCGGCGCTCAAAAAATGAGCCCTCACCCAACCCGAGATCGCGAAAAATGGTACAATTCTTTTTTTTAACAAAGTTTAGAATTCTTTTCGCCTCTTAAATAAAGAAGAACCTAGACATGTTTGGTGTCTATGAACTCGTAATGACGTGAAGATTTATAATGGTAAGTCAGTTTTAGCATTTAGTGAACATGGTGAAAAAAAAAACAAGTGTGGGACTGCACTTTTTTGCAATTTCACCGCACTTTGAATTTATTTTCCATTTTCCAGTACATTATATGTTAAAACTAATGAAGTGTTTCAAAAGTACAATTTGTCCCACAAAAAACAAGCCCTCACATGGCCATATTGATTGAAAAATAAAAAAGTTATGGCTCTAGGAAGAAGGGGAGCAAGAAATTAAAACTCAAAAATGGAAAAAGCTCTGGTCATGAAGGGATTAATTACACACTGGCATCTGTGGATTCCTGTGGTTAGTAACCCACAATCTATGTTTAATTTATTTTTTTGAAAATAATGACGTATGGACTTTCAGTTTGACCCTGTTTTTGTACTATCTATTAGGTTCTGAATAAATGCCTATATTATGACACTGATTTTTTAGGCTTAGGTATGTTCCCCTAGCAGACAGTTTATTTTGCAACTTGTCTCCCTTAAATGTAAATTTTATGTAAGGTTTTTATCTTTTTGATCTAATAAAGAATATTTATTTTACCTGGCATATGCTTCCCTATTTTCAGTAGGATCTTGTTTTATTAGAAGCAAAGAATATAGAAAACAAGTAAGGCATTAAATGCATTAAACGATTAGTCAAAGACCCAAAAGTAAATTTCAATTGATAAATCTTTAAAATCTAATAACTGTTGTAATGTAAGTCATGGGAAAACTCCCTACCATTTACTCTGTACTGCAACTTAGGGTTCTGCTTATATTCCTATGATGATTCATCCCTGTGCATGATTGGATACTCTAACGCATCATCATCTGCTGGCTGCTACTGCTGTCACTGCCATTTCCACCCTGAAGCGTCAGGGTGAAGCTGGGACATCCTCACACTTGCCTTGCTTTATTTGCTGCCATGAAATGAAGTATTATAAGTGGCGCTCATTTTCGGGGCTTGTCCTTTCTCTGAGTGTCTTCCTTGTGTAGTGCCTCCTCCATGCGCAGTCTCACCCAGTGCCCTGTGCAATGACCGCAGTGTCCGGTCTGTTGTCTGCTTAGCTGAATAGTAATAAGGCGGCAGCAGAGTGGTGTCACTGTACCCAGTGTGCAGGAGGACTAGCGCAGCCTCCGCAGGTGATGTCACCGGTGTCTGTCAGGTATAGCGACACTACTCTTCTACTGGCTTAATACTATTCATCTAAGTAGACAGCAGACCGGACGCTGTGCTCATTGCACAGGGTACAGGGGGAGACTGTGCACAGGGTAGACACTGGACAAGGGAGACACCTCAGGGATAGAACAGTGACCACACCCTCAAATAAACATCACTAATGATGCTTTGTTTCATAGTGGAAAACTAAGCAAGTGGAGTGTAGGATGTCCAGACTCCTCCCCCGATGACGCTTCGTTTAGGGACAGAAAGGGGAATGACAGCAGTTTCAGCCAGCAGATGATGATTCGTTTTATCCCATCATGAACCAGGATTCTCAAAGGACTCATTATAGGAAGTGGGTAATATTAATAGGACCCTAAGTTGCAGTACAGAGTGAAATTTAAAATTACTTAAATTGCAAGAATAAGAAGCGTAGTGCATTCTGGCTTTGTCAAGGTCCTGCTACCTCTGTTCTCAATTTACATTAAAAAAGGGAAAGGTTAATGCCTATTTGCTTTTGGGCTACAGTATCAAAGCTATTCCATGCAACAACAAAAAAAACAATTGATTGCATAGTTAGCTACAAATAAAACACGATCTCCATGTTCATTCTATCAGGGTACATTGTATCTAATCAGTAAATATAATTAATTTCCTTGTACTTTACGTCCCGACCTTTCCAGTATTCTAACCTGCACCTTCTAAATATTTCCAACCTCATTTGAGCCTTATTATACTTAATGCAAAAATGGGCTGAATGGCTGAAACATAATTTAATTTCCAGTATTTTGTTTATTATCATTGAACCATGCTTTTAGTTTTGACCAATGAAGATAACATATTTCAAGACATTATAAAATGTTTACCACATTGTAGATATTGCATGTTATTATTTCTTTCATAAGATTCTCAAAATTGTTTTAGGGTGCTGTACATTTAGACGTTTTGCAGTGATAACATCCGTTTATAACTATACAAACCAATTTTTTCAATTTTTTTTTATTTTAGGATTTTTCAATATCGGCGCCCCCTTGTAAACCAATTGTGCTCTCTCTGGAGTAATGATTCCTAATCTAAAATCACTTTTTAGTACATGCCAACATAGAAATGTTATAATTGGCAAAGATCTGTTTAGACAAAGGCTAGCTTAGACATAATTAAGTACTTTAAATATTTTTTTCAGAAATTTCTCATTCCCTTTGCCAAGTGATTGCTCCCTTTTGGCCATAGAAATCTTTTGTTATACACTTTTTATTTTACTTTGCTATTTTGTTGATCATTAATGAAATAGATACATCTTACACAATGAGTCAGAATTAGCTGAAACCTAATACTGACAGCTTTAATAGAAATGTAATGGAAATAGTATCCAAAACACATGAAGTATCAGGAAGAAAATAGCCAAGGTACTTGTATAAATTTAAAATCACCAGTGGAGACTTTTCTATAACATTTTGCTAGTGAAAATGAAAACTGAAAAGCATGAAATTTAGCACAACCCAAATCCAAAGTTTCATTCATATAATGGCCATTAGATTTTTAGCCTATATCAGTATTTTGGGATAACGTCTCGTTTCCTCCATTTGTCATCCTGTCTCCAGTGTACTGAACTACTTTCAACAAGGCAAGGTTACCTACAGTATTATAACACATTCTGCAGTATTTAATCCCACACGTACCATAGACTTCTAACGTAATAATAACACTGTCAAAAGCAGCAGGGTCAAAATCTCAACAGACCTGAGTATACAGCTATTTGTTAGTATACTAAGCATTACCCTGCAGTAGAAATATTTCATTGGAGCCAAGTATGAAGTCTTCTATCACTAGAGGGCAAAGTCAAAGTTAGAACTTTAAAGTACATTTACCAACTTTGTACGTAACCCTTCCAAAATCTTAAAACATAAGATCAATATGATTCAATCTGTTGTACCAAAAACAAAAAGGTCTTACAGACAATCAAATAATTTTGTTTATTTTCAGACACACTGTATAAAATCTATATGAAATATTTTTTAGATAAAAGCATAACAGATCCATCAGTAGACAGAGCAGCAACTCTCATGCGACTGAGTTATAATCAGATTTTTTTGGGTGTCACTAAGGCTTTTCCACTTTGCTCTATTCATTCACATTATTGACTTGAGCGCAGCTAGCTATCTTGCACTTAATCGGCTCAGATATCAGTTGTACAAGGAATACGCCAAAGACCAGATCTTTAATGATCATAGCATTATAACCTATCTTAGTGATATAGGTGTGTCTTCTATTACCTTTTCTGTTTGCTCAACAAATTTTTAGATATATGATGCACGAGTACCAATTTTGAAAAAATCGTGAGTTATGGTACTTTGTAATGAGATGTCTATGCTACGAGCATATGGATATTATAAACACAAGATCCAATATGAGATTAGTCATATGGAAAGAGGATGAGACCCATCAGAATTAAAATACATTTTTATTGGAAAATTTAATAAAAAGTGAAATTGTTAAAACTAACAGAGTGCCTATAAAGGGGAACGCTATTGAATCATAGATTAATAAGCAATTATTATACAAGTATAATTTAAGTAAGTGGCTGCCGCTGACATATACAATAATCCCAGATTGAGCTATTAATTAATTAATATATATCCAAGAAAACATAAGAAATTATGGTGACCCATAATTCCAAATGAGAAATTCTCCTTGTAGAATATAAGACCCATCTAAGTATATGGTTGAGAAATGAAGTATGTGAGAAAGTGGGAATACATATTAATGGGAAAACACCATAGTATTACAGTACCTTGGATATAAATGACAGCAGGAGCAGCATGCCAGGACAGACGCGCATTTCACCTCTTGCTTCATATATTCTACAAGGAGAATTTCTCATTTGTAATTATATGTTACCATAATCTCTGATGTTTTCTTGGATATATATTAATTAAATAATAGCTCAATCTGTGATTGCTGTATACTTCAAAAGCAGCCGTTTACTTAAATTATACTTGTATAATAATTGGTTATTAATCTTGGATTCAGTAGGGTCCCCCTTTATAAGCACTATGTTGGTTTTAACAATATCATTCTTTCTTAAACATTCCCAAAAAAATGTATTTTAATTCTGATGGGTCTCTTCCTCTGTCCATATGACTAATCTCATATTGAAACTGGTGTTTATAATATTGTTTTGAAGTGCCATCGATTTATTGATTTTGGACACCATTTGTTGAATGAGTAGTGATGAACGAATAGTGAAATTTGGAAAAATCAGCATGATTAACTTCTAATATCTGTGTATTAGTACCGAATAACGAATCCAATGAAAGTCAATGGGAAAGCCAAATATTTTTCTGCTGGACCCAACAAACAGTTTTGGGGCATGGGAGAAAAGCTGAAATGGATGGAAAAGAGCTAAAAAAAAATGGGAACGGCATGGAGAAGATGCCTGCATGCCTTTCTGACTCACATATGGTATCTGGGAATATTTGTGTCAGACTATTGCACCAGTTTTACGGATTTATAAGAAGACCTACCAAACCGAACCTACATTTTTTTTTAAAAGGGAAAAATGCTAAGGAACATTTTTTCCTTCATATAACATGTATATAACGAAAAATAAAAATAAAAAATTATAACTAAAAAAAAATACACCCCCTTTAGTATATGATCACACTGAGCATTTTTGCTTTATATTTTCCTTCAACATTTGCGAGGGCTCTCATTCCAACATTTGGGAGGTCCCTTCCTCATTCCAATTTGATAGCTAGATAGTGGAATATGTATTCCCCATCATTTTACAATGCCTGCTAAAACATGCCCATTTCAATTTTGGGCTTCAGCCACCACCACCATGTCCACTGCCATGTCATGATGTGGCCCTCCTTGACATTTTCAGAGGGTCAGCAGGTGCTGTGAAACCTGAGTTTTGTGAGTTCCACAGTTCATTTTGGCCACTGGATCTCAATGGAGCCACTGGCATAGAGAGTGAAGCCGCTGTAGGGTGAATATAATACCGGAGTTGGGGGAGCTGTATGCTCAACGTCAGTAAATTGGGTTCTAACAGACACCAAAAGCATTAGAATTAAATTCTGAATACAGTGTATGCAAGCAAGGGCCTGTATTGCGCCCAGTCTGTCAGGCCTGAAACCCATGTCAGGAACATGTACAAGTCTCATTTTACCTGGAAGCAGTCTCCTCAAGGGAAAGAGACAGGAGTGCCATTGACCAATCTGCCCAAGCCTACGCACTTCTTCTGGAAACTACCCAACCAGGCAGAATATATCTTTTGCATGGTTTTGAGCAACAATGGAGTAATTACAGTATATGTGCCAGAGAGTGTCGAGGTCTGTGGAGTGTATTACTCAGATGACAGGCAGTGCTTCAGAGCTATGGTAAAGGCCTTAGCGTGGCAATGACCATTTTCCAATATGTGTAAGGCTGTGGCCAGAATAGGTCTGTGGAGCATATTAACCCGGTCTTTTAGACATGCTTAAAATGTAGAGAAACTGGGAAATACCCAACCACCATTTTTTTAGGACCTAAATTTAGAAAATTTAAGGGAAACGGCAATTTAATAAAGAAACACAAGTCTCATTTAGGAGCCTAGAAAAACCAGCATGGGTCTTTATCCAGCACCAGACAATGTAAAGTGGCACCGAATATGTATGCCCTATCTAACAATTTCTGAAGAGACATATATGCTGACAATGGACAACTGAACGCTGTGCTAGGACAATGAACTGGACGTGGTTGCTGACTGTTGTGTCTGTGCAACTGCAGGTTGTGGGCATGAGGCTTCAGCGCCTGCTTCCTGTACAGCAGATTGGGAAAGATGTAACACAGAAAGGGCCAGTGGTTTCACCCCCAGACACAGATTTTGTACACAGGTCATTCCGCCCACCTACTGGGGTGCTGCATATATGAGCAGTATATGGCGCATGCTAACAGAGTTATTATGTAGAATTTCCCTTTATAAAGGGATGTGTGGGTAAGGTTTTGAAACTAGCAGCATATATATAGAGAGCATGTTTCATTGCTCATATTATTATTCTGTGTAAGGCTGAAACTTGAAGACGTGTGTAGAGCATATTAATGTATTCATGTACCAAAATATCAAGTGCAGACCCAAAAATCAACATCAGGCTACCAGATACATGCTGAACAGACTGTGCTGAGGACCTCACAATACATTTTTCAGTTATTTTCATTGCTAGAGATAGGGAGTACAATTTTCACCATTGCACAATGTGCAAAAGTTTTCAAAAAATTACCCAAGGGGTCTGTATTATACAAGGTGAAAGACACCATGATGTGGACCTCACAATACATTTTACAGTTATTACAAGAGGTAGAGATATGGAGTACAAGTTTAACCATTGCACAATGTGCAAAGTTTTCAAAAAGTACAAAACATTACCCACGTGTGGTATGCATAGATGACCACTAAGTACTTGTTGCAGGAGAAGGAGGTGATTCTCTGAACAAAATGGGTTTGGATGGTAAGGGATGGACGTTAAGACAATTTCCAAAAAAAACATTTGGGCTGCATTTACATTATGTTGCTGTCATTCGTAGGACTTACAAAGTCGGAGGAAATCCAGCCCTTGTTCAATTTTAAAAGAATCAGCCTGTCTGCATTTTCCATTGAGAGCCGTGCGTGCCTATATGTTATGATTGCAACAGCTGAACTAAAAGCCCTATCAGACAACACACTTGTGGCAGGGCATGGCAGCACCTCCATGGCATATAAGGAGATGTCGGGCCAAGTGTGCAGCTTGAAAAACCAATAGTTAAAAGGCACTGAAGAATCAGGAAGGATGCTGGTATGGTCACTTAAGTAGTCCTTAACGTCTTGGTCAACTTCTCCCTCCTTGTCATAGTTATACTCACAGATAGCCCTTGCTGATGGGATGGTTTCAAGAAAATGACCCAGTGGGTGGACATTTTTCCCTTCCCCCTGAGTTGCACCTGGTGTGCGTGGCCCTCTCTTGTAATCCTTGTGGGTGAAAGGAGCGGGTAGCTCTGCCAGCAGAGTTGTCTGAGGGTAATCTTTTTAGGAAGTCTTCCACAACGACCCTCTGGCATGCATGCAGTGAAAATGGCTTTTCTGCCTCTGACATGAGAGAAGCAAATATCTCCTTGTACTGTGGGTCAAGAAAGGTGCACAACCAGTATTTCATGTTGGACAAAATGTGTTTCACATGAAGGTCTTGGGAAAGGCATCTGGACATGAACTGTGCCAAGTGTGGCAGACTACAATGAGTCAAACAATCAGTGTCCTCTCCAGGAAGAACACTAACCATCCTCTCCTCATCACGATGCATAGACTCCGCCTCCTCCTCCTCTTCAGTCCATCCATGCTGGACAGTCAATAGATGAACAGTCGCACTCAAGTGTGGATTAATCTTACCAAACAATCTTCAAGATTTTCGAAATTTTTTAATTTTTTAATTTCATTTTCAATAAATCAAATAGTGTAACACCGCAGACAAAGGAAGTATCCAAAATGTGGGTATAATATGGTTATCCAGGATGTGAGTATCATATGGTTACGTTTCGACCTACTAAGAGGCAATCTCAAACCATACTGCAAAATAAAATAATCTTTTCTCAGTTTCATTTCTCCATATTCATTTCCTATGTTTTCTCCTCCAGCCCCTGTTTGGGACTTCTGAAAATATTCTCATTAACCTTTCACCTTGACACTTCTTGAGGTCAGTATTCAGTATACCTGCCTTATTTGCCTGCCTCTTACCTCCACCACCCTCGTTGCCTTATCATGTATAAGAAGACAATACTATAAAATGCACGTTTTATTCATGGTTGCTGCTTACCCCCATTGTTACCCCTGATGCATAATATGTTAAAATTGACTTGTTGCCAATAGTCTCTAATGCCCTTGATTACTTTATTATTTTTATATGACATTCTCCTAGCTGCCCTAGGGATCTCTTTGTTGTCATGTTTAAATTTGTTTCTCCTTTTATAGGGCCTTTTACCACCAATTTTCCCCTTTTTTTTCCGTTTTCCCTTTTTTTTTATTATTATTTTTTCTCATGTCCAGTATGTCCTTTTTTTCAGCTTTTTCTTTTTTTATGTGAGTCTGTTGTTCATATTCAGTGTTGTAATTGCTCTTTATTTTATTTTGCAGTATGGTTTTAGAAAGGCCTCTTAGTAGGTCGAAACGTATCCATATTATACTCACATCCTGGATAACCATATTATACCCACATTTTGGATACTTCCTTTGTCTGTGGTGTTACACTATTTGATATATTGAAAATGAAATTAAAAAATTCAAAAATTTCAAAAATCTTGAAGATTGTTTGGTAAGATTAATCCACACTTGAGTGCGACTGTTCATCTATTGACTATTGTTAGTGGACCTTCCACGTACAGTCAGCACCTATCTCCATAGCAAGAGTGCGCATCTTTTCTCTTCTGCATCCATGCTGGACAGGCATGAAGCTGGGATTGGGGGTCCACTCTGTAGCACGGACCAAAAACTCCTGTTCCTCCTCCTCCTCCTCCTGTTTCTCGTCATCACCCAATATGGCCTGAGAATATTGTGTGAGGCTGGGCTGTGCGGTATCAGCCGCTGTAAAATCTTGCTACATAGCCAACTGCTCAGCATTCAAAGCTTTCTCTTTGAGATTCTGCAGCAAATGTTTTAATAGACAAAGCAGCAGGATGGTTACGCTGATAATAGCGTCATCAGCATTCACCATCTTGAAGCAGTACTCAAAGATTTGAAGAACTTCACATATGTCAGCAATCCACACCCTGTTGGCAGTTGTTATGTGTGGGGGCTGAGTGTTACACTGATGGGCATTGAGAAGCTGGAATTCAGACACTGACCTCTGCTGCTCACTAAGCCTTGCCAACATATGAAAGGTCAAATTCCAGTGTGTGGGCAGGTCACAAATCAGTTGGTGACGAGGCATATTAAAGTGCTGCTGCAGCGAAGCTAGACTGTCAAAGCCTGAGATGACTTTTGGAAATGTGCACTGACACGATGTACTTTAGCAAGTCAGGGTATGTTTTTAAAAAATACTGTACAACCAAGTTCAGCACGTGGGCCATGCATAGAATGTGTACAAGCTTGCCGAGCTTTAAAGTCGTCACCAAGTTACGCCCATTATCGCACACACCCAGATCTGGTGGGAGGTTGAGCGAGGAGAGCCACTGATCGGTCCGTTCTTTTATCAGTTTAAACAGCGCAGCTTTATCATCTAAACAGATGAGCTTCAGCATAGCATGCTGCTGCTTCACCATGTCAGTGCTGTAGACTTCCCAGCTGGTGAGTAATGAGAAGGCAAGTTCCACTGAGGATGAGGAGAGACAGGAACTGGAATACGAGGAGACAGAAACACTGATGGAAGTTGGGCTCACTATTCTCCGTGTGGATAAGATGTGTGATGTCTCAGCATCTGACTATGTCCCAGACTCAACCAGGTTTACTCAGTGTGCTGTCAGGGAAATGTAGCGACCCTATCCACAAGAACTTGTCTGTGGTTAGGTGGACCTTCCCTGTGACTGCATTTGCTAGAGCCCAACTGATATTGTGTAACACGTGCTTTGAATGCGGGGACGGCACACCGGGAAAAATAGTGTCGGCTGGGAATGGAGCACCGTTGGGCTTCCACCGCCAAGAGGTTGCGGAAAGACTCAGTTCCCACAAGTCGAAATGGCAACATTTCCAGGGCTAGCAATCTGGCAATGTGGGTGATTAGCAAACGCCTATGGGTGGATATTTCTACTTTCTGTTAAACATCTGGGGTAGGGACAACTGAACGCTGCGCTGGGACAACGAACTGGATGTGGCTGCTGACAGTTGTGCCATTGCAACTGCAGGTTGTGGTCAGGAGGCATCAGTGCCTGATTCGTGGACAGCAGATTCTGAAGGCTGTAACACAGGGGAAGGGGCAGTGTTTTCACCCTCAGGCAAAGATTTGGTACCCAGGCATTCCACCCACCTACTGGGGTGCTTGGCTGTCATGTGTTTTTGCATGCTGGTGGTGCTCAGGTTGGCAGTGTTCTTGCCTCTTCTTAGCTTGGTTTGGAAGATGTTGCAAATTACAATTGTTTTGTCTGAAGGAATTTTAAAAAAAATGCCATACAGGGGAACAATGCACCCATAACCTGTTATCTAGCAGAGAGGGGGGGGGGCTCTGTGGAACAGTTGACCAAGTTCTCCCTCTGGTCTAACCACTACCTCTTCTTGCCTATTTTTGTGCTATGGATCCATCCCTCTATGCATTGCTGTGCTCGCTAGACACGCCACTGTGCCAGGGTGAATCAGTGGCCTCATCATCAAACACACCGTTTTCCAATTCATCAATCTGATCCTCAGTCTGATTTGCGATTTTAGGCTGACCTGATGTTAGGGTTGGCGGAACGCACCAAATAAAATATAATAGCAAGGTGCGTTCGCAACCCGGAGTCCACCGTGCAGAGATGGTATACTGCTGCTCGAAAATGGCGAACACTGACTGAACCCTGGTGCGTAACCGTTGACCCGGTGTGTACAGGAGCGAACTCTGTTACTGCACAGAGCCGCAGAACACAAGTGCGGGAGCCTTGTAACCTCACAGTGCTCTGCAAAGTGAACACTAGTTAAGAGACACAGGACTCTGCCCCAAGGATGTAGTGTTAGAGTCCCTCTAGTCCCACTAGCGTTTGACACCGCAACTGCAATGCCTGAACTAAATAATATAATCGCACCACATGAGAACTGCACCAGTTAAGTGGATGCCACTAAACACCAAGAGCGGGGAGGTAAGCACTTAACTTGCGCACGACGCCGCTGCGAGGAACGCTGCTTCACATGCATTCCAGTGGTGCCTTGTGCTGACTGGCGCTATCTGGTGCTAACACTCGTGTGGACAGCTGGATGCTCTGTGGCACATAGATTATGCCACTACTGGCGCTGACTCTATCTCCTTAAACCCTAACTCATACACAACCGAGGGTAGGGGTTTCATAATGAGTCAGTCACCAGTCTCATACATCCATCATCACACACACAACTAGCCATCAGAGTCTATTTTAGCGCATGGCCAAGCGGCCATGCGAACCTTTTATAGCAGCATCCTTCCGGGACCTTCCTGATGGTCCAATCCGAGCTGCTTGGGGACCTGAGCATGTGACCTCCGACCTCCAATGAGAGGTCGTCCCACGGGCATCCTCAGAAGGCTGCAAAAAGGACTTAGCCTCTGGAGCTGCTCGCTGCTGGCTAGTGCGGATTGCTAAAACTGGACCAGAGGTGGCAGCAGCAACCAACCTGACGGCACTAGCTTGAGCAAGTCGCCGGGAACAACGCCTTTGCTAAGCAGCCTCCTCTGCTGTCAGGACTGGATGGGAGACCACAGAAGGCAAAGCTTGGGATTCCTCCTGTGCAGAGGTCGGAATCCGACGCCTAACACCTGATGGCAACGGCGCGTCATGATTATCCTCCACCTCTTCAGACATGAATTGACCTTCTCCAACTTGGCTTTCTCCTGGCCATGGGTGCTCAAATGTTTGGGCATCACTGCACTCCACCTCCTCATGACCCTCTTTAATGGTGCACGTTGAGAGGCCTGACAAATTACAAGGGAACGTAAACAGTTCCTCAGAGTGGCCAGCGTTAGGGGTCATATGTCTCCTGGGACACTTGATGGTGGGAGGAAGGAGGACCAGGTTGAAGATTCAGAGTTCCAGCCTCTTGGCTACTGAGACTGGACTGTGTGGAAGACTTTGTGGTCCTGCTTGTCAACACACAGGAGCCTATGTCTGTCATTCAACCCACAACAACCTCGCACTTGTCTGGGTTTGCCACTGGTGTAGCGTGTTGACCAAATGTTGACAGGAAGCTAGAATGAGATACAGTCACCTTCTGATCTGTCATTCTGCCTTAGTGGGCACCAGCACATCCACATCCCTTAACGTCACCCATTCTCATATTGAATGAGTTATGCTTATGAAAAAAAATTCCTGGCTTTATTTTTCGTAAGTACCCTCACAGAGGTGTTATCTACAAATTCACTGTATCTAGCAATGTGTGCCACTGCCTATTTTATTTCAGATATCAGCTTTATTACACAGCAGACTCAAGAAAATTACAGGTAAATAGTCATGTTTGTGTATTTCAGCAAGCTTTGCTCCAGTCTCACAACTGCTAGATAAAGATGCATTATTTATACAACCAATAGAAAAATAGTATTTTTTATATTGTCTTGCTGACACACTGCAACAGCGGACTAATAAAAATTATTGCCACTGGTAAATTGTGACATTTGCTTATCTCTGCCCGGATTTTCCCAGTCGCACAACTGCTAGATAAAGATACACTATTATTTAAACCAATAGAAAATTTGTGTTTTTTTATATCGTCTTGCTGACACACTGCAATAGTGGACTAATGAAAATTATTGACACTGGTAAATTGTGACGTTTGCTTATCTCTGCACGGTTTACGCCAGTCGCACAACTGCTAAATAAAAATATGCTATTTATTTTACGAATAGAATTTTTTGGGGATTTTTTAGATCGCCTTTATGAGACACGCCAACAGCAGACTCAGGGAAATTACTGGTAAATAGTGACATTTCCTTAGGTCACAAAACTGCTAGATAAATATTAGCTATGTAAGCAATAGGTGAGGAATATTATGTAGTAATTTCCTTTTTAAAAGGATGTTACTATATGCTGTCACTGAGGAAAATTATTTAGCTGTAAAAAAATATATATATGCTGATATGTAGGCATATTATGTATCTTCAAAAAAAATTAGTTTTGTATATGCTAGTACTACCTAATATTATTTGCCTCTAAAAAGAGATGATTTGTATATTATGGTATTGGATGACTGTCTATCTCTCCGTAAATCAACAGTCTGTTAATCCTAAACTATACAACACACAATGCCAAATAGCAGAGATCTCCAGCATGTACTTGCAATGATGATGTGAACTGATAACACCTGCCTGCCTTTCACTCTGCCTCATATTAAATCTCTCCCTACGCTATATCCACCTACCAAAGAACTAATCTTCACACTCATAAGCTCTTAAAATAGCTTTTTGGAATGAAAAAATCTCCCTATATGCTCCTTTCACTCTCCCTACGCTCACACTACGCTCTCCCTACTCTGTTTCCAGCTGCAATATGTGCTAGATGGCGCTGGCAGGGATTAAATATCCCCTATGAAGCTGCAAGGCCAGCCAATCACAGTAATGCCACACCAAAGATGGCACCGGCATTACTGTGATTGGCAAGCCAGCCCAGCATGTTCATTGGCTGCAAATAAAGCGTCAAACATGCTAGGGGGGGTCACTCGAATATACTGAGGCGAATACCAAATTACTCGCCAAGTAACGAATAGCCTGAATAGTGTACTATTCATGCGAGTAAGGAATAGTGCCGAATGTATTAGCTCATCACTATTAATGATCATATGTATAAGCTCGTATATGAGTCTATATTTGGCTGCCTAGTAGTTGTAAGGTGAATCAAAGCCTGCAAAGGATTTTACTAGCATGTCATAATATTATGTTGAATATCTTTCATATTCTTTTATTAAATTAGATTATTTAACCAAATCCTGAGATAGGTAAGGGTGGACACATTTGTATGCTATAAACAAAATGACAATACCCCATTACCCCATTAAAATAATTCACTTTTTGTAGGAAGGCCCTACCACTTTTACATATATGTTTAGGAGTCGTGACTTTTTATTAAAAAACAGTCTATCAATATATATTTACATATGGATTGTACCTATTTTATAATATTATACACATAAGTATATACTTTTGTCATACTGTATTTTCTATTCAACAAAATGAATATGATGCATTTCTTAATATACAAATGATCATGTTGAGCGTGTGTCTGCTTTTATGTTATATTTTGGGCTTAATATGTCCTATAAATGATGTAAGAAAAATATATCATTCAAAATTATATTTATAAAGATCTGGAAACTGTAGATTTGGGGAGATTTACTGCTAAAAAATGTAATAAAATATTATCCTTATGGACACAGTGTTTAACTAATTCATGATTGAACACGTCTTGATATTAGAAGCCTTAAATAAGCTAGGGCTCCAAATTGTTACAGATCTCATCTCTACAACTGTCTAAACTTCAAATATAATAAAACACTGAACAGCATCTGCTAATCTGATTCCGCTGAATAATAGAAATAACTTCATTCTCCTGAAAGAGCATATTGAAATATTGTAAACTGTATTTAATTATTAATGGCGGCTATATGCTCTGTAAATGTTGAACACAGCGGAAGAATACAATTTCATTTTTCATGTATATTGGCAAAAGCATTGCTCATTTGCAGAATAAAGGCTTGAGTCATGCTGTGGTAAATTAACCATTTACGAGTTCCAGTTGCTAATAGATTAGCATACAGACATAATTACCAGCTATAACTTAAGGAGTTCAGATGAAAATGGGTAACAGATTACCACATGCGGCCCTTTTCATTGATTTATCTTGGCACAATATGGTATGACAGACGTTTTCTTATGAATAAAATGAATAGATTAATTGGGGACCATGGAAGTCTATACATTTACTTTTATTCTGCTTTTTGGCACCAAAATGTAGAATAAAGTGGATTTAAACTATACAGTAATAAGGTGTGCAAAAAAAAAGTTAATTGCACTAGGTACAATCAATTTTTGGTTTCTTTCCTCCATTTTTTAGGAATAGAAATTAGAATAAAAAGTTAAGAGGACGCCAACTTCATAGTACATACAAATATAGCAAAAATTGCCTAGGCTCAAAAAATACAGCACTGGGATTTATAGCACAATAAAGTGTAATTCAAAGCCTTACTACCATGGGGGGCAATATGTTACAGATAGCCTGATGGGCTAATTGGCAAAAAATAGTCAGTAGTGATGAGCGAGCATACTCGGTAAGGCTCGTTACTAGCTCGAGCATCGCTGTACTCAAGGTACTCAGTGAGCGCCGAGCATTTCTGGGTTTGCTCGGCGGCATGTCAATCAACAAGCAGGGATTGTCTGCCATGCACTGTAATGCTGCAGCCATATTGATTGTGGTATTACAGTGATTGGCTGGCCGCACAGCATCATCAGGTCTATATCAGACCTGCCGCCGCCCTGCTCATCACAGTCACCTCAGGAATCAGACAGTGTAGGGAGAGTTTCTGCTGAGATAGAGTCAGATTTAGGGGTTTATAAGTTAGTGTGGGTATACCATAATAGAATACACAAATCCAGCTTAATCAACAGTCCTTCTAAGGATTACTTATGGGGTATATAGATTGCAGTGCTAGGTAGGCAGGGAGTGTCTGTGGGTATTTAGATATCAGTAGCAGGCAGGCATTGTATGTGGCATACTTCATTGCATACATCAAGAGGGTTCATTCCATTACTGTCTGCTGCTGCTGCTGCCTATTACATATATTGACCATATATATACATAGCCCCAGGTATCAGTGACCAGGAATATTTTTTTTGCATCTTAATCCGGATTATTTTATTCCAAAGCAATCCACAGACCCCTTTTTTTCTCCATTTTCTTGTTGACACTGCAGAATACAGCCAGATCCTTTTCATAGTATAGTGTGAAAATACAGCTATTTTAAACGGATTGCCCGGCCATCATATCTGAGTGCGCAGAAAATTCTGCCATTTTTGTGGTACTGAAAATTTTTTGACGTGTCTTATATAATTTCTTGAAACAATTTTGCTGCCCAAAAAATATTTAGCTACAGGGCAGATATTTTACACTGGGTTTTGTCCACCACACAGATCGCATATCATTGTGCTCAAAATTGTGCAATTTCAGGCCTACATAGAATTTTTTTTGTTGGGGCAAGTTAGGATAGGATATAGGGTTGAACTAGATATAGGTTGAACTAGATGGACTTAAAGTCTCCCTTCAACCTTAATAACTATGTTACTATGTATCTTAGCCTACTTATTGACACAGTTTAGCTGGGCAAAAAAAAATACAGGCCAGATATTTGAAAGTGGGCTATCTCCGTCAGGTGCCTCAGCTATCTGTGGGCTACAAAATGTGGCATTCCAGGCCTCCATTCAAATGTTTTTGCTGTGTCTTACTCTAGTTCTATACACTATTGTGCAGGGAAAAAACAAAAAATACAGGCCAGATATTTGAAAGTGGGCTATCTCCGTCAGACGTCTCATCTATCTTTGAGCTAAAAATTTGGGCATTTCAGTCCTCCAATCAACTGTTTTGCTGTGTCTTACTCTAGTTTTATACACTATTGTGCAGGAAAACAAACAAAAAATACAGTCCAGATATTTGAAAGTGGGCTATCTCCGTCAGACGCCTCATCTATCTGTGGGCTACAAAATGTGGCATTTCAGGTCTCCATTCAACTGTTTTTGCTGTGTCTTACCCTAGTTCTATACACTATTGTGCAGGAAAAAAACAAAAAATACAGGCCAGATATTTGAAGTGGGCTATCTCCGTCAGATGCCTCATCTATCAGTGGGCTAAAAATTAATTGGGGCATTTCAGGCCTCCATTCAACTGTTTTTGCTGTGTCTTACCCTAGTTCTATATACTATTTTGCTGGAAAAACAAAAAATACAGACTAGATATTTGAAAGTGGTCTATCTCCGTCAGATGCTTCATCTATCAATGGGCTACAAAATATGGCATTTCAGGCCTCCATTCAACTGCTTTTGCTGTGTCTTACCCTAGTTCTATACACTATTTGCTGGAAAAAACAAAAAATACAAGCCAGATATTTCAAGTGGGCTATCTCTGTCAGATGCCTCATCTATCTGTGGGATAAAAATTGGGACATTTCAGGCCTCCATTCAACTGTTTTTGCTGTGTCTTACCCCAGTTGTATACACTATTTTGTGGTACAAATAACAAAAAATACAGGCCACATATTGAACAGTGTGGTATCTCCATCAGACGCCTCATCTATCTGTGGCCTACAAATTGTGGCATTGCAGGCCTTCATTCAACTGTTTTTGCTGTGTCTTACCCTAGTTCTGTACACTATTTTGCTGGAAAAAAAACAAAAAATACAGGCCAGATATTTGAAAGTGGGCTGTCTCAGTCAGACATGTCAGACATCTCATCTATCTGTGGACTAAAAATTGGGGCATTTCAGGACTCAAATCAAATGTTTTTGCTGTGTGTTACTTCAATTATTAACACTGTTATGCTGTAAAAAAAAAAAAAAAAAAGTTTTTTGGCCGCAACCCCCCCGGCGGTCTTTTTAGGGTATCAAAACGTCGGAAATCAATGGGAACAGTGCTCAAATGACATGGGAATATCATGGGGATGACCCCTGGAAGGTTTTCTAACTCCTAGGTTATTGCTGTGAACAATCTTGTCAGAGTGTTACAACTCTTTCACAGGAACACACTAAAACATACAAAAACTAAACCAAAATGGATTTTCCTAGGAAATATGTTAAGGAACATCCTTTCCAGGGTAATGATTTGTGTGTAAGGCAAAATAAATAACCCCTCAAAAAATGTACCTCCACCACTTGGGCTATGTTCACACGTAGTGTTTTTGATGTGTTTTTCAACTGTAGCATGGCTTTAAACCAATACGAATTCATTCACTGGGAAAGGTCATTTTAACATTTAACAATCTTAACTGGCCATGTGGAGTGTGACACATCATCAGACACATCCTGTTTCATTTATGAAGGTGGGACTCTGAAAGTCACAAAGCCTATTTTTATAGGGGCATTAGGCGGCATTAATATTCTTAAAGGGCCATCAGTCGGCTATGCTTTGTTGTTCCCATTATTAAACAGTAGGTCTCCTATATTGTTATTGCCTATGCAGTGAGTGGCTGGGCTGCCAAAAATGAGGACGCACCCCAATGCCCCTTTGACGAGATATACAGGAGGGCCTCATGAAAAAATGTTCCCATTATAAGAAAATGGGTTTCGCATAGTGTTTGCCTATGCATTGAATGCAAGGCCTGCCTTGCCCCAAAGTTATACACGCACCCCAGCAACACTTGTAACAGACATCTTGGATGACCACATGAAACCAAAGTTGCCATTTTTTTCATTTGGTGCTGCCATACTGTTAGCCTCTGCATTGAATTCAAGGCCTGCCCCACCCCAAAGTTTCACGCACTCGAATAACACTTGGAACAGATGTCCTGGTTAGCCAAATGAAACCAAAGTTCCCATTATTCTTTTTTTTTTTACTCCCGTACAGTTTGCCGATGCATTGAATGTAAGGCCTGCCTTGCCCCAAAGTTACATGCACCCCAATAATCCTTTGAGCCGACGTACTGGATGGCCACATGAAACCACAGTTCCCATTAATATGATTTTTGTACTCCCATAAAGTTTGTCCATGAAGTGAATGCAAGGCCTGCCCTACCCCAAAGTTACACGCACCCCAATAACACTTGGAACAGACATCCTGGATGGCCACATGAAACCAAAGTTCCCATTATTTTTCATTTGGTACTGCCATACTGTTAGCCTCTGCATTGAATTCAAGGCCTGCCCTGCCCCAAAGTTTCACGCACTCGAATAACACTTGTAACAGACGTCCTGGATGGCCACATGAAACCAAAGTTCCCATTATTTTTCATTTGGTGCTGCCATACTGTTAACCTTTGCATTGAATGCAAGGCCTGCCCTGCCACAAAGTTAGTCGCATCCCAATAACACTTGTAACAAACGTACTAGATGGCCACATAAAACCAAAGTTGCCATTTTTTTTTATTTGGTACTGCCATACTGTTAGCCTATGCATTGAATGCAAGGCCTGCCCTGCCACAAAGTTAAACGCACCCCAATAACACTTGGAACAGACGTCGTGAATGGCCACATGAAACCACAGTTCCCATTATTATGAATTTTGTACTCCCATATAGTTTGCCCATGAAGTGAATGCAAGGCCTTCCCCAAATTTGCACGCACCCTAATCCCCCTTGGAAAAAACATGGAGGAGGGCCTCATAAAAGAAATTCCCATTAAAAAGGAGCGGGTCTCCTATACTTGTAATGCCTATACACTTTAGTATGGGCTAACAAACTTTTCCCCCTGGGGGTACACATCAACATAGTGTATAAGCAACATCTGTGTTCCTATTGGTCTATGGTTGTATAAATTACTCTGCATTCAGCACATGCATAGCTTTGTTAGAGAATGCAATGGATGTTCGAAACACTTTGTTGTGTTTACACTCTTGATGGAATCTATTAATATTGTTTATCCAGTATACATTTCAGCATATAAATCCTTTTTGCTAATTGTGCTGTCCATCCAGGAGTCCACATATCAGCATTTAATTATTTTGAGCTAATTCTGTGGTCCAGCCACACTATCTCAGCAAATAAATACAGATTGTTAATTTACTGACAGGTGACTGACAGGTTTAGGCCTAGGGTTGTGAAACAGCTGTTTAAATGAGGGGAGGAGTACATCCAACATGAGAGGGAAAAAGTGAGGTCGTGGTGAAAGGGGGAATAGGCTTGGTGTTCGAGGTGCATGTGGGGTATGTGTTAATGTTACTGAAAGCTCTACTGAACAAGCATTGGCTTGTCCTGTCCAAAGACAACTGACTTCTGTTACTGGACAGGCTGCTCGACTCCTTTTCTTTGGCAGCTGAACAGATGTATGCCTTGCAGATAAGAACCAGAAAAAGCATTTGCTCCAGTCGATGGCAAGCGCTTTGTAAAGTGGCCTTTACTCGTCTTTCTGCACCTTAACATCACAAACAGTATGGTCCTCAGAAGTGGTACCCCAATTACCCTTGTTTCCCCCGATGTCACATCTTTCCAACTGTCCAACTGAGGCAGAGTACAAACTGTGCAATAGAGTAGCATGGATGCATGGTACAAGACCTGGAACAGGGCTTGGACCAGCATTTCTAGCTTAAACATTGACCAGTAACAGGTGAATGAGTAACAGGTGTAGGCCTGGTGCTCTGAGATCCCTGTGGAATTCAGGCAACACACATGAAGGAGACCCAACTTGGAGTCAAAACATTTCCAAAAATTAGGGTCAGTGTAAAGGGTAGTACCCCTAGTTGTACTTGTACAGTGAGGAAAAAAGTATTTACTCAGCCACCAATTGTGCAAGTTCTCCCTCTTAAAAATATGAGAGAGGCCTGTAACTGACATCATAGGTAGACCACAACTATGAGAGTCAAAATGAGAAAACAAATTCAGAAAATCACCTTGTCTGATTTGGAAAGATTTATTTTGCAAATTATGGTGGAAAATAAGTATTTGGTCACCTAAAAACATGCAAGATTTCTGGTTCTAATAAACCTGTAACTTCTTTAAGAGGCTCCTCTGTCCTCCACTCATTATCTGTATTAATGGCACCTGTTTGAACTTGTTATCAGTATAAAAGACATCTGTCCACAACCTCAAACAGTCACACTCCAAACTCCACTATGGTGAAGACCAAAGAGCTGTCGAAGGACACCAAAAACTAAATTGTAGTCGTGCACCAGGCTGGGAAGACTGAACCTGCAAAAGGCAAGCAGCTTGGTGTGATGAAATCAGCTCTGGGAGCAATAATAAGAAAATGGAAGACATACAAGACCACTGATAATCTCCCTCGATCTGGGGCTGCACACAAGATCTCACCCCGTGGGGTCAAAATGATCACAAGAATGGTGAGCAAAAATCCCAGAACTACACGGGGGGGACCTAGTGAATGACATGCATAGAACTGAGACCACCATAACAAAGGGGTACCATCAGTAACACACTACGCCGCCAGGGACTCATATCCTGCAGTGCCAGATGTGTCCCCCTGCTTAAGCCAGTACTTGTCTTGGCCCATCTGAAGTTTGCTAGTGAGCATTTGTATTATCCAGGAGAATATTGGGAGAATGCCATATGGTCTGATGAAACAAAGTAGAACTGTTTGGTAGAAACACAACTCGTCGTATTTGGAGGAGATAGAATGCTGAGTTGCATTCAAAGAACACCATACCTACTGTGAAGCATGGAGGTGGCAACATCATGCTTTGGGGCTGTTTCTCTGCAAAGGGACCAGGACAACTGATCCGTGTACATGAAAGAATGAACGGGGCCGTCTATCGTGAGATTTTGAATGCAAACCTCCTTCCATCAGCAAGGGCATTGAAGATGAAACATGGATGTGTCTTTCAGCATGATAATGATCCCAAGCACACTACCAGGGCAATGAAGGAGTGCCTTTGTAAGAAGCATAAGAAGGTCCTGGAGTGGCCTAGCCAGTCTCCAGATCTCAACCCCATGGAAAACCTTTGGAGGGATTTGAAAGTCTGTGTTAACCAGTGACAGGCCCAAAACATCACTGCTCTAGAGGAGATCTGCATGGAGGAATGGGCCAACATACCACCAACAGTGTGTGCCAACCTTGTAGAGACTAAAAGAGGAAGAAAAAGATCATGCCCACATGCAAGGGAACACCTCAATTGCATAAAAAATGTATATAGCTTTATTTAACAAGTATCAAAATTACATCAGCACAAAGAACAATACAGATTAAAAACATTTAAAATACATGCAATGCATACAGAGAGACCTATATATGTCATGCCTTAATATAAAGGCAATTACAACCCACACAAAGTTTCCCAAATCAACAAGAATATACAAGATGGCTCAAACAAAATGGCTAATAATGAAGTGTATTATATACTGGTTCAACCACAGACAAATCCTGTATGCCTGAAAAATAACACACAGTACCATATGAGCCTAACAAATTATGTGATCGCAAATGAGGAAAAAATATACCCCAAAATCCAGGCTCCTCACTGAGGCACAAATAAGGCACTCAGGATAAAAGGGCAAGCAATTGATATCAAGCACAATAGCGAAATAAGATACACTAGCACCCAAGCATGTGTGGATCCTGAAATACAAGGTAGAGCCATAAGAGCAAGGAGGAAAAAAGTGTGGGATAGAGTCCCACGCATATTGCCACGCAAAAGGTGGCTTCCTCAGGGAAAGAGTAGCATGCTGTGCTTAACGTCCATAACATATATATACGCATTCTAAATGATTGATTCACCTGTGAGAAGAAGAGATCGGTGGTGGAGCATATGGGGCAGGATGGTCAGAAAATATTTGACCTCTGTCATAGCCAAAAAAGGATATAAAGCAAAATATTTAGATGAACTTTTGTTAATGACCAAATACTTATTTTCCACTATAATTTGAAAAATAAATCTTGCCAAATCAGACCAGGTGATTTTCTGGATTTGTTTTCTCATTTTGACTCTTATAGTTGTGGTCTACCTATGATGTCAGTTACAGACCTCTCTCATCTTTTTAAGTGGGAGAAGTTGCACAATTGGTGGCTGGTAGTGTTGAGCGATACCGTCCGATACTTAAAAGTATCGGATTGGATGGTATCGGCCGATCTAAAAAAAATATCGGGTATCGCCGATTCCGATACCGGAAGTCCCATTCAAGTCTATGGGACTTCCGGTATCGGAATAAGAAAAACCCTATTTTTGCCTTGTACAGCCTCTCTGGGGTCTGTGCCGGCCTGCCGGGGGGCTGTGTCGGCCTGCCGGGGGGGCTGTGCAGGCTCCGGTGGTCTGTGCCGGCCTGCCGGGGGGCTGTGCCGGCCTGCCGGGGGGTCTGTGCAGGCTCCGGTGATCTGTGCCGGCCTGCCGGGGGGCTGTGCCGGCCTGCCGGGGGGTCTGTGCAGGCTCCGTTGGTCTGTGCCGGCCTGCCGGGGGGCTGCGCCGGCCTGCCGGTGGTCTGTGCAGGCTCCGGTGGTCTGTGCTGGCCTGCCGGGGGGCTGTGCCGGCCTGCCGGTGGTCTGTGCAGGCTCCGGGGGGCTGTGCCGACCTGCCGAGGGGCTGTGCCGGCCTGCCGGTGGTCTGTGCAAGCTCCGGTATTCTGTGCAGGCATCGTCCGATGGGACTACAAGTCCCATCGGGCGATGCCTGCTACCATGACAGTGATTGACACATTAGCCAATGATGGGACAGTAGTAGTCCCATCATCCGGCTAATGTGTTGAATGTAAAAAAAAAATAAAAAAAAATTTACATGCTACATACATGCTACATACATACAACATGCATACTACATATATACTACATGCAACATACATACTACATACATGCTACATACATACAACATGCATACTACATATATACTACATGTAACATACATACTACATACATGCTACATACTACATGCATGCTACATACTACATACATGCTACATACATACTACATACATAATACATATATACTACATGCATGCAACATACATACAACATATATACTACATGCATCCAACATGCATACTATATATATACACTATATATACTACATGTAACATACATACTACATATATACTACATGCATACTACATACATACTACATACATGCTACATACATACATAATACATATATATTACATGCATGCAACATACATACAACATATATACTACATGCATGCAACATGCATACTACATATATACTATATATACTACATGTTACATACATACTACATATATACTACATGCATACTACATACATACTACATACATGCTACATACATACTACATACATACACTACATGCATGCAACATACATACTACATATATACCACATGCATGCAACATGCATACTACATATATACTGCATATATACTACATGCATGCAACATACATATATACTACATACAATACATACATATAGACATACAGTACATATAACATAGAGTACATACTCACCGTCACTTGTCACTTTGATCCCCGAAGCCATTGTCGCCTGAGGAATAAATATCAAAATAAAAAAAACACCAATATACTTACCCCGATCCGCAGAAGTCCACGAGGGTCCCACGTCCATCTTGCGTGGAGAACGGCAGCATCAGCTGATGCTACCATTCTCTACCAGCTCCAGGAATACAATGACGGAAGGTAGGTATCCTTCCGCACTGTATTCCTCCACCACTTTAAAAAAAAAAAAAAGTCCCTAGTCTCACTTTATGCCATTGCTGCGTGGGAAATTCCCACGCAGCAATGGCATAAAGTGAGACTAGGGACTTTTTTTTTACAGTGGTTGAGGAATACAGTGCGGAAGGATACCTACCTTCCGTCATTGTATTCCTGGAGCTGGTAGAGAATGGTAGCATCAGCTGATGCTGCCGTTCTCCACACAAGATGGACGTGGGACCCTCGTGGACTTCTGCGGATCGGGGTAAGTATATTGGTGTTTTTTTATTTTGATATTTATTCCTCAGGCGACAATGGCTTTGGGGATCAAAGTGACAAGTGACGGTGAGTATGTACTCTATGTTATATGTACTGTATGTCTATATGTATGTATTGTATGTAGTATATATGTATGTTGCATGCATGTAGTATATATGCAGTATATATGTAGTATGCATGTTGCATGCATGTGGTATATATGTAGTATGTATGTAGCATGTATGTAGTATGTAGCATGTATGTAGTATGTATGTTGCATGTATGTAGCATGTAGTGTGTATGTATGTAGCATGTATGTAGTATGTATGTTGCATGTATGTAGCATGTAGTGTGTATGTTGCATGTATGTAGCATGTAGTATATATGTAGTATAGTATAGTATATATGTAGTATGCATGTTGCATGCATGTAGTATATATGTTGTATGTATGTTGCATGCATGTAGTATATATGTATTATGTATGTAGTATGTATGTAGCATGTATGTAGTATGTATGTTACATGTAGTATATATGTAGTATGCATGTTGTATGTATGTAGCATGTATGTAGCATGTAAAAATTTTTTTTTTTTTTTTTTTTTTTTTACATTCAACACATTAGCCGGATGATGGGGCTACTACTGTCCCATCATTGGCTAATGTGTCAATCACTGTCATGGTAGCAGGCATCGCCCGATGGGACTTGTAGTCCCATCGGACGATGCCTGCACAGACCCCCGGAGCCTGCACAGACCACCGGCAGGCCGGCACAGCCCCCCAGCAGGCCGGCACAGACCACCAGAGCCTGCACAGACCACCGGCAGGCCGGCACAGACCACCGGAGCCTGCACAGACCACCGGCAGGCCGGCACAGACCCCCGGAGCCTGCACAGACCACCGGCAGGCCGGCACAGCCCCCCGGCAGGCCGGCACAGACCACCGGAGCCTGCACAGACCACCGGCAGGCCGGCACAGACCACCGGAGCCTGCACAGACCACCGGCAGGCCGGTACAGACCCCCGGACAGTCGGCACAGCCCCCCCGAAGGCCCGAACTGACGGTGCATCATGATGCGCACAGACAGCGCATCATGATGACGTCATTTCAGCAGCCAATCAGAGCCACAAAAGTGGCTCATTGCATTTTGGACTTCCGATTCCGGTATCCGATACGAAAAAAGTATCGGTACTCGGTATCGGAATTCTGATACGGCAAATATCGGCCGATAACCGATACTTGCGGTATCGGAAAGCTCAACACTAGTGACTGGCTAAATACTTTTTTTCCCCACTGTATTGGTGCGCTCAAAATTGAGCCATTTCAGGCCTCCATTTACATTTTTTTGCAGTGTCTTACCCAAGGTATTGACACCGGTTTGCTAAAAAAAAAATAGTTACCTACCGGCAGATATTTTAAACTGGGGTTTGTCAGTCACACGTATCACATATCAGTATGCTCAAAATTATGCCATTTCTGGCCTCCATTTAAATTTGATTACTCTGTCTTACTCAAGTTATTGACACCAGTTTGCTAAAAAAAAAAATAGTTACCTACAGGCCAGATATTTTAAACTGGGGTTTGTCCATCACATGGATCACATATCAGTGCACTCAAAATTGTGCCATTTTAGGCCTCCATTTAAATTTTTTGCTGTGTCTTAGCCAAGTTATTGACACCAGTTTGCTGAAAAAAAATAGTTACCTACAGGCCAGATTCTTCAAACTGTGGTTTGTCCGTCACACGGATCACATATGAATGCGCTCCAAATTCAGCCATTTGTAGTGAACATGCAAAATATTGTCTGCCATTTAAAATGGGCAAGGTGTGTGGCAAAGGACGTGGAACTGGATGCGATGGTGATAGTGATGGTGCATGCAGAGGCCAAGGCCGTGGCCGTAGGCAAGCTGAAATTGTGCCACAACAAACACGCACATCTTCTCGACCGACCTTCCTGTCCCAATTACTAGGGGACCACAGCAGCACACCACTTTTGAACACAGAGCAGTATCAAAAGGTTATTGATTGGATAGCGGATAATGCTTCCAGTCACTTTGCCACCACCACCATCCTATCTTCCTTCCACAGGGTCAAGTCTCATTAGTCGTGAGTCTGGACTGCATATTCTGCACCCTGATCCTCCTTCCTCCCACCATGCTGAGTGCCCGGAGACAACTGATCCCACACTTGGAGACTCAGAAGAGCTGTTCACTTTTCCATTTATAGATTCAGGCCTCTCGCCTGGTCCACTTAAAGTGGGGCAAAAGGAGATCGCATGTAGCGATACACAAATATTTGAGTAGCCTTGGTCACACGAAGGCAACAGTGGGAAAATGTCACAAGAGGAGGACGATGTTGAGACACAATTGCTAGTAAGTCAGTAGAAGGATCATCGTGCAGACGTGGAAGACGAGGTGGTGGATGATATAGTAACTGACTCAACTAACACTGGGTTAACATAGAGGAAGCCTGGACCCAGTCGGACCTTGGGATGGAACACGTCCTCCCGACACTGAGGATTGCGGGTCCTACATCAATCAGGGTTGCCCCTACAGTCTACAGCTCCTGCACCACATCCTCCTCCTCTTCAGCCTCCATGTCTGAAATGACCACATCAGTCACAAGCTGGAAGCACAACAGCACTGCCTCAGCCAAGTGGCAACAGGCTGTGCTGAAGCTAATATGCCTAGGTGACAAACTGCACAATGCTGAAGAGTTGTGGACAGCTCTGAAAGAGCAGGCAGATCCATGGCTGATACCGATGATCCTATAGCCAGGCATGGGTCGTGTTTGACAATGGCCAGAATCTGCTGATGGCTCTGAAGCGAGCTCACACACGTACCATGCTTGGCCCATGTGCTTAACCTCATGGTTCAGCTGTTTCTCAAAACTTATCCAGAGCTTCCGGATCTGCTTGTCAAAGTACGCCGCCTGTGTGCCCATTTTAGAGTCAGCTACAGCTACCACTGCCCTTGCCGTGCTTCAGCAAAGTTTGCAGCTTCTGGCTCACCAACTGCTGTGTGATGTCCCCACATGTTGGACCTTTACACTGCACATGTTGGAAAGGATTTGTGAGCAGAAGAGGGCAGTTGTTGACTAACAGCATCAACAAGGCTGTCGGTATTCAGTTCAGACTCCACACATAAGACATCAGGAATGGACATGGATGTCAGACATATGTACCATCCTCCAAAACTTTGAGGACTCCACCATGATGGTGAGTGGCCATGACGCCATCATTAGCATCACCATCCCGCTTCTCTGTGTTCTGAAATGCTCTCTGCTCACAATCAAAGAGGATGAATTGCAGGCAGAGCACGATGAGATGGAGCAAGGAACCATACAGGATGATTACACACAGCCCAGCCTCATCTTATCCCAATGTGGATTGGGTGACAATGAGGAAGAGGAGGAGCTAGTTTCATGCGCTATAGATAGAACAACCTGCACAACTGTCATATGAGCTGTTCAGCGTGGATGGCCTGAGGACAGGGAGGAGGAGGAGGAGGAGGAGAGCATCGTCAGTCATCCTCTTGGTGAGAACAGGAAAGTCTTGCCTGTCTGGCACGGATGGCTGAGTTTGTTACGCTGCCTTTCCCATGACCCTCGCGATCTCTAAATTTTGGGTGACAGTCATTACTGGTTGGTGACCCTTCTAGACCTACACTACAAGAAGAACTTTCTATCTCTTATTCTCGAGGCGGACAGTTTAGTCAGTTCTACTAAAATGGAGCAGTACCAGAGGACCCTTGTTGCGGAGTTATTAAAAAAATTCCCATCTGAGAACACTGGTGGCAGAGGTCACAGTTCGTTGGACAACCAAGGAGTACAGGTGAGAGAGTCACAACCCCAATCCAGCAGAGGCAGGGGAACACTGGCAAAGTTCTGGGAGTTTTCTCAGACCCTCCCATTGCACAGGCCGTGAGGCGCGGGGTACTCAAGGAGTGCAAAGTTTTGGAAGATGCTGAGGGAGTACCTTCCTTGCCGTACCAATGTCCTCCGTGATTCCTCTGTGCCTTATAATTATTAGGTATCCAAGCTGGACACATGGCATAAACTGGCTCTTTAGTCCTTGGAGGTCTTGCCCTGCCGCTAGTGTTTTGTCAGAGTTGGTTTTTAGTGCCGCTGGTGGAACTATAACTGATAAGCACATCCACCTGTCAACTGAAAATGCTGACTAGAGTTGAGCGAAACGGGTCGAACAATTTCAAAAGTCGCCGGCTTTTGGCAAAGTCGGGTTTCATGAAACGAAACCCGACCCTAGGATGAGGTCGGCCACGAGGTCGGCGACTTACGCGCCAAAGTCGCGTTTCAAAAGTTTGTTTAGCGCTCTTTTTCAGCCAATCAGGATCCACGGACACTGTGGGCAACGTGATGACATAGGCAGGGGTCACCACCATCTTTCAGAAGGGCATGCAAGTGATTGGCTTGCTTTGGTGGGCGTCACAGGGGTTATAAAAGGGCGTGCACGCCGACCGCCATCTTACTTCTGCCGATCTTAGCATAGGGAGAGGTTGCTGATTCTGTAGGGAGAGCGTTAGGCAGGGAAGAAGAAAAAAAAACTGCTTCTGCTGCTAGCGATTTTGCCTGTGCAACACACCAGTCACTGTGTGTGCAGTGCAAGGGGAGGCTATATAGTGGTGGATCAGTGGTGTTGGTTGTTAGGCTGCCTTCTAAGGCTTCCTGACAGCTGCATTGCTGTTTCCCCACTGCTCTGCAAACTGTTTTTTTAAAAGCAATCCCAATTTTTTTTTTGTCCTGCTGAGGTACTGAGCGTGCATTTATTCACACCATACAGCGGTGTACGCTCCTCACACAGTACCGTGTAACGGCTGTTATCACAGCCACATTGAAGCTATCTGTGTGTCACTGTGGAAGGATAAGTGGAGGACTTGGTCCGTTCTTACAGACCTACACTCTAGGGAGATTCCTATTCTGCCCAATTCTACAATTCACTTTTTTCACACCTGTGCCATCGAGCCTGTGACATAGCGCTCTGATATTCAGTGGGCCTCACACAATCCAAAAGTGTCCAGTGTCTGCAGAAATTCAAAATCTCCCTTATCCTGTAGTCACTTTTTTCACACCTGCTGCATCGAGCCTGTGACATAGCGCTCTGATATTCAGTGCGCCTCACACAATCCAAGTGTCCAGTGTCCACAAGTGTCTGCAGAAATTCAAAATCTCCCTTATCCTGTAGTCACTTTTTTCACACCTGCTGCATCGAGCCTGTGACATAGCGCTCTGATATTCAGTGGGCCTCACACAATCCAAAAGTGTCAAGTGTTTACAAGTGTCTGCAGAAATGCAAAATCTCCCTTATCCTGTAGTCACTTTTTTCACACCTGTGCCATCGAGCCTGTGACATAGCGCTCTGATATTCAGTGGGCCTCACACAATCCAAGTGTCCAGTGTCCACAAGTGTCTGCAGAAATTCAAAATCTCCCTTATCCTGTAGTCACTTTTTTCACACCTGCTGCATCGAGCCTGTGACATAGCGCTCTGATATTCAGTGGGCCTCACACAATCCAAAAGTGTCCAGTGTCCACAAGTGTCTGCAGAAATTCAAAATCTCCCTTATCCTGTAGTCACTTTTTTCACGCCTGTGCCATCGAGCCTGTGACATAGCGCTCTGATATTCAGTGGGCCTCACACAATCCAAGTGTCCAGTGTCCACAAGTGTCTGCAGAAAATCTAAATCTCCCCTGTCCTATAGACACCTTGTACCTTGTTTTACATTACTATATAGTTTGTTGGATTTTGTCTACATTTCTACAAAAAATGAGGAAGGTTGGTGGAAGAGGCCGTGGAATTGGGCGGGGGTTGGCAGCTGGTAATGATGGTGTTGGTGGTGGATCTGATGGTAGTGGCAAAAGCAAAATAGGACCGAATGCAGGAGGTGTTGAGCCTGCGTCATCGTCTGGCTCCATAAGGCTTCGAAGGCTTAGTTTTCTAGGAGTTGGCAAACCGCTTTTAACGCCAGAGCATCAGGAAAAAGTTTTGTCTTACATTGCTGACTCAGCCTCCAGCTCTATCGCCTCCTCTTCTGAAGTTGAGTTGTAAAAAGTAAAAGCACTGAGTTGTCATTGGAGGCTCATGTTCATGAACCACACCTTTCCTTGTGTCCTTCACCCCAACCAAGATTGAAAGATGACGCAGGCCATACTACTGATTACTCCATGGAGCTGTTTTCACATACCATGCCTGGATTATCAAGTGAAATGGTGAATTACCCAGGCCAAGATGAATCTGACATGGAGTACACTGATGCACAGCCACTGATAGATGATTCTGCTGGTACATTCACTCAGAGTACTACATTGTCCTCGCAGTGTACAGAGCCAGATTCTGACCCTGATGAGACTCAGGTGTCCCTTCCCGCACACTATACCACCATACACGGTGATACAGAGGAAGGTGCACATGACATTGAAGAGGAGGTGATGGATGACCCAGTTGTTGACCCAGATTGGCATCCATTGGGGGAAGAGGGTGCTGCTTCCAATAGCTCAGATGAGGAGCATCCACAGCAGACATCGACATCGCAACAGCTGTTATCTGGCAGGCCCAGAGCACTCCAAAGACAGGTTCCAAAAATCAAAAGAGTTGCTGGACAACTTGTCCAGAGGGTCAAAACATCACAGCGTGCTAGGCCGCAAAATGTCTGCCAAAGTAGGAAGAGTGCAGTGTGGCACTTTTTTGAACAAAATCCTCATGATCAGGCCAAGGTTATCTGTAAGAAGTGCGCAAAGACCTTTAGCCGAGGGAAAAATCTGAAAAATTTGAATACCAGTTGCATGCTTAGACATTTAACCAGCATGCACTTGCAAGCGTGGACACAACACCAAACCTCAAGTGCCACATGTGCAACTGATCACAAAGAAGGTAGTCAGCAACGCTACATTGTTTCCCCCACTGTAAGCCCACCGGTTAGCACAGCAGCAAATGTTGAGGTGTCGTTGCAAGGCCACAGCAGTCAGGGAATCCCACTGTTATATCAACAAAATACTGAATCTAGGCCATCAGAAAGAACACCAACTCCATCACCATCATCAACCCTCTCTCAGTCCGCCCTGTCCACCGCTACATCCACCATATGCAGCTCTCAAGTCCAGCTCACCCTCCCAGACACTATGAGTAGGTCAAGAAAGTACTCAGTCTCTCATCCGCGTACACTGGGTTTGAACGCCCACATTGCCAAACTAATCTCAGTTGAGATGATGCCCTATCGGTTGGTGGAAAGCGCAGCTTTCCGCGAACTCATGGCCTATGCAGTACCACGCTATGACCTACCCAGTCGCCACTTCTTCTCTCGCAAAGCCATCCCAGCCCTCCACCATCATGTGAAAGACCGCATTGTCCATGCACTCAAGCAGTCAGTGAGTGGAAAGGTGCACCTCACAACTGATGCATGGTCCAGTCGGCATGGCCAGGGCCGTTACGTGTCCATCACTGCGCACTGGGTTAATGTGGTGGATGCAGGGTCCACAGGGGACAGCGGTGGTGGGACAGTGCTGCCTAGCCCACGGTATAGGAAACAGTTGGCTGTAGGCGTTCCACCCTCCTCCTCCTCCTCCAGAAGCGAAAGCTCGTCCACAGAGCGCAGTCATACGAGCACTCCATCTGCAGCTGCCACTGTTGCACACGAGGTGTCCCCCTATCGAGCAGCTAGTGGAAAGCGTCAGCAGGCTGTGTTGCAGATGATGTGTTTGGGCAACAGACACACCGCTGAGGTGCTGGCCGAGTACTTGAAGCGACAAACTGAGTCATGGCTGGGCAGTGTACATCTTGAGGCAGGCAAGGTAGTTAGTGATAACGGCCGTAATTTTGTGGCAGCCATAGCCCTTTCAAAACTCAGCCACATACGTTGCTTGGCTCACACCTTGAACCTGGTGGTGCAGTGCTTCCTCAAAAATTATCCGGAGTTAACAGCCCTGCTCCATAAGGTGCGAAGACTGTGCGCGCACATCCGCCGGTCGCCTGTACACTCCGTTCGTATGCAGAAGCTGCAGCGATTGCTCCACCTTCCCAACCACCGCCTCATTATCGACATTGCAACAAGGTGGAACTCCACCCTGCACATGGTGGAGCGGCTGTGCGAGCAGAGGCAGGCCATAGTGCATTTGTGGGAGGATACACGGCCAGGCACTTTGAGAGCAGACATGGAGTTGACAGGTGTGCAGTGGTCGAAGCTGAAAGACCTCTGTAAAGTCCCTCAGTGTTTTGAGGAATGCACACGGCTGGTAAGCGCAGACGACGCCATCCTAAGCATGAGCATCCCACTTATGTGTCTGCTCATGCAAACTTTGATGCACCTTAAGGAGCAGGGGTCTGCAGCCAATGTTGACGAGGAGGAAGAGGTGGAGGGAATCCTTGATGACATTCAGCCATTGTCTGCTCAGGGACCTCTCCTGGACGAGTTGGAGGAAGAAGAGGAGGAGGAGGATGATGATGGGGATGATTACTTAGGGGAGGAGGATGCATCTCGTGGGGCAAGTGAAAATGTTGGCGTGGCAAGGTCTGGTACAGGGTTTGTGCGTGACTGGAGGGATGTGGATTTGCCAGAAAGTGCTCCTCCAACCAGCACTCGCAGTGCATCATTGACACCGGGAACATTGGCCCACATGTCAGATTATGCCTTGCGGATCCTAAAAAGGGACCCCCGCATTGCCAAAATGATGAACGATGATGACTACTGGTTGGCCAGCATCCTGGATCCACGCTATAAAGGCAAATTACAAAACATCATGCCACAGGAGAACCTTGACCTAATATTGGCTAATAAACAAGCAACTCTGGTAAATCGGTTGCTTGAGGCATTCCCAGCACAAAGCAGCGGTGATGGTTCTCACACGAGCCGTACGGGCCGGGGGCAGCTTGGCAGAGGTGTTCATGGTGCACACAGCAGAAGTGGCGTTGGAGACAGGGGTTTCATGACAATGTTGTGGACTGATTTTTCAAATACCGCTCACATAACTGGTAATACTGCATCGATGGAAAGTGACAGGAGACAGCAGTTGTCAACTATGGTTACAAACTACTTTTCCTCCCATATCGATGTTCTCCCACACAGGTCATTCCCCTTTGACTATTGGGCCGCTAAACTGGACACCTGGCCTGAATTGGCACAATATGCCTTACAGGAGCTCGCTTGCCCAGCTGCAAGTGTGCTATCGGAAAGAGTCTTCAGTGCAGCTGGATCAATCCTGACAGAAAAAAGGACCCGTCTGTCAACCCAAAATGTGGATGATCTAACCTTCATTAAAATGAACCATGCATGGGTTTCCAAGGATTTTGTCCCACCTTCCCCTGATGACACATAGGGTGACAGAAAAATGGCTTGCTTTGGTCCACCTCTTCCTGGGACTTGACCTATTTCGCCTTTTGCATCAGCTGAATGTCCAACATAAACATATGCCACTTTCTAAAACTCCCTAACTGTGCTGCCTCCCCCCCCCCATGGCCGGGGTCACCACCTAGCGCACGACACCGTGCGAGTGCCGTTGCCCTGGACAGGTGGGTAGGCCGACTCTTGGGCGCGGGCACTGGCACAGGGTCCCTCATAGTGCAATCAAGTGTCTCTGACGGTGGTGGTGCACACCCACCATCAGACACACCGCCGTACTATGAGGGGCCCAGTGCCAGTACTGACGCCCACGAGTGGGCCCCCTTGCTTGGGCAGGGCCCCAGCATTTGCAATCTTTACCTCTCCCTGCTCCTCCGCTGTGTAGTCTGGGCCGTCAAATCCATACTGTGCCTGACACCGTCTGAGCCTGCCTCCTGATGTATAGACATATCTTTTGAATGTGTATGCTATCCATACATGTTATCCGGGGATACGGTACCCTTTCTCACCTTTGTGCAATCACGTGCAAGCCATACTGGGCCTAACACCGTCTGAGCCTGCCTCCTGATGTATAGACATATCTTTTGAATGTGTACGCTATCCATACATGTTATCCAGGGATACGGTACCCTTTCTCACCTTTGTGCAATCACTTGCAAGCCATACTGGGCCTAACACCGTCTGAGCCTGCCTCCTGATGTATAGACATATCTTTTGAATGTGTACGCTATCCATACATGTTATCCGGGGATACGGTACCCTTTCTCACCTTTGTGCAATCACGTGCAAGCCATACTGGGCCTAACACCGTCTGAGCCTGCCTCCTGATGTATAGACATATCTTTTGAATGTGTACGCTATCCATACATGTTATCCGGGGATACGGTACCCTTTCTCACCTTTGTGCAATCACTCGCAAGCCATACTGGGCCTAACACCGTCTGAGCCTGCCTCCTGATGTATAGACATATCTTTTGAATGTGTACGCTATCCATACATGTTATCCGGGGATACGGTACCCTTTCTCACCTTTGTGCAATCACGTGTAATCCATACTGGGCGTGAGAACGGCTGGCGAGCTGTGAAGCAAGCTACAGCACCTGTGGTTTGCACACGTAAGTTTTTCATTTTTTCAGGAATGACGGTTAGGCCTAATTCCGGAACTGCGGTTGACCTGCACTTACTGGGAAATCATTGTTCGCGAGTAATAATTGTAATCAGTGATCCCCATCACTAACGTTGTTCAGCGGGTTATCTGCACCTGTAAGCGACAAACGCTGGCCTTTTCAGTGTAGCGCACATGCAGCCACGGACATGTAAGGGCATGACACACCAGTTATTGGCCAATCTCATGTGCCAGAGCCTCACGTGTCCCTCTAGTAAGCCGGACTCGGACCGCGGGGCATGACGGAGTCTCGTTCGTTAACGGAATTAAGCTTGCAATGTGTGCATCTGTTCTGTAGCTGGCATGGTTGAGGTTGCCCGTGTTGAGTCAAATTACGCCGTAGGCTCCACTCCTGGTGGTGCCCTTCTGGACATTCCTTTAAGGTTCAGCTTTGCAACCAAACTGCCCACGTAAAACAAACACTTTGCCTTCATGAACGCTGTTTGGAGGGTCATGACTCGTGGGAATAACGCCGCCCAATCAGTTAACCTGCTAGAGAGATCCTTCGTTGCTCCCAAGCATGACATCACACTCCCTAGGAGGAAGGTAATGCCACTGTGGTGACCGTACTCCTGGGGGCGACACAAGTGCACTGATGCCCAGCCACTGCTCGATGAATCTGCTGGTACATTTACCCAGACCACTACATTCCCCTCGCACGCTACACGGCCTGAATCTGACCCTGATGAAACTCAGGTTACCCTTCCCATATACAGTTCCATCTTACAGGGTGACAAAGAGGAAGCTGCAGATGAAAGTGCAGGTTTGGCCCACCCGCCATCAGACACACCACCGTACTATCAGGGGCCCTGTGCCAGTGCCGTCACCAACTAGTGGGCCCCCCCTGCTTGCTCAGGATCACAGCACTTGCAAGGTTGAAATACTGTGTAGTGAGATGGAAGATGGGGACGACGAGGAGTCCAGACTAGTACAGGGATTCCCTAGCGAGGAGACTTATTTGATTGTTTTCAATGTTGGGACAGCAATTTTTGGGGAGCACTATACTCTGGAGAATGATAGATGGGGCCCACCATACACTGGAACATTCCAAAGGTGGACATCAGACACTGGAGCAGCATTTACAGGGCCCATTATACACTAGAGCATTAGAAATGGGGCCCATTATGTTTGGAGCATTATTTGGGCCCATAAGACAGTGGAGCTTCATCCATGGGGACCAACATATACTGTAGCATTATGTGGAGCTCATCATATACTGTTTCAAACATTATATGGGACCAATGATTCTGTATGGAGAAATAGATGGGCCTCGTCATGAGATGTAAAAAGTGAAGTATTTTTCATTGTACTATACCGCTATTTCTATGCCGTATCGGAGCATGATGAGTTGTGGTATGTGTTAAAGGGGCGCTCTTTCGCCCAGGGCACATGAAAACCTGGAGCCAGCCCTAACCCCCCACAACTTTAGCCAAATAACCCCCATTTTTCAGTGCGTAACTTGTATTATGAAGTTAATTAAGGTTGACCAGCTTAAGTAAGAAGAATTGATGCTTTTGGCATTCAAATGAGCACTGTAGGTGTGTTTCCTGTCCTCCACTCACTGCCGACTTTTATTCCCCATTGACTTACATTGGGTTTCGTGTTTCGGGACGACCCCGACTTTTCCCTATAATCGGCCGATCTTGCTCGACCCGACTTTTGGAAAAGTTGGGTTTCACGAAACGAAACTCGACCATAAAAAAAACAAAAGTCGCTCAACTCTAATGCTGACTCTTATAAAAATGAACAAGGGCTGGATTGGGTCAGACTTCTCAACACCACCGACTGATAGCAGCGTAGCATAAACTTAATTCCAGTGTCTTTTTTTGGGAGGTCTATTCCTATGCACCTCTTCACACCCATACATGTGTATAAGCTTCCTGATTTTGGCTATTTGCTGTTGTCCTCTTCCGTCTCCTCATCCTCATCCTCCACCATCAGATCACCAGGGTGACCGTGGTCCATGATTCAATAGCCACATAATTTTTTTAAAGGGTGTTTATAATGCCCATAAAAAATGGTTATACAGTATGTTCATGTATACCCCACAGGGGTAAATGTTTATCAGGCCTCACACTTAGTGCATGGGCATTAGAAGTATAGGAGATCCGCTCCTTTCTAAAGGGAACATATTTTTATGAGGCTCTTCTCCACGTCTCTTCCAAGGGGCATTGGAGTGCCTCCAAATTTTTGGCAGCCCTTGCATTCACTGCATAAGCAAACACTATGGGAGACCCACTTCCTAATAATGGGAACATTTTTTCATAAAGCCCTCTATGTCTCTTTAAAGGGGCATTGTAGTGCCTCCAAATTTTTGGCAGCCCTTGCATTCACTGCATAGGCAAACACTATGGGAGACCCACTTCCTAATAATGGGAACATTGTTTTCAGGAGGCCCTCCTGTATATCTCTTCAAAGGGGTATTGGGTTGCGTCTAAATTTTAGCCAGGCCTTGCATTCATTGCATAGGCAAACAGTATGGGAGAACCACTTCCTAATAATGGGAATATTTTTTCATGAGGCCCTCCTGTACGTTTCGTCAAAGGCGTATTGGGGTGGGTCCAAGTTTTTGGCAGCCCTTGCATTCACTGCATAGGCAAACACTATAGAAGACCCACTTCCTAATAATGGGAACATTTTTTTCATGAGGCCCTCCTGTATGTCTCGTCAAAGGGGTATTGTGGTGCGTCCAAATATTTGGGCAGCCTTGCCACTCACTGCATACGCAATAACAGTATAGGAGACCCACTGTTTAATAATGGGAACAACAAAGCATAGCCGGCTGATGGATCTCTAAGAATAGCGAGGGCCGACTACTGACCCTTTAAGAATAGTAAAGGCCGCCTGATGGCCCTATAAAATTAGGTTTTGTGACTATCAGAGTCCCTCCTTCATTAATGAAACAGGATGTGTCTGATGATGTGTCACACACCACATGGCCAGATAAGGTTGTAAAATGCTAAAATGACATTTCTCAGTGAATGCATTTGTCTTGGTTGAAAGCAATGCTAATGTTCAAAAATGCATCAAAAACGCTACGTGTGAACATAGCCCAAGGTGTGGAGGAGCATTTTTGTTTTGGGTTATTTATTTTGCCTTATATACAAGTCATAGCCCAGGAAAGAATGTTCCTTAAGCAACAAAAACACCGAGCTTGATAAGAGAGGCATCGATTGCTGAAATATGTATTTTAACCCTACTGTCTTTAGATTATAAAGCAAAAATCTGCTGACAAATTCCCTGTAATATTTAGGATGAAGTAAGACAGCAGCACAGAGATTCCCTGCACACTTTTAGTTTCATCCGCCAAAATGGCATGTTCCCCCAGAGCAGAGTCAGGAAGACTCAGTGATCTGTGGCTATTTTCTTAAAGGGAACTGGTCACCAGTTTTATACCTCATGAACCCTTCCCATCACTTTAAGGCTATGTGCCCACGTTGCGCTTTTGAAGTGTTTTTTTCCTGAGCAGAAACGCATACCCTAGCCAGGACAAACGCATGCTTTTTTTAAGTGGTTTTTGACGTGATTTTGATGCATTTTTGCATGCGTTTTTGCATGCGTTTTTTTAAGCGTTTTTGACCCCAAATAAAGTTGTGTATAAAAAAAAGGCTACTATGAGGTCATTTCCTTTCCAACCCCTTTTCTCCATTTTGTTTTCTGGTGTTTTTCAAAATGCCTCACGTGCAGCACCAGTGGAGTCTGAGTGAAGAAAACTTGCGGATTTTGCTGCTGACTTTGTTACTGAATCTGCTACACCTCCACCACAACGAGCAGGTAACATAATGCCATTCGATTATTTGATCTGTTTAATATTTTATCAAATATTTTATGTATTTTTGACTAAAGTCTATATTCTCTCATAGGAGCGCTCTAGGAGGAAGAGGAGGAGGAGGAGAACAAGAATGTGGGTGGACCCGATAGTTCAAGAGCAGGCGGCAAAGGGCCACTTCCATCTCCTTTACCAGGATATACAGAGGTAAGATATATAATGGAAAATAGGTCTATTGGTAGCCGTGTGAACCTAATGGATAGTTAAGTTTTAAGATTTTTTGTTGTTATGTCAAATTTTCATCTGTGTGCTTAATCTTAATTTTTTTTTTTTTTTTACAGTCATCCAGAAAAATTCATACAGTTCTGCAGGTTCCCAATTGAAGCATTCAATTGCCTACTCGGCCTTCTTTCTCCAGCTTTAAATTATGAGGACACGGTCATGCGACGAGCAATCTCTGCTGAGTAGAGTTGAGCGAAACGGGTCGAAAAATTTCAAAAGTCGCCGACTTTTGGCAAAGTCGGGTTTCATGAAACGAAACCCGACCCTAGGATGAGGTCGGCCACGAGGTCGGCGACTTACGCGCCAAAGTCGCGTTTCAAAAGTTTGTTTTGCGCTCTTTTTCAGCCAATCAGGATCCACGGACACTGTGGGCAACGTGATGACATAGGCACGGGTCACCACCATCTTTCAGAAGGGCATGCAAGTGATTGGCTTGCTTTGGTGGGCGTCACAGGGGGTATAAAAGGGCGTGCACGCCGACTGCCATCTTACTTCTGCCGATCTTAGCATAGGGAGAGGTTGCTGCTGATTCTGTAGGGAGAGCGTTAGGCAGGGAAGAAGAAAAAAAACTGCTTCTGCTGCTAGCGATTTTGCCTGTACAACACACCAGTCACTGTGTGTGCAGTGCAAGGGGAGGCTATATAGTGGTGTATCAGTGGTGTTGGTTGTTGGGCTGCCTTCTAAGGCTTCCTGACATTCCCGCATTGCTGTTTACCCACTGCTCCGCAAACTGCTTTTTTAAAAGCAATCCCAATTTTTTTTTTGTCCTGCTGAGAAGAAAAAAAAACTGCTTCTGCTGCTAGCGATTTTGCCTGTACAACACACCAGTCACTGTGTGTGCAGTGCAAGGGGAGGCTATATAGTGGTGTATCAGTGGTGTTGGTTGTTGGGCTGCCTTCTAAGGCTTCCTGACATTCCTGCATTGCTGTTTACCCACTGCTCCGCAAACTGCTTTTTTAAAAGCAATCCCAATTTTTTTTTTGTCCTGCTGAGGTACTGAGCGTGCATTTTTTCACACCATACAGCGGTGTACGCTCCTCACACAGTACCGTGTAACGGCTGTTATCACAGCCACAGTGAAGCTATCAGTGTGTCACTCTGTGAGAATAAAACGAGGACATGTTCCGTTCTTACAGACCTGCACTCTAGGGAGATTCCTATTCTGCCCAATTCTACATACACCTTGTAGTTTGTGATACACTAGCCAATTTCTGCCTGTGACATAGTGCTGTGATATTCAGTGGGCCTCACACAATCCATAAGTGTCCAGTGTCCACAAGTGTCTGCTGAAATTCAAAATCTCACTTATCCTCTAGTCACTTTGGTCACAGCTGTGCCATCGAGCCTGTCACATAGCGCTCAGATATTCATTGGGCCTCACACAATCCAAAAGTGTCCAGTGTCCACAAGTGTCTGCTGAAATTCAAAATCTCCCTTATCCTCTAGTCACTTTGGTCACAGCTGTGCCATCGAGCCTGTCACATAGCGCTCAGATATTCATTGGGCCTCACACAATCCAAAAGTGTCCAGTGTCCACAAGTGTGTGCAGAAATTCAAAATCTCCCTTATCCTCTAGTCACTTTGGTCACAGCTGTGCCATCGAGCCTGTCACATAGCGCTCAGATATTCATTGGGCCTCACACAATCCAAAAGTGTCCAGTGTCCACAAGTGTGTGCAGAAATTCAAAATCTCCCTTATCCTCTAGTCACTTTGGTCACAGCTGTGCCATCGAGCCTGTCACATAGCGCTCAGATATTCATTGGGCCTCACACAATCCAAAAGTGTCCAGTGTCCACAAGTGTGTGCAGAAATTCAAAATCTCCCTTATCCTCTAGTCACTTTGGTCACAGCTGTGCCATCGAGCCTGTCACATAGCGCTCAGATATTCATTGGGCCTCACACAATCCAAAAGTGTCCAGTGTCCACAAGTGTCTGCTGAAATTCAAAATCTCACTTATCCTCTAGTCACTTTGGTCACAGCTGTGCCATCGAGCCTGTCACATAGCGCTCAGATATTCATTGGGCCTCACACAATTCAAAAGTGTCCAGTGTCCACAAGTGTGTGCAGAAATTCAAAATCTCACTTATCCTCTAGTCACTTTGTCACAGCTGTGCCATCGAGCCTGTCACATAGCGCTCAGATATTCATTGGGCCTCACACAATCCAAAAGTGTCCAGTGTCCTCAAGTGTGTGCAGAAATTCAAAATCTCCCTTATCCTCTAGTCACTTTGGTCACAGCTGTGCCATCGAGCCTGTCACATAGCGCTCAGATATTCATTGGGCCTCACACAATCCAAAAGTGTCCAGTGTCCACAAGTGTCTGCTGAAATTCAAAATCTCACTTATCCTCTAGTCACTTTGGTCACAGCTGTGCCATCGAGCCTGTCACATAGCGCTCAGATATTCATTGGGCCTCACAAAATCCAAAAGTGTCCAGTGTCCACAAGTGTCTGCTGAAATTCAAAATCTCACTTATCCTCTAGTCACTTTGGTCACAGCTGTGCCATCGAGCCTGTCACATAGCGCTCAGATATTCATTGGGCCTCACACAATCCAAAAGTGTCCAGTGTCCACAAGTGTGTGCAGAAATTCAAAATCTCCCTTATCCTCTAGTCACTTTGGTCACAGCTGTGCCATCGAGCCTGTCACATAGCGCTCAGATATTCATTGGGCCTCACACAATCCAAAAGTGTCCAGTGTCCACAAGTGTGTGCAGAAATTCAAAATCTCCCTTATCCTCTAGTCACTTTGGTCACAGCTGTGCCATCGAGCCTGTCACATAGCGCTCAGATATTCATTGGGCCTCACACAATCCAAAAGTGTCCAGTGTCCACAAGTGTCTGCTGAAATTCAAAATCTCACTTATCCTCTAGTCACTTTGGTCACAGCTGTGCCATCGAGCCTGTCACATAGCGCTCAGATATTCATTGGGCCTCACACAATCCAAAAGTGTCCAGTGTCCACAAGTGTCTGCTGAAATTCAAAATCTCACTTATCCTCTAGTCACTTTGGTCACAGCTGTGCCATCGAGCCTGTCACATAGCGCTCAGATATTCATTGGGCCTCACACAATCCAAAAGTGTCCAGTGTCCACAAGTGTGTGCTACATAAGGCCTCGAACGCTTAGTTTTCTAGGAGTTGGCAAACCGCTTTTAAAGCCAGAGCATCAGGAAAAAGTTTTGTCTTACATTGCTGACTCAGCCTCCAGCTCTATCGCCTCCTCTTCTTCAGTTGTAAAAAGTAAAAGCACTGAGTCGTCATTGGAGGCTCATGTTCATGAACCACACCTTTCCTTGTGTCCTTCACCCCAACCAAGACTGAAGGATGATGCAGGCCATACTACTGATTACTCCATGGAGCTGTTTTCACATACCATGCCTGGATTATCAAGTGAAATGGTGAATTACCCAGGCCAAGATGAATCTGACATGGAGTGCACTGATGCACAGCCGCTGATGGATGATTCTGCTGGTACATTCACTCAGAGCACTACATTGTCCTCGCAGTGTACAGAGCCAGATTCTGACCCTGATGAGACTCAGGTGCCCCTTCCCGCACACTATACCACCATACACGGTGACACAGAGGAAGGTGCACATGACATAGAAGAGGAGGTGATGGATGACCCAGTTGTTGACCCAGATTGGCATCCATTGGGGGAAGAGGGTGCTGCTTCCAATAGCTCAGATGAGGAGCATCCACAGCAGACATCGACATCGCAACAGCTGTTATCTGGCAGGCCCAGAGCACTCCAAAGACAGGTTCCAAACATCAAAAGAGTTGCTGGACAGCTTGTCCAGAGGGTCAAAACATCACAGCGTGCTAGGCCGCAAAATGTCTGCCAAAGTAGGAAGAGTGCAGTGTGGCACTTTTTTGAACAAAATCCTCATGATCAGGCCAAGGTTATCTGTAAGAAGTGCGCAAAGACCTTTAGCCGAGGGAAAAATCTGAAAAATTTGAATACCAGTTGCATGCTTAGACATTTAACCAGCATGCACTTGCAAGCGTGGACACAACACCAAACCTCAAGTGCCACATGTGCAACTGATCACAACGAAGGTAGTCAGCAACGCTACATTGTTTCCCCCACTGTAAGCCCACCGGTTAGCACAGCAGCAAATGTTGAGGTGTCGTTGCAAGGCCACAGCAGTCAGGGAATCCCACTGTTATATCAACGAAAGACTGATTCTAGGCCATCAGAAAGAACAACAACTCCATCACCATCATCAACCCTCTCTCAGTCCGCCCTGTCCACCGCTACTTCCACCATATGCAGCTCTCAAGTCCAGCTCACCCTCCCAGACACTATGAGTAGGTCAAGAAAGTACTCAGTCTCTCATCCGCGTACACTGGGTTTGAACGCCCACATTGCCAAACTAATCTCGTTTGAGATGATGCCCTTTCGGTTGGTGGAAAGCACAGCTTTCCGCGAACTCATGGCCTATGCAGTACCACGCTATAACCTACCCAGTCGCCTCTTCTTCTCTCGCAAAGCCATCCCAGCCCTCCACCATCATGTGAAAGACCGCATTGTCCATGCACTCAAGCAGTCAGTGAGCGGAAAGGTGCACCTCACAACTGATGCATGGTCCAGTCGGCATGGCCAGGGCCGTTACGTGTCCATCACTGCGCACTGGGTTAATGTGGTGGATGCAGGGTCCACAGGGGACAGCGGTGGTGGGACAGTGCTGCCTAGCCCACGGTATAGGAAACAGTTGGCTGTAGGCGTTCGACCCTCCTCCTCCTCCTCCAGAAGCGAAAGCTCGTCCACAGAGCGCAGTCGTACGAGCACTCCATCTGCAGCTGCCACTGTTGCACACGATGTGTCCCCCTATCGAGCAGCTAGTGGAAAGCGTCACCAGGCTGTGTTGCAGATGATGTGTTTGGGCAACAGACACACCGCTGAGGTGCTGGCCGAGTACTTGAAGTGACAAACTGAGTCATGGCTGGGCAGTGTACATCTTGAGGCAGGCAAGGTAGTTAGTGATAATGGCCGTAATTTTGTGGCAGCCATAGCCCTTTCAAAACTCAGCCATATACCTTGCTTGGCTCACACCTTGAACCTGGTGGTGCAGTGCTTCCTCAAAAATTATCCGGAGTTAACAGCCCTGCTCCAGAAGGTGCGAAGACTGTGCGCGCACATCCGCCGGTCGCCTGTACACTCCGTTCGTATGCAGAAGCTGCAGCGATTGCTCCACCTTCCCAACCACCGCCTCATTATCGACATTGCAACAAGGTGGAACTCCACCCTGCACATGGTGGAGCGGCTGTGCGAGCAGAGGCAGGCCATAATGCATTTGTGGGAGGATACACGGCCAGGCACTTTGAGAGCTGACATGGAGTTGACAGGTGTGCAGTGGTCGAAGCTGAAAGACCTCTGTAAAGTCCTTCAGTGTTTTGAGGAATGCACACGGCTGGTAAGCGCAGACGACGCCATCCTAAGCATGAGCATCCCACTTATGCGTCTGCTCATGCAAACTTTGACGCACCTTAAGGAGCATGCGTCTGCAGCCAATGTTGATGAGGAGGAAGAGGAGGAGAGAATCCTTGATGACATTCAGCCATTGTCTGCTCAGGGACCTCTCCTGGACGAGGTGGAGGAAGAAGAGGAGGAGGAGGAGGATGATGGGGATGATTACTTAGGGGAGGAGGATGCATCTCGTGGGGCAAGTGAAAATGTTGGCGTGGCAAGGTCTGGTACAGGGTTTGTGCGTGACTGGAGGGATGTGGATTTGCCAGAAAGTGCTCCTCCAACCAGCACTCGCAGTGCATCATTGACACCGGGAACATTGGCCCACATGTCAGATTATGCCTTGCAGATCCTAAAAAGGGACCCACGCATTGCATAAATGATGAACGATGACGACTACTGGTTGGCCAGCATCCTGGATCCACGCTATAAAGGCAAATTACAAAACATCATGCCACAGGAGAACCTTGACCTAATATTGGCTAATAAACAAGCAACTCTGGTAAATCGGTTGCTTGAGGCATTCCCAGCACACAGCAGCGGTGATGGTTCTCACACGAGCCGTACAGGCCGGGGGAAGCTTGGCAGAGGTGTTCGTGGTGCACACAGCAGAAGAGGCGTTGGAGACAGGGGTTTCATGACAATGTTGTGGACTGATTTTTCAAATACCGCTCACACAACTGGTAATACTGCATCGATGGAAAGTGACAGGAGACAGCAGTTGTCAACTATGGTTACAAACTACTTTTCCTCCCATATCGAAGTTCTCCCACACAGATCATTCCCCTTTGACTATTGGGCCGCTAAACTGGACACCTGGCCTGAATTGGCCCAATATGCCTTACAGGAGCTCGCTTGCCCAGCTGCAATTGTGCTATCGGAAAGAGTCTTCAGTGTAGCTGGATCAATCCTGACAGAAAAAAGGACCCGTCTGTCAACCCAAAATGTGGATGATCTAACCTTCATTAAAATGAACCATGCAAGGGTTTCCAAGGATTTTGTCCCACCTTCCCCTGATGACACATAGGGTGACAGAAAAATGGCTTGCTTTGGTCTACCTCTTCCTGGGACTTCACCTATTTCGCCTTTTGCATCAGCTGAATGTCCAACATCAACATATGCCACTTTCTAAAACTCCCTAACTGTGCTGCCTCCCCCCCCATGGCCGGGGTCACCACCTAGCGCACGACACCGTGCGAGTGCCGTTGCCCTGGACAGGTGGGTAGGCCGACTCTTGGGTGCGGGCACTGGCACAGGGTCCCTCATAGTGCAATCAAGTGTCTCTGATGGTGGTGGTGCACACCCGCCGTCAGACACACCGCTGTACTATGAGGGGCCCAGTGCCAGTACCGACGCCCACGAGTGGGCCCCCCTTGCTTGGGCAGGGCCCCAGCATTTGCAATCTTTACCTCTCCCTGCTCCTCCGCTGTGTAATCTGGGCCGTCAAATCCGTACTGTGCCTGACACCGTCTGAGCCTGCCTCCTGATGTATAGACATATCTTTTGAATGTGTATGCTATCCATACATGTTATCCGGGGATACGGTACCCTTTCTAACCTTTGTGCAATCACGTGCAATCCATACTGGGCCTAACACCGTCTGAGCCTGCCTCCTGATGTATAGACATATATTTTGAATGTGTACGCTATCCATACATGTTATCCGGGGATACGGTACCCTTTCTAACCTTTGTGCAATCACGTGCAATCCATACTGGGCCTAACACCGTCTGAGCCTGCCTCCTGATGTATAGACATATATTTTGAATGTGTACGCTATCCATACATGTTATCCGGGGATACGGTACCCTTTCTAACCTTTGTGCAATCACGTGCAATCCATACTGGACCTAACACCGTCTGAGCCTGCCTCCTGATGTATAGACATATATTTTGAATGTGTACGCTATCCATACATGTTATCCGGGGATACGGTACCCTTTCTAACCTTTGTGCAATCACATGCAATCCATACTGGGCCTAACACCGACTGAGCCTGCCTCCTGATGTACAGACATATATTTTGAATGTGTACGCTATCCATACATGTTATCCGGGGATACGGTACCCTTTCTAACCTTTGTGCAATCACGTGCAATCCATACTGGTCCTAACACCGTCTGAGCCTGCCTCCTGATGTACAGACATATATTTTGAATGTGTACGCTATCCATACATGTTATCCGTGGATACGGTACCCTTTCTAACCTTTGTGCAATCACGTGCAATCCATACTGGGCCTAACACCGTCTGAGCCTGCCTCCTGATGTACAGACATATATTTTGAATGTGTATGATATCCATACATGTTATCCGGGGATACGGTACCCTTTCTAACCTTTGTGCAATCACGTGCAATCCATACTGGGCCTAACACCGTCTGAGCCTGCCTCCTGATGTATAGACATATATTTTGAATGTGTACGCTATCCATACATGTTATCCGGGGATACGGTACCCTTTCTAACCTTTGTGCAATCACGTGCAATCCATACTGGGCCTAACACCGTCTGAGCCTGCCTCCTGATGTATAGACATATATTTTGAATGTGTACGCTATCCATACATGTTATCCGGGGATACGGTACCCTTTCTAACCTTTGTGCAATCACGTGCAATCCATACTGGGCCTAACACCGTCTGAGCCTGCCTCCTGATGTACAGACATATATTTTGAATGTGTACGCTATCCATACATGTTATCCGGGGATACGGTACCCTTTCTAACCTTTGTGCAATCACGTGCAATCCATACTGGGCCTAACACCGTCTGAGCCTGCCTCCTGATGTATAGACATATATTTTGAAAGTGTACGCTATCCATACATGTTATCCGGGGATACGGTACCCTTTCTAACCTTTGTGAAATCACGTGCAATCCATACTGGGCCTAACACCGTCTTAGCCTGCCTCCTGATGTATAGACATATATTTTGAATGTGTACGCTATCCATACATGTTATCCGGGGATACGGTACCCTTTCTAACCTTTGTGCAATCACGTGCAATCCATACTGGGCGTGAGAACGGCTGGCGAGCTGTTAAGCAAGCTACAGCACCTGTGGTTTGCACACGTAAGTTTTTCATTTTTTCAGGAATGACGGTTAGGCCTAATTCCGGAACTGCGGTTGACCTGCACTTACTGGGAAATCATTGTTCGCGGGTAATAATTGTAATCAGTGATCCCCATCACTAACGTTGTTCAGCGGGTTATCTGCACCTGTAAGCGACAAACGCTGGCCTTTTCAGTGTAGCGCACATGCAGCCACGGACATGTAAGGGCATGACACACCAGTTATTGGCCAATCTCATGTGCCAGAGCCTCACGTGTCCCTCTAGTAAGCCGGACTCGGACCGCGGGGCATGACGGAGTCTCGTTCGTTAACGGAATTAAGCTTGCAATGTGTGCATCTGTTCTGTAGCTGGCATGGTTGAGGTTTCCCAGGTGGAGTCGAATTTAACCGTAGGCTCCACTCCTGGTGGTGCCCTTCTGGACATTCCTTTAAGGTTCAGCTTTGCAACCATACTGCCCACGTAAAACAAACACTTTGCCTTCATGAACGCTGTTTGGAGGGTCATGACTCGTGGGAATAACGCCGCCCAATCAGTTAACCTGCTAGAGAGATCGTTCGTTGCTCCCAAGCATGACATCACACTCCCTAGGAAGAAGGTAATGCCACTGTGGCGACCGTACTCCTGGGGGCGACACAAGTGCACTGATGCCCAGCCACTGCTCGATGAATCTGCTGGTACATTGACCCAGACCACTACATTCCCCTCGCACGCTACACGGCCTGCATCTGACCCTGATGAAACTCAGGTTACCCTTCCCATATACAGTTCCATCTTACACGGTGACAAAGAGGAAGCTGCAGATGAAAGTGCAGGTTCGGCCCACCCGCCATCAGACACACCACCGTACTATCAGGGGCCCTGTGCCAGTGCCGTCGCCAACGAGTGGGCCCCCCCCGCTTGCTCAGGATCACAGCACTTGCAAAGTTGAAATACTGTGCAGTGAGATGGAAGATGGGGACGACGAGGAGTCCAGACAAGTACAGGGATTCCCTAGCGAGGAGACTTATTTGATTGTTTTCAATGTTGGGACAGCAATTTTTGGGGAGCACTATACTCTGGAGAATGATAGATGGGGCCCACCATACACTGGAACATTCCAAAGGTGGACATCAGACACTGGAGCAGCATTTACAGGGCCCATTATACACTAGAGCATTAGAAATGGGGCCCATTATGTTTGGAGCATTATTTGGGCCCATAAGACAGTGGAGCTTCATCCATGGGGACCAACATATACTGTAGCATTATGTGGAGCTCATCATATACTGTTTCAAACATTATATGGGACCAATGATTCTGTATGGAGAAATAGATGGGCCTCGTCATGAGATGTAAAAAGTGAAGTATTTTTCATTGTACTATACCGCTATTTCTCTGCCGTATCGGAGCATGATGAGTTGTGGTATGTGTTAAAGGGGCGCTCTTTCGCCCAGGGCACATGAAAACCTGGAGCCAGCCCTACCCCCCCACAACTTTAGCCAAATAACCCCCATTTTTCAGTGCGTAACTTGTATTATGAAGTTAATTAAGGTTGACAAGCTTAAGTAAGAAGAATTGATGCTTTTGGCATTCAAATGGGCACTGTAGGTGTGTTTCCTGTCCTCCTCTCACTGCCGACTTTTATTCCCCATTGACTTACATTGGGTTTCGTGTTTCGGGACGACCCCGACTTTTCCCTATAATCGGACGATCTTGCTCGACCCGACTTTTGGAAAAGTCGGGTTTCACGAAACGAAACGCAACCCTAAAAAACCAAAAGTCGCTCAACTCTACTGCTGAGGAAAGGCTGCTCATCACCTTGCGGTAAGTGTTATTTTTTTTATTTGGTTTCGGTAACAAATTTGGCCCCCAAAAGACTGCTAGACACACTGCCCCCATACTGCTGCCAGCCATTGCCCACATACTGCTGCCAGCCACTGCCCCCATGCTGCTGCCAGCCACTGCCGCCATACTGCTGCAAGCTAGTGCGCCCATACTGCTGCCAGCCAGTGCCCCCATACTGCTGCCAGCCACTGCCCACTTACTGCTGCCAGCCACTGCCCACATACTGCTGCCAGCCACTGCCCCATACTGCTGCCAGCCACTGCCCACATATTGCTGCCAGCCACTGCCCACATACTGCTGCCAGCCACTGCTGCCATACTGCTGCAAGCTAGTGCACCCATACTTCTGCCAGCCACTTCCCCCATACTGCTGCCAGCCACTGCCCACATACTGCTGCCAGCCACTGCCCACATACTGCTGCCAGCCACTGCCCACATAATGCTGCCAGCCACTGCCACATACTGATGCCAGCCAGTGCCCCCATACTGCTGCAAGCTAGTGCGCCCATACTTCTGCCAGCCATTGCCCCCATACTGCTGCCAGCCACTGCCCACATACTGCTGCCAGCCATTGCCCACATACTGATGCCAGCCACTGCCGTCATACTGCTGTAAGCTAGTGCACCCATACTGCTGCCAACCAGTGCCCCCATACTGCTGCCAGCCAGTGCCCCCATACTGCTGCCAGCCACTGCCCCCATACTGCTGCCAGCCACTGCCCCCATGCTGCTGCCAGCCACTGTCCACATACTGCTGCCAGCCACTGCCCACATGCTGCTGCAAGCTAGTGCCCCCATACTGCTGCCACAGTGGCCGAAAATACTGCCATGCACAGTGCCACAAAAAAATCTAACTCAGTGCTTGAAGCTTATGTCTTAAAAAGCCCATATAGTTTAACATCTATATTTCAAATGTGCTATTTTCACGTGGCCTTTTATTTGCTTATCTATTTTTTTTTCAGGTTTTTGGCCACAGGAGAGAGCTACACATCACTGCACCTCCAATTTAGGGTTTGTAAAAGTACCATCCCTAGAATTGTGAGGTGCACATGTACTGTCATCTGGCAGAAGTTGCAGCCCATTGTGATGCCTTCCCCAACCGAGGAGACTTGGCTGCAGGTTGCAGCAGGCTGTCAGTCTGTGGCCCATTTCCCAAACTGCATAGGTGCTGTCGATGGCAAACATGTGAGAGTGCTGAAGCCACCACGATCAGGATCACGCTTCTTTAATTATAAGAAGCATTTTTCGGTGGTCCTGATGCCGGTGACTGATGCACATTGCAAATTTGTTGCCATTGACGTTGGTGCTTACGGCAGTACTGGGGATTCTCGGCTGTTGCGATCATCACAGATTGGACTGCAAATTCTTCGAGATGGCGGAACGCTCCCAGCCCCAAGACCTTTGCCGGGTTTCACACATCCAGTGCCCTTTGTGATGGTATTGGATGAGGCGTTTCCATTAAAGACCAACCTGCTGCGCCCATACCCACGAAGGGCACTGGATGACTGGCGGAGGGTTTTTAATTATCGGCTGATTCGTGCACGCAGATATGTGGAATGCACCTTCGGGATCATGTGTAGTCAGTGGCGGATTTTTCACACAGCCATCCAGTTGGATACGCAGACCGATGACACAGTAATTAAGGCATGCTGTGTACTCCACAACTACGCTCGAGAATATGGCACTGACGTAGATGAGGAGTCACAGCTGTCTGAATTAAATGCTGTTGAAAATTTGGGTCAGGGAAGGCTATCCAACTCGGGTGTGCGTGTGCGAGAAACCTTCACTGACTACTTCATGAGTCCTGAAGGTGCCGTGCACTGGCAATACTCCTGTGCCGGTGTTGAGCAGCCAGGACAGCAGAGAAGATCTGAAGACTAACTACAAGCAAGCACGGTCCCTTGTTCTATATAAATGTGAAAAAACAGAAAACGTTAATAAAAATTAACTTTGTTTTCAAACTAAAATCTGGTCTCCATTATTTGGTAAAACTCCATGTAGGGGCCCTAGTAGCACTCTAGATCCTATTAACACATAGGTAGTGTGGACATCATTACACCCTAATGTAATAATGTCCACCGTCCTGGCCCCTTTATGTAAAACTGTCTCTCATCCTAAGCCCCTTCCAGTTATAATGTCCCCATCTTGGCTTGGGCACCTTCCTGGTATAATGACCCCCATTGTAAAAAAATGTCACACCTTCTGAACCCTTTTTGTTAAACTATCCCCATTCAATGTCTTCTTCCTGTAATAATGCCCCCCTCCCATCCTGGGTCAGTTCCTTTTACATCATCCTCCCTAATCATGGGTGTTTAATGTATGTTTTTTGTTTTTTTAAAGAAATTAAAATACACACAGTTTCTTTAGAAATTTTTTTTTTTACTAAACATTAATAAATGTTTTATATAACAAAAAAAATGCAATTACAAAAAAATAGCACCCTGTCAACAGGACAGAGTAGGGGGGGTGGGACGTCCAGACTGGTTGGTGGTGAGACAAGAAAATTTATCAGAAACTATGATAGTCTGGATCATATCCATAGTTGGGATATAAGTCTTGGGATGACATTGAGGAGTTGGGGAAATATGATGGCCTGAGGTAGATGGTGCTGGTGGTTGGCCATAACCAAATGGTTCAGCAGCATCAGGCCTGTAGGCTGCCGCCTGCCCAAAACACTGCGATGCAGCTGCTGGTGGTGGTGGAGACCCACTTTGGGGATTGAAAATATTAAGAATCCCCGTCATTATAGCTGATGACGGGGGAATTGGGGATGGGACGTCAACAGTCATTAACAGTAAATTGACTGCTGACATGAAAACATTCTGCCGGTCCCGTGGCATGGATCCTAGGCGGCCGGCTAAAAATGAGCCGAATTTGTCCAGCTCATCTTGCTTCGACGAAGTTTCGAGCATACTGAGGGTTCGACTAGTGAGGTTTTCTAACGCACTAGTCGAAGTCTCAGTATTTGGGACCTTTTTTGTGCCGCCGTTCTCGATGCTACAGGACGGGCAGAAGGTGCCCCCATCCTAGTGGGCCTTGACACTCCACCAGCAGAGCTACAGGCAGCGCCCGAGGCAGGAGCAGAAACACAGGACTCTGACGCCACCTCCACCCCAGATGCCTAAGTGCCCGCTGCATAAATTGTTGCCGTTTCAGATACGGTATCTGTGGACACCGAGGATGATGGCCTGTCCTCTGATCCATCCGGGGATGAGAAGATATGTGCCTCCACCTCCTCTCCCAGACCCTGCTCCGGGCTATTTTGATGGGCCGGTTGTGTTTCAGCCCTGATATTCCCGTCAGTTCTGTAGAAGGAAGAAAAAAACCATATTAATTTGAGACTACTTTAAAATCTTAACAAAATGAAAAAAAAAATTTATATATAAAATTTACCTCTGCAAGTTCCTGCTTGTTAAAATAAATTGTAGCTGGTCAGCATATTGCACTCTACCCCTCGGAGGCGAGCTTCCGCTTGGAGGTTTGATGGATTTCATGAAGTGGTCTGTGACAGACCGTCAGCGTTTCTTTACATTTTCCACTGAAATGAAAAAATTAAAAAAGGATTTTTAAAATTAAATAATTACAAAACCTGGACAAATTCAGTTTATGAAATAGATACTAATCATTTTTTGGCCAGCTGAATGCAGATTAGGCCACTGTGGGTACAATTCTTTCACAATAGCCGGCCTGACATCCCAGTTTGAACCCTTGTACTGTTCACAGGAGCGGTCCCAGACAGCCGGATATTTCTCAATCTACAATAAAGTGAAGAAATATTTTTGAAATAATTGTGTAACCAACAAAATGAATATTATGTCAATATCTACATTTGCACCCATAAATTCATATATATCCACACGGGAACACAGTTTCAAAACCAATATAGATATGTATGAATCCATGTACACATGTGCACACACACACATCCACCCCAACACGGCTCTTTCAGCATACTCTCCGTTACGATTAACCTAACTCTAATCCCATCCTTAACCCTAATCCCATCCCTAACCCTAATCGCATCCCTAACCCTAATCGCAACCCTAACCCTAATCCCAACCCTAACCCTAATTCCATCCCTAACCCTAATCCCAACCCTAATCCCATCCCTAACCCGAATCCCAACCCTAACCCTAATCCCAACTCCAACAATAATACCAAACCATAATTTTAAATTGTTATTTTTAATTCAAATTAGGATTCGGGATGGGATTACGGTTAATGATTTGCATAGAGTTGGGAGATATATATATATATATATATTTAGATATTTATATAAATAGAGAGAGAAAAAAAAAGAGAAAAAAAAATAGAGAATATAGAGAAAAAGAATACAGCAGCACATGTACATGAATCTAGGCCATGTGAAAACACAAAAAAAACATTAAAACCATTCAATTTAGAAAATAATCCTCAAAAATATTATTAAAAAAATATTTGTGCTGCTGTATTCTTTTTCTCTATATTGTGCAGTTTTTGCAGCTTGCACGTGTTCACACTAGGAGGTGCTGGTTGCTTTTTTTTTCTCTATTTAGTTGCTGGATGCTAGCTGCCTCCAGTCTGATCTTGCACCCCTCCCATTGGCCTTGCAGGTGGCCGCAATCAGCTCTACCTGCCCATAAATTGTAGGCTTAACCCAGTAGTGACATGTTTGTCCAAAATTGTAGGCTGGTGGCCCAGAAGTGGCTTATGTACGGTAGAGCAGGGACCCATCAAGGGAGGTCACCTTGCCGTGGTTGATGGGCTTACATGAAATGGCCAATTTGTGCACTAAGAACCTTCATTTTTCATCTTACTGTAAGTAAAAAAAAAATGTTTTGAAAAAAATGTTTTTGAATGGTTTTAATGTTTTTCTGTGTTTTCACATGGCCTAGATTCATGTACATGTGCAGCTGTATTCTCTCTCTCTCTAATATATATATATATATATATATACACTCACTGGCCACTTTATTAGGTACACCATGCTAGTAAGGGGTTGGACCCCCTTTTGCCTTCAGAACTGCCTCAATTCTTCGTGGCAGAGATTCAACAAGGTGCTGGAAGCATTCCTCAGAGATTTTGGACCATATTGACATGATGGCATCACACAGTTGGCGCAGATTTGTCGGCTGCACATCCCTGATGCGAATCTCCCGTTCCACCACATCCCAAAGATGCTCTATTGGATTGAGATCTGGTGACTGAGGAGGCCATTTGAGTACAGTGAACTCATTGTCATGTTCAAGAAACCAATCTGAGATGATTCGAGCTTTATGACATGGCGCATTATCCTGCTGAAAGTAGCCATCAGATGTTGGGTACATTGCGGTCATAAAGGGATGGACATGGTCAGCAACAATACTCAGGTAGGCTGTGGCGTTGCAACGATGCTCAATTGGTACCAAGGGGCCCAAAGAGTGCCAAGAAAAAATTCCCCACACCATGACACCACCACCACCAGCCTGAACCGTTGATACAAGGCAGGATGGATCCATGCTTTCATGTTGTTTACGCCAAATTCTGACCCTACCATCCGAATGTCGCAGCAGAAATCGAGACTCATCAGACCAGGCAACGTTTTTCCAATCTTCTACTGTCCAATTTCGATGAGCTTGTGCAAATTGTAGCCTCAGTTTCCTGTTCTTAGCTGAGAGGAGTGGTACCCAGTGTGGTCTTCTGCTGCTGTAGCCCATCTGCCTCAAAGTTTGACGCACTGTGCGTTCAGAGATGCTCTTCTGCCTACCTTGGTTGTAACGGGTGGCAATTTGAGTCACTGTTGCCTTTCTATCAGCTCGAACCAGTATGCCCATTCTCCTCTGACCTCTGGCATCAACAAGGCATTTCCGGCCACAGAACTGCCGCTCACTGGATTTTTTTTCTTTTTCGGACCATTCTCTGTAAACCCTAGAGATGGTTGTGCGTGAAAATCCCAGTAGATCAGCAGTTTCTGAAATACTCAGACCAGCCCTTCTGGCACCAACAATCATGCCACGTTCAAAGGCACTCAAATCACCTTTCTTCCCCATACTGATGCTCGGTTTGAACTGCAGGAGATTGTCTTGACCATGTCTACATGCCTAAATGCACTGAGTTGCCGCCATGTGATTGGCTGATTAGAAATTAAGTCTTAACACACAGTTGGACAGGTGTACCTAATAAAGTGGCCAGTGAGTGTATATATATATAATTATTTTTTCTGGCAGGGGGTTTAAAACTGGGGTATATTTTTTTTCTGGCAGGGGGTGTTAAAACTGGGATATGTGTGTGTATATATATATATATATATATATATATATATACAGTTGTGGCCAAAAGTATTGACACCCCTGCAATTCTGTCAGATAATACTCAGTTTCTTCCTGAAAATGCCTTCTCCAAACTGCCATTTTTAGATCTCTCCACAGGTGTTCTATGGGATTCAGGTCTGGACTCATTGCTGGCCACCTTAGAAGTCTCCACTGCTTTCTCTCAAACCATTTTCTAGTGCTTTTTGAAGTGTGTTTTGGGTCATTGTCCTGCTGGAAGACCAATGACCTCTGAGGGAGACCCAGCTTTCTCACACTGGACCCTACATTATGCTGCAAAATTTGTTGGTAGTCTTCAGACTTCATAATGCCATGCACACGGTCAAGCAGTCCAGTGCCAGAGGCAGCAAAGCAACTCCAAAACATCTGGGAACCTCCGCCATGTTTGACTGTAGGGACCGTGTTTTTTTCTTTGAATGCCTCTTTTTTCTCCTGTAAACTCTATGCTGATGCCTTAGCCCAAGAAGCTCTACTTTTGTCTCATCTGACCAGAGAACATTCATCCAAAGCGTTTTAGGCTTTTTCAGGTAAGTTTTGGCAAACTCCAGCCTGGCTTTTTTATGTCTCGGGGTAAGAAGTGGGGTCTTCCTGGGTCTCCTAGCATACAGTCCCTTTTCATTCAGACGCCGACGGATACTACGGGTTGACACTGTTGTACCCTCGGACTGCAGGGCAGCTTGAACTTGTTTGGATGTTAGTCGAGTTTCTTTATCCAACATCCGCACAATCTTGCGTTGAAATCTCTTGTCAATTTTTCTTTTCCGTCCACATCTAGGGAGGTTAGCCACAGTGCCATAGGCTTTAAACTTCTTGATGACACTGTGCACGGTAGACACAGGAACATTCAGGTCTTTGGAGATGGACTTGTAGCCTTGAGATTGCTCATGCTTCCTCACAATTTGGTTTCTCAAGTCCTAAGACAGTTCTTTGGTCTTCTTTCTTTTCTCCATGCTCAATGTGGTACACACAAGGACACAGGACAGAGGTTGAGTCAACTTTAATCCATGTCAACTGTCTGCAAGTGTGATTTAGTTTAGTTAGTGATTTAATTACACAAATTAGAGAAGCATCACATCATTTTTCGAACAGTTCCAATACTTTTGTCCACCCTCTTTTTTATGTTTGGTGTGGAATTATATCCAATTTGGCCTTAGGACAATTCTTTTTGTGTTTTTTCATTTAAGACAAATTAAATGAAGATAATAACAAAGAATTTGTGTTTGCAATAATTTTCAGGAAGAAACTGAGTATTATCTGACAAAATTGCAGGGCTGTCAATACTTTTGGCCACAACTGTATCTACTATATAAAGCTCAAGTGTGTGTATGTATGTATGTCCGGGATTGGCATCCGCACCGTCACAGCTACAGCCACAAAATTTGGCACAGTCACACGTCTGGACCCCGAGAGCATCCTAGGCTATTTTGTGAGGCAAAATTTTAACCCCGCGCATTCCAATTCACCAAACAATTTTGCCCCTATCTACATAATGGGGAAAAAGTGTGTGTGCATAAAGCCCCGCCCCTCATTATGATGTCACAATGGTTGCCATGGTGACGCTGATGTCATCATAGGTTGCAAGCCCCACTGGTCATTATGATGTCATAATGGTTGACTATGGGATGGAGGATGTGTGATGGGTATATGGGCACTGGACTATGGGATGGAGGATATGTATGATGGGTATATGGGCATGGGACAATGGGATGGAGGTTGTGTGATGGGTATATGGGCACTGGACTATGGGATGGAGGATATGTATGATGGGTATATGGGCACGGGACTATGGGATGGCGGATATGTATGATGGGTATATGGGCATGGGACTATGGGATGGATGATGTGTGATGGGTATATGGGCACTCGACTATGGGATGGGGATATGTATGATGGGTATATGAGCACAGGCATATGGGATCGTGGATATGTATGATGGGTATATGGGCACGGGACTATGGAGGATAATTATCATTTGCTATAACTAACAACAGTTAGTTACTATGCCCGGACAGCGCCGGGCTCTTCAGCTAGTATATATATTTAAAAAAAATTCTGGCGGGGGGGTTAAAACTGGGGTATATTTTTTTTTTCTGGCAGGTATTCTTGTGGTTTGTTATTTTATATTTTTTTTTAGGTGGAACATGGTCTTCGGGGAATTAGCTGTGTAGGTGAGTAGGGGTTTTTTATTTTATTTTTTTTTAGGTGGCAACGTTGGGGACAGGAAATTATTTTTTTTTCCACAGGTAACCACTGGCCACCAATGAAAAAAAATTATTGGACACATTTTATAATTTTAGAAAAAAAAATTTTTGAAAAAAAAAAAAATTTAAAAGAAGGGGGCCATAATAAATATCTATCTATCTATCTATCTATCTATCTATCTATCTATATATATATATATATATATATATATTTATTTACACATATAAGGGGGGTTATTTTATGGACGGACTGGGAGGCGGGACGAAAAAAAAAGTGTTTTTTTTTAACAGCAGGAACAGCTCGATGGGAAATACTGCTCCCATCGTGCTGAGCCTGCTGCCACTAGTGAAGGGGGAACAGACATAGGCTGATGGGAGGAGTAGTCCTATCGGTCTATGCCAGACAGCACACAGACGCCGCACACACCCCACACATACACCGCACACACACCACATATACCCCGCACACCCCGACACACACCGAGACACACACACCGACATTTACCACACTGATGAGGAAGCCCACATCCAGGTCCATCCTGTGGTACCACTCCATGCCTGCAGCCATGATCCAGGAAGACAGGAATTATGGGATTTTTTCTTGTCTTCCTGGATTATGGGATGCTCATGGGATGGCATTATGGGATGGGCCGATGTAACTTCCTGTAGTGTGCGTTTTGAGATGCTTGAAAAACCACAAATGTTTGTTACATTTGCGATTTTCAAGCGTTTCAATACAAGTTTATGTAGGCGGAATCGCATGCGATTCCGCAAATTAATGAACATGCTGCGATTTTTACCGCTTAGCGATACCGCAGTGGTAAAAATCGCAACATTAGCACAACATGTGCGTTTTCCATTAAGAATGTATGGGATGCTTTTTTTAAGCGTTTCCTCGGCAGAATCGCGCGTTTAAAATCGCCACGGAAACGCTTAAAAAACACTATGTGGGCGCACAGCCTTAAAATCATGTAAGTGGGTTTCCTACAACCCCTTTATATACCCTTATAGGTACCCCTGCACACCTCATAAAAGGTGCTTTATTCATGTCCTGTGCTGCTTACTATTTGCGCAGTCTGGGCTGAAGGGCAAATCCAGATCGTGTTCAGCGCCGCCCTGGTCCCTTCAAATGTTTCCTCTATTATTTTGATGGAAGTCTCCTATGCTAGATGTCACTACTGTGGGGGAGGCAGGATCTAGATGTCAATATTCCAGGGGGCTCTGGATATGGCTCACGACTCTCTCTCTCAGAACTCAATGCTCCTAAGGTATGAAAGGTTGGGGACTGCCCTAGTGGAAAACGCCTCAAGAATGGACATATTTCTTCTTTTAAATGATTTTCATCTTTTGAAAGCCTGACAATATGAACAACAAGCTGTCTTTGAATAGAAGTGGATATGTTTATTTTTTGAGCAATTTTTTAGAGTGTTTCTAACTGAATTTTCTGTAAAAAAAAAAGACACTGGAAAAAAGGCATAGTGTGAAGAGTTTTTTTTAAGAATTTTGGAAGACTTTTTCCGGAAACGTTTTTTGCTGCTTTTTGATTTGCAAGTGCCTAGATTGGAGCAGATTGCATCCGGATCCACTTCCATGAAGTGACATATTTTATTCTCACCAGGCATTTTCCATAACCTCTTCAGGAAAACAAAACAAAAAACTCCTCTCATGAACAGGAAAGTGAATTTTCAAAATAAATTAAAGTTTCCAAACCTCTTTAAGCCATTTTAGAGTATAATATTGAAGTGGATCCACTGGGAAAACCTCCTTAAAAACTGCATGTAAACATAGCCTAATACCACATATTTTTCTATTTTTGGTAAATTTCTATATAATCACAGTAGCTAAATGTTCACCAGTTTGTAAATATTACATGTACAATTATAATAATCCGAAACACAAGAATAAACAGCTAACCCACTGATATAATAGAATTCTGAATAAACAATGTCATTATTTTTTCTATAATGGAAATTATATCTGCAAATAATTGCACTTTACATGCATCAATAGCAAATTTGCAAGAAAACACACTTAGGGCAAAATATAATGTAGAAGGAATGAAGTTAGCTGAGCGTAAATATATTATTATTGCAGCTAAAAAAGCAATCATTTTACCAATAAAAGCAAAAAGCATATACTGTATCGTGCTAAACTTCCCAATACAAATCAATGGTGGAAAAAAGTTGTAATATTAATATATAACTGATTGATACAAGGATTTCTGAAAATATGAGCCTGTTATAGAAATCATCTAAAATGTGAGGGTGATGCTCTTTAAATGTGGATATTATTATTTCTTCTGTGAAGTGGATAGGTTCACAGATGATAGGTATCTCAAATCAAACCATACAACAAAGCAGCAAGTGACGGCACCATTAAATTCCAGAGGTGCTTATTAAAGAACTTCTCTTCTGCTTTTTTGTGGTAATATATCTGAAAGTTTTAAATAATCTCTCTTTAAGGCCGGTTTCACACGTCAATGGCTCCGGTGCGTGTAGTGACAGTTTCCTCACGTACTGGAGACACTGACACACGTAGACACATTAAAATGAATGTGTTTCTGTACATGTCAGCGTGTTTTCACGGACACACGGTCCATGTGCAAAACACGGAGACAAGTCAGTGTTTGTGGGAGTGCACGGTCCGCAAAACGTGCTGAACACGTGATAATGTGTGCAAAACTGTAAAGCGCTGCGGAATATATTGGCGCTATATAAACATAAAGATTATTAATATTAACACGGCACAGGGAGAACAGTTCACACTGTCCTCCATGTACATGGACGGCCGCCAGGGAAGAAGCACTACTGTAAGCCGCTATTCCCCGGTGGCTGATGCTGTAGGCGGCTGTCATTCTTCTCTCCTGCTGTTCCGGCAACAGCGAGCAGGAGAGAAAGAATGAATGAAAACCCGACGTGGGGTCCCCCTCTGTTTGTGAATCAACCCAGCAAAGCTTACAACTGGGGGCTGTTCTCAGGCTGGTAACAGGCCATTGATCTTGGCCCCCCACAGCCTAAAAACAGCTGCCCAGGAAAGGCGCATCTATTGGGATTGGGGCGATGAAATCCCGAGAGATTTGGTTTTATTTCACCACTGGGAAAGGTCCCCCGATGCTCATGTAGGGGGGGGGCCCCCGCAGGTCGTCCACATAATCATAATGCTCATGAAAAAACTATTATTAAAAAACTGGCTACAGAAGGACATGCCCACCATAAAAGAACTCTCGGGACGCCTGAAACATGTAATGCTAATGGAGAGGTTAGAGGCAGAGAAGAGGAAGTCTTGCGAAACATCTAGATTTTTTACAAAATGGAGGCATTATATTGTGGAGCACTGTAATAAGGAGGAAATACAACGCATAGTTGGTCCTTTCAGAGACACAACGTGGTACCACAGGGAATCCTTGGGGGGAACACTGGGAATATTAAGCCTGAACTGAAGCAAATGATTTCTGTGAGCCAAAGGAAGTCAAAGACGGAAGGTCTTAGGGTCTGTGAGCGAGTAGGTTTTTTTTTTTTTTTTGTTTTTTTTTACAAAGCAAGGGAGGAAAAGGTTTTAGGGTTTTTGGGGGGCGGGAGAGATTGTTGGGGAGGGATAAGGGCAACAAGGTCAAGGTTGATCTTCTAATATGTAATCATAGGGAGGAAGTGAGACGCTAATGATTATTAGACAGACTGCTACGAGGTGTACATGTTTACAACTATGGCTGCGAGGATGCGTTTCTCCAAACTATGCAACTATGTATCATGACTTGTATCTGTGGTTTCTTTTCTTTTTGTTTGGTAACAAAAAAAATTTTGTAATAAAAATAGAGTTTAAAAAAAAAAAAAGGCGCATCTATTAGATGTGCCTATTCTGGAGCTTTGTCGGGTTCTTCCCACTTGCCTTGTAGCGGTGGCAAGTGGCGTCATAAAGGGTTAATGTCACCTTTCTATTGTAAGGTGACATTAAGCCTGCATTAGTAATGGAGAAGTGTTAATAAGACACCTATCCATTACTAATCCTAGAGTTATTCAAGAGTTAAATAAACACACACAATAAGAACAAAGTCTTTTAATGAAAGAATACACATTGTTTAAAGCTTTATTATACTCCTAATTCCATATCAACGCCATCATTCTCCTGTAAAAAAATTTAAAATAATAAACCAACAATATCCATACCTGTCCAGTGATCAGTCACGCCCCACGGCGTATTCCATCTCGTGGGGGTTAATCAATTTACAGAGGAGCGCTGCTAATGCGACCGCTCTGACTGTAAACTACTGGGGAATGAAGGAGAAGCAGCGTGCACAGGCTCTGTGACGTCACTGCTACTCACTTAGCATGCGCCGGCTGCTTTCAATCATTCCCCAGTAGTTTACAGTCGGAGTGATCGCATTAGCAGAGCTCCGACTGTAAACTGATTAACCCCCCCAAGATGGATTACACCATGGGACGTGACTGATCGCTGGACAGGTATGGATATTGTGGGATTATTATTTTAAAATAATAAACCCTTTAACTCTTGGTCTGTCTCTGTTCTATGGCGACATCCTCAGTACCTGCAGGGTTATTACACCTGGATGTGGCCGCAGGAGGAAAATTGATGAAAAATCAAAGAGACGGATTGTTAAGCACCGGTTCTCAAGAATAGAGGAGTCCCCATGCTGCTTTTTTAAAATTATTTATTTAAATAATTTAAAAAAACAGCGTGGGGACCCCTCTATTCTTGAGAACCAACCTTGATTAAGCTGACAGCTGAGGGATGCAGCCCCCAGCTGTAAGTTTCATTTGGTTGGCTCACAAACTGAGGGGGACCCCATGTTAGGTTTTCATTCATTCTGCTCTCCTGCTCGCTGTTCTTGGCAGAGCAAGAGAGCAGAATGACAGCGGCATTCAGCACCAGCCGCTGGGAACAGTAATGGCATAAAGTGAGACTAGGGACTTTTTTTTTTTAAGTGGCGGAGGAATACAGTGCGGAAGGATACCTACCTTCCGTCATTGGATTCCTGCTGCCCGTAGAGAACGGCAGCAACAGCTGATGCTGCAGTTCTCTACCCAAGATCGTCGTGGGACACACTCGTGGACTGCTTCGGATCGTGGGTGAGTATTTTTGTGGTTTGTTATGTTAATATTTATTCCGTAAAAGACAATGGCTTCGGGGAACAATGTGACAAGTATTGGTAAGTATGTTACTCTATGTTATATGTACTGTATGTCTATGTATGTATTGTATGAATGTATTGTATGTAGTATGTATGTAGTATATATGTGGTATGTATGTAGCATGTAGTATGTATGTAGTATGTATGTAGCATGCATGTAGCATGCAGTATGTATGTAGCATGCATGTAGTATATATGTAGTATGTATGTAGCATGTAGTATGTATGTAGTATGTATGTGGTATGTATGTAGCATGTAGTATGTATGTAGCATGCATGTAGTATGTATGTAGTATGTATGTAGTATATATGTAGTATGTATGTAGCATGTAGTATGTATGTAGCATGCATGTAGTATATATGTAGTATGTATGTAGCATATATGTAGTATGTATGTAGCATGTAGTATATATGTAGTATGCATGTTGCATGCATGTAGTATATATGTAGTATGTATGTTGCATGTAGTATATATGTAGTATGTATGTATCATGTAGTATGTATGTAGTATGTATGTGGTATGTATGTAGCATGTAGCATGCATGTAGTATGTATGTAGTATATATGTGGTATGTATGTAGCATGTAGTATGTATGTAGCATGCAGTATGTATGTAGTATATATGTAGTATGTATGTAGCATGTAGTATATATGTAGTATGCATGTTGCATGCATGTAGTATATATGTAGTATGTATGTTGCATGTAGTATATATGTAGTATGTATGTTGCATGTAGTATATATGTAGTATGCATGTTGCATGCATGTAGTATATATGTAGTATGTATGTTGCATGTAGTATATATGTAGTATGAATGTAGCATGTATGTAGTATGTAGTATGAATGTAGCATGTATGTAGTATGCATGTTGTATGTATGTAGCATGTATGTAGCATGTAATTTTTTTTTTATTTTTTTTTTACATTCAACACATTAGCCGGATGATGGGACTACTACTGTCCCATCATTGGCTAATGTGTCAATCACTGTCATGGTAGCAGGCATCGCCCGATGGGACTTGTAGTCCCATCGGACGATGCCTGCACAGACCCCCGAAGCCTGCACAGCCCCCCGGCAGGCCGGCACAGCCCCCCGGAGCCTGCACAGCCCCCCGGCAGGCCAGCACAGCCCCCCGGCAGGCCGGCACAGCCCCCCGGCAGGCCAGCACAGCCCACCGGAGCCTGCACAGCCCCCCCAGCAGGCCGGCACAGACCACCAGAGCCTGCACAGACCCCCTGGCAGGCCGGCACAGCCCCCCGAAAGGCCCGTACAGACCCCAGAGAGGCTGTACAAGGGAAAAACAGGATTTTTCTTATTCCGATACCGGAAGTCCCATAGACTTGAATGGGACTTCCGGTATCGGAATCGGCGATACCGATACTTTTTTTTAAGATCGGCCGATCCATTCCGATCCGATACTTTGAAGTATCGGACGGTATCGCTCAACTCTAATGATAACAAAAGAGCCCAGAAAAACTTCTAAATAGATTAAAGGAGACCTTCAAGCTCAAGGAACATCAGTGTCACATCGCACCATCCGTCGTTGTATGAGCTAAAGTGGACTTTATGGGAGACAACCAAGGAGGACACCATTGTTGAAAAAAATCATAAAACAGCCAGACTGGAATTTGACAAACTACATGTTGACAAACCACAAAGCTTCTGGGAGAATGTCCTATGGACAGATGAGACAAAAATGGAACTTTTTGGCAAGGCACATCAGCTCTATGTTCACAGACGGAAAAAGTGAAGCATATCAAGAAAAGAACACTGTCCCTACTGTGAAATATGGAGAAGGCTCTGTTATGTTCTAGGGCTGCTTTGCGGCATCTAGCACAGGGTGTCTAGAGTCTGTGCAGGGTACAGTTAAATCTCAAGACTATCAATGGATTCTAGAGAGAAATGTGCTGCCCAGTGTCAGAAATCTTAGTCTCAGTCACAGGTTTTAGGTTTTGCAACAGGATAATGACCCAAAATGCACAAAAACAACAAAGAATGGCTAAGAAGAAAACATTGAACTATTCTGAAGTGACCTTCTATGAACTCTGACCTAAATCCTATTGAGCATCTTTGGAAAGAGCTGAAACATACCATCTGGAAAAGGCAACCTTCAATCACGAGACAACTGGAGCAGTTTGCTCTTGAAGAGTGGGCTAAAATACCTGTCGAGAGGTGCAGAAGTCTCATTGACAGTTACAGGAATTGTGATTGCCTCAAAAGGTTGTGCACCAAAATATTATGTAAAGGTACCATCATTTCTGTCCAGGCCTATTTCATGAGTTTTATTTTTTAAAAATTCTGTGGAAGCATGGTTGAAAAGCAATGTCTGACTTTCATTTGTTCATTTTCATAGATTTTTTATTTATTATTACTTTTGTCAGATTCAAGTTATTTCTGTGACTATTGTGGGTTTTTCTGTCATTAAATGAGGGGTACCAACAATTTTGACCAAGTGTGTAGCTACTGTCCTGTGTGGCTGTGAAATTGACAGCAGGGCACATTTCATAGATGTGTGTTGTGCACTGCTTCTATTGTGCTCCATGCATGAGAAGACCTTTCTAAATGTTATCTTTTCTGTTGCTAAATGTGATATCACAAGGCATATATTACCTTGTCATTTAGTGGTGATTAGTACTGTTGAGCATTCCGATACTGCAAATATCGGGTATCGGAATTCCGATACTGAGTTCCGATACTTTTTGCATATCGAATACTGGAATCGGAAGTTCCCATAATGCTATGAGCCAGTTTGATTTGATTCAGCCAATGAGGAATCCTAGGAAGTGTGGGCACATCCTGATAGGCATGTAGGCATGTTAACTAATGGCATGGCTGTGATTGGCTGCTGAAATGATGTCATGATGCACTATAAAAGTCACCATTTTGTGTTCACTCTGCTGTGAATTCAGTTAGGGACAGGACGCTGCTGTTTTGACTCTGAGGGACAGTTTGAGATAGCGATTTGCTATATTGTGCTTTACCCAGGCTACTTTAGCAAGCGCTGTGTGAAGATTTCTTTTGCCTTGCAGTGCTGTTCACAGCTGTCTGCAAGGTCTGTGTGTGTGAGTGCACCTCACGCTGAAGTGTGTTCTGCAGCCACCTCTGGTTGTAGTCCGCTCAGCGTGCGTCACTGCCTCATACATTGTCCTTTTTTGCTGTAGTGCTGCTTATTTTTCCTGAATTTCTCCCATTAGTATGCTTCCATCCGTATCCAGCTAGATTGGTTGCAAACACTATATAGGAGTAGATAGAGAAGCCTTTCTGCTGGCTTGTGCTCTGCAGCCCCAGCCAGATTAGTATTAGCCTATTTTTTGTAGCCTCATCTATTGCATTGTAGGTTACCTTCCTGCATTGTAATAGCTACAAAAAGTTTGTGATACTATCGCTTTTACATCTTTTGTCACATCCTTTTTTTTTTTTGTGAAAAAAAACACGTAAATAAAGTTCACCAAACACTCCACTTTACAGTTGTGTGGGCCACATTAGCTCATATTAAAGTGTAGTCCACACTTTATAAAATTAGTGTTTCTTATACCTATTAGCAGCTGTTCAGGAATAAGCACACTAAGCCCTTATTACTTTTCTGCTTATCTTTATCAGTCTACCAAGATGAAGAAGGCAGGGAGTAAGGCACGTGGTCGTGGTCGTGGAGTTTCAGCAGGGAGAGGACGTGGGGATTCTGTGCCTGCTGCGGGCACCAGTGACTCAGCATCCCTCAGTTTTACCAGGGAACAGTGCTTTATGCGCAGCTTTGTAGGAGCTCGCCGTACCCCACTGCTGCGGGAGGAACAAATTGAAGCCGTTGTCGGATGGATGGCAGCTAATGCATCGACTTCAATTACTTCCACATCCTCTCAGGTCCAGAGCACTGAAGAGCAACCATCTGTCTCTTCACCACCTGCCAAATTGCCCAGGCAGTCAGAGAGCCCTGGACAGGAGCCATCTCGACTTCTGTTCTCTGAATCTCTTGGCTTGGAGAGAGGGGGCCAGCCAAGCAGCATTCTAGAATGTGAAGAAGAGGGAGTATGCAGTGATGCGCAACTGCTTTGTCTCTCTGAATGTGAAGAGGCAGGTGGGCCAGTGCCTATCGTCAGCACACCTTAGTACGCATCAGATGAAGAGACTCAGGTGCCACTTTCTGGTGCATACTGTGCTGGCGAGACTACCCAGGAGAAGCAGGTGTTTGAAGAGGGGAGTGTAGATGATGAGGTCCTTGACCCATTAAGGTTTGAGGAGCAGGAAGGTGGTGGGAGCAGCTCTGGGGAAGAGATTCCCCGAACGGCCAAAACAGGAGGGAGAGGGAGGGGGCAGACTTGGTTGCCTGTAGCCTCCATTTCAGCACCCATTAGGAGCATTCCTCTTCCAAAACAGGAGCTCCCAGGACTTGCAGTGCGTGGTCCTTTTTTGACAAAGTTGCAGATGACATTTGCTTTGTCAAATGCAAGCTGTGTAATCAGAAAGTCAAAAGAGGAAAAAGTGTCAGCAACCTCAATACCACAAATATGTGGAAACATGTGCGGACAAAGCACGTGGTGGAGTTACAAAGACACACTGAAGACGTAGGCCAACCTAAAGTACCACCTACCACGTCTTCAGCTCGTGTTGTAGCCTCTTCCTCCTGCTCACACACAGCTGGTTCGGCTTCCTCACAGGATCGCCATGGAAGAACCTCTGGCACTGTTGTACAGAGACCCAGTGTAATTCCACCCACAGCATCACGTTCCCTGTCATCCTCACACTCCCAGGCCACTGTACAGCCATCGGTAGCACAGACATGGGAGAAAAGGCGGCCATACTCGGCAAACCATCCCCGAGCACAGGCTCTGAATGCTGGCATTGCAAAACTACTGTCCCTTGAAATGCTCTCATTCAGGCTGATGGAGACTGACACCTTCCATAACTTCATGGCATTTGCAGTCCCACAATACAACGTGCCCAGCCGCTTTTATTTCAGCAGGCAAGCCGTCCCTGCCCTGCAAAAGCATGTGGAGGGAAAAATTAAACATGCGCTACTAAATGCCGTCAGTAGCAAGGTCCACCTGACCACCAATGCTTGGACCAGTAACCATGGACAGGGACGATACCTTTCCCTCACTGCCCATTGGGTAAATGTTGTGGAGCCGGGTACAGATCTTGAGAGTGGCGCTGTTCGTGTTCTGCCAACTCCAAGGATTGCAGGAATCCAGTCTGTACACATTGACTCCTCCTCATACTCCAGTTCCTCTGAATCAGCGCTGCAGGAGCCGTCACGGTCTACCTCCACATAGACCCGTGAACGCTTACCTGTTGCGACCGATATGAGCACAGCCATGGCCAAACGTCAACAGGCCGTACTGAAATTAATTTCTTTGGGGAATCGAAGCCACACAGAGCAGGAGCTCTGGAATGCCATCAAGCAGGAGAGCGACGTGTGGTTTGTGCCAGCAAATCTCCAGCCAGGCTTGGTAGTGTGTGACAATGGCTGAAATCTGGTGGCAGCTCTGGGCCTAGGCAACTACACTCACATCCCATGTCTGGCACATGTGCTCAACTTGGTCATGCACAGTTTTTTGAGGGACTATCCGGATCTTGATGCACTGCTGCACAAGGTCCGCATAGAGTGCGCTCACTTGCGGCGTTCCAGCATGGCAAGATTGCGCATTGCAGCTCTGCAGCGCCAATTCCGCCTTCCGGAATATCGCATCATATGTGACCTACCCACCAGGTGGAATTCAACGTTACGTATGTTGGAGCGGTTGTGTGAGCAGCAGTCAGCAGTAATGGAGTACCAGCTGCATCAGGCACAAACAAGTCGCACAGCGCGCCGTTCACACTTCACCACTACTGAGTGGGCCTCTATGAATGATATTAGCCACGTTTTGCGTGCCTTCGATGATTCCACACGGATGGCGAGTGCAGATTATGCACTAGTCAGCATGACTGTCCCCCTTATCTGCCTGCTTCAAAAAACACTGCAAACACTAAGGGAGGAAGAGGTGGAGGATGAGGAGTCACAAATGCCATCTGCTTCTGGACAGTCTGCGCAACGTGGTTCCTCACAAAGGCCTAGGCAGGGGACACTTTGTGAGGAGGATGAGGAGGAGTCAATGGAGGTGGAAGACATCTCTCCAGAGGAGGGAGGTACACAATGCTCTAGTAGTCAGTATGTAGAGCGAGGGTGGGGTGATGCAGAGCAGGCAGAGATGACACCTCAAGCAGGGGACAGCGTTTCTTGGCCAGTTGGGAGTCTGCAGCACATGGTTGATTTCATGCTGCAGTGCCTGAGAAATGACCGCCGCATCGCCCACATTCTCAACACTGCTGATTATTGGGTGTACACCCTCCTAGATCCTCGCTACCGGGACAATTTACAAAGCCTCATAACACCGTTGAACCGGGAGCGTAAAATGTGGGAGTACCAAGACACACTGGTGCATTCCATCATGTTCTCCATTCCACCCGAGAGCAGTGCTGCTAGTGCTTTACAAAGCAGCTCTGTACGTCGAGGCAGTGGAGGAAGCTCTGCACAAAGAGGGAGCAGAAGCAGCGCCTCAGCACAAGGCAAGACCAGTATGGCCCAAATGTGGCAAAGTTTTGTGTCCCCCGCCACAAATGTCTACACCATCACAGACGGCTCCAGTCAGCAGGAGGCAACGTTTCCGTCAGATGGTGATAGACTACATGTCTTGCCCTCTCAGTGTACTCCCAGACGGCTCTTCCCCCTTCAAGTTTTGGGTCTCTAAGCTGGATACATGGCCAGAGCTTAGTCAGTATACATTGGAGGTGCTGGCTTGCCCTGCTGCTAGTTAGTGTTATCGGAACGCGTCTTTAGTGCCACAGGTGGTGTACTAACAGACCGTCGCATGTGACTATCCTCCGATAACGTTGACCGGCTTACGTTTCTGAAAATGAACAAGGCCTGGATCTCAACGGAATTTGCCAGTCCTCTTCCAAATTAAATAATTGGTTGGCAACAATATCCAAGTCTCCTGTTGTGTTCATGTTTCTACCACCTGAACTGTAATCCCTGGGCTCCAACACTGCCAGTTGCTGCTCAGAAGTGCCGTCTGCACAGAAAAACACTAGCTCCTGTGTTAGTGGGGTTCAGTAATGCCAGCTGCTCCCCTGCTGTGTTTCGGGCAATGTCTCCTGCTCTCTCCACATTCACACTACATCAGATATTAAACTTGCTCCAATTAGGCCTCAGCCTACACCCTGATTGACCCTGGGCTCCAACACTGCCAGTTGCTGCTCAGAAGTGCCGTCTGCACAGAGAAAAACACTTGCTCCTGTGTTATTGGGGTTCAGTAACGTCAGCTGATCCCCTGCTGTGTGTCCGGCAATGTCTCCTGCTCTGTCCACATTCACACTACTACTGATTTTAAACTTGCTCCAATTAGGCCTCTGGCTCCACTCTGTCTCTAGTATTTACCCTGGGCTCCAACACCGCCAGTGCCATTCGAATGTGGACAGAGCAGAAGAAATTGCCAGACACACAGCAGGGGATCAGCTGACGTTACTGAACCCCAATAACACAGGAGCAAGTGTTGACTGTGCAGACGGCACTTCTGAGCAGCAACTGGCAGTGTTGGAGCCCAGGGTAAATACTAGAAACAGAGTGGAGCCAGAGGCCTAATTGGAGCAAGTTTAAAATCAGCAGTAGTCTAGAACAGATATTAATCTTGATCCAATTAGGCCTCTGGCTCCACTATGTTTGTAGTTTTAACCCTGGGCTCCAACACCGCCAGTTGCTGCTCAGAAGTGCCGTCTGCACAGTCAACATATGCTCCAGTGTTATTGGGGTTCAGTAATGTCAGCTGATCCCCAGCTGTGTGTCCGGCAATTTCTCCTGCTCTGTCCACACTCGCACAACTACAGATTTTAAACTTGCTCCAATTAGGCCTCAGCCTCCACTCTGTTTGTAGTATTTACCCTGGGTTCCAGCACCGCCAGCTGGTTCCCGGCAGTGTCTTTGGCACGGGTACTCCCTCCTGCCCAGCCTGGTTCCAGCACGCCAGCTGTTTCCGGGTAGTGTCAACGTCACTTTGCCTCCAAAACTTTGTCCTGTCGTGTTGCGGTCGGGTTAGCCGACTCTATGGTGCCTGCAGTTTAGGTGCTTCCTATGTGGGCTGCGGGATCTGGCAATAAAGGCTGGTTCCGTAGTGCCAATAGGACAAGCACCCCCTGTAGGACTGTGGGTTTCGGTAACTGCGGCCGGCTCGCGGCCTTGCAACTTTGTTTTTCACGGGTACCTTCTGCTACCCATCCAGGTTCCAGTACCGTCAGCTGGTTCTCGGCAGTGCCTTTGGCTTAGGTGCCTCCTTCTCGGTATCCGAGTTCCAGCAACGTCTGCTGGTCCTTGGTAGTGCTTTCTGGCACAGGTACCTCCTGCTTAGTAACCGGGTTCCAGTACCATCAGCTGGTCCTCGGTAGTGCCATTGGCTCTTGTTCCTTCTGCTGCCCCTCTGGGTTCCAGCACCATCAGCTGGTTCTCGGCAGTGCCTTTGGCTTAGGTGCCTCCTTCTCGGTATCTGAGTTCCAACAACGTCTGCTGGTCCTTGGTAGTGCTTTCTAGCACAGGTACCTCCTGCTTAGTAACCGGGTTCCAGTACCATCAGCTGGTCCTTGGTAGTTCCATTGGCTCTTGTAGCTCCTGCTACCCATCCGGGTTCCAGCACCGTCAGCTTGTTCTCAGCAGTTTCTTTGGCATGGGTACTCCCTCCTGCCCAGCCTGGTTCCAGCACGCCAGCTGTTTCTGGGTAGTGTCAGCGTCACTTTGCCACCAATACGTTGTACTTTCGTGTTGCGGTCGGGTTAGCCGACTCTATGGTGCCTGCAGTTTAGGTGCTTCCTATGTGGGCTGCGGGATCTGGCAATAAAGGCTGGTTCCGTAGTGCCAATAGGACAAGCACCCCCTGTAGGACTGTGGGTTTCGGTAACTGCTGCTGGCTCGCGGCCTTGCAACTTTGTTTTTCATGGGTACCTTCTGCTACCCATCTGGGTTCCAGTACCGTCAGCTGGTTCTCGGCAATGCCTTTGGCTTAGGTGCCTCCTTCTCGGTATCTGAGTTCCAGCAACGTCTGCTGGTCCTCGGTAGTTCCACTGGCTCTTGTAGCTTCTGCTACCCATCCGGGTTCCAGCACCGTCAGCTGGTTCTCGGCAGTGTCTTTGGCTTAGGTGCCTCCTTCTCGGTATCCAAGTTCCAGCAACGTCTGATGGTCCTTGGTAGTGCTTTCTAGCACAGGTACCTCCTGCTTAGTAACCGGGTTCCAGTACCATCAGCTGGTCCTCGGTAGTGCCATTGGCTCTTGTTCCTTCTCTACCCATCCGGGTTCCAGTACCGTCAGCTGGTTCTCGGCAGTTCCTCAGCCTTCTTGTACCTTCTGCTACATTTCCAAGTTCAAGCTTTTTGAAATGGTTTTTGGTAATCACTCTGGATCTCCCTGACGACGACCCTGAAGACGACGACCCTGAAGACCACCCCGAAGAAGACGACGACCCCAAAGGCGACGACCCTGAAGACGATGACCCTGAAGACCACCCCAAAGAAGACCAAAAAGATGACCCTGAAGACGATGACCAAGAGGACAAAGAACATGAAGACAACCACCAAGATACAGAACAACAAGAGACAGAAGACCAAGAAGCAGAATAACAAAAAGCAGAAGAACATTAAGCATAAGACTAAAAATCAGAGCAAAAGATATAATCTAAATTATAAGCAGAAGAAGACTAAGCAGTGTATGGGGGTGAGTCCGTTCCTCCTCGTGGTGCCCCTGGAAAATGCCTGCTGCTGCAGGCCAAACTGAACGCGGATAAATCCTGTTGTAAATCTTTTGTGACAGGCAGAACGGAAGGTATAATCTTCAAACTTTTATAGATAACAACTACAGGAATGCCTGTCACAAATAAGAATATGATGAAGAAGAAGAATAGGAAGAAGATGAAGAAGTAGAATATGAAGAAGAATAATAGTTGAATAAGAAGCATATGAAGAATGTAAAAAAAAAGAATAATAGGAAGAATGTGGTGAAGAAGAAGAAGATGAATAAGGTGAAGAAGAAGTTGATGAAAAAGATGTTGCTGCTGCTGAGGATCATGAAGGAGAAAGTGTGGGAGAAGTAAAAAAGAAGGTGAAGAGCATGGAAGTAGTGAAACATACATATCTGACAAAATATAAAAAAGGTTAACATAGTCAATATCTTTGTAACTCCGAACGTCTTAAAAAAAAAAATTTCTTCCTGCTATTCCATTTGATTGGGCTAAACCTCTATGCCTTTAATGTCTCCTCCACCTCCCCCAATACATTCTACATTATTCTTAGTTGTTTTCCTTCATGTAGAATTAACCTACAAGGAAAGAAAGGGTTTATTTTAATTCCAATATTTCTGTCCCATTGACTTGCATTGGTTTCCGGTATCGGAATCGGCGATATACGATACTTTTTGGGTATCGGTCCGATCCAATCCGATATTTCCCGATATCGGAAGGTATCGTTCAACACTAGTGGTGATGACATTGTTTTATTTGAGTTGTTATCTATAAAGAGAAAAATTTTGGCAGTTGCTACTGTAATTCAGCATGCCATATCTCTTCTTGTCATTTAGCGTCAGTGAAAAAATTCTGTTGCTCAGCATGATACGGTCCACTATATTCCACGATGTAATTTAGTGTAGGTGAAATTGTTCTGTGTGCAGAACTGTTGCACAGTAAAAAAAAAATTGGGGGCAGTTGCTAATGTAATACAGGTCACCATATCCCACATTGTCATTTAGTGGCGGTGAAATTGTTCTGTTTGCAGAGCTGTTGCACATTAAAAAAATCAATGCTTTTTTTTTTTTTTTACAAGCGTGATACAGCAGGCTAGATCCAAGTTTGAAATTGTTTGGAGCATATCTTCTAGGTTACACAGGCGTCATCCACACTAAAAACAAATTTGCTCTGTTACTAACGTGATACAATAGGGGAGATCTCATTTTTAAGTTTTTTGGATCATATCTTCTTTGTCATATAGGCCTCTGCCACACTGAAACAAATCTTTCTTCTGTAACTAATGTGATACAGTAGGTGAGATCTCAGTTTGAAATTGCTTGGAACATCTAGTCTCTGTTATACAGGCCTCATCCACAAAAAAAAACAAATTTCTTCTGTTACTAAAGTCATACAGTAGGGTAGATCTCACTTTGGATTTGTTTGGAGCATCTATTCTATGTTATACAAGCCTCTTCCACACAAAAAAAAAATTATTCTGTTATTAACGCTCTATAGTAGGGGAGATCTCATTTGAAATTGTTTGGCACATATCTTTTTTGTCATACAGGCCTCATCAACACTGAAACAATTCTTTCTTCTGTGACTAATGTGATTCAGCATGCCATATTTCACCTTGTCGTTTAGTGCCGCTGAAATTCAGCTGTGTGCAGAGCTAGTGCAGAGTAAAAAATCTAATTTTTTGTTGCTAATACTGTGATCCTACCACACTAGCTGAGCAACATGACTGGGAAAAGGTGAGGTCATGGTGGAAAGGGGATTAGGTTTGATTTTCAAGGTGTACATCTGGTAGGTGGTAATGTTTGTGAAAGCACTAGTGAACCAACAATGTCACGTCCTATACAAAGACAGCTGACAACTTCTGTTACCTGATGGGCTACACCTCTCCCTTTATTTAGCAGATGCACAGTGATATGCCTTGCTGTTGAGGCACAGAAAGAGCATGTGCTCAAGTGGACGGCAGCTTCAAGTTGCCTCTCCTCTTCCTCCACCTTAACATCACACACAGTATAGTCCACAGTGCTGGCTGTTATGAATGGGTCACCGAGGAGGATTGCAGGAACAGGCTAAACCACCAGAAAACCAGAGAGGATGGTAACTAAGTGGATTGCAGAGCCCTGATCCTATCCGCACAACTAGCAGTAGCCGTGGAGCGTTCATACGATGCCCTAGATGCTTCGTCACAGCCGGAGGACTAACTAAGCCTAAAGACAGAAAGAAATCTAAACTGCCCCGGAGCAGATCCCCAAAGGAATAGACAGCCCCCAAACATATATTGTCGGTGAGACAAGATGAAACACAAACACAGGCAGAGAACAGACTGAGCAAACGGTGGGGCCAAAGCTGACTAGACAGGACAGGACAGAAAAAGATACTGTCTGCTATCAGGCACAAAACCCTGAAAAGTCCAACACTTCTGATATACAAAAAAAACCTGAGATCACATGAACTCACCCCCGCTAGATCAGCACTCTGGTATAAACTGGCAGCAAGCAAAAAGATACTAACATAACAGAGGACTGAACAAACTGCAACATATGAAGCAGGGCCCAGCGCTGCCCCAGCAGGGAGCACACTGAACCCTAACAGCAAAACAGAAAGCAAAAAAAAGACACAACCAGATTAGTTGCAAAAGATTAGCAAAGAATCACTTAGCTGAACATGCATATCAGGCAGGGGACAAAAGAGCTCCAAATGCACACAGAGGAAAAAATCACAAGCAACCTTCAAGAGCAGCCAGCTCCATTATACCATTATATGCTCCCAGCCAGCAATCCCAGATTCCCAATTATCATTGTCAGGTGGAGAACCTCCATCCACCAGGCCAGTTCCACTACTCTCAGTAACCACCAGAGGGAGCAGAGGGAGCTTCGGCTCAGAAATCCGAGCAAGGGAGTTCACAACAGCTGGCCCCCCAAATACCCTTGCTTCTCCCCACGTCACAACTCTTGAATCACCCATTTGATTATAGGGAACAACAGATGGGTGAGTCTGCAGAGCTGTTCACAGAATCTATGCCATGGTCATCAGAAGTGTACTCAAAAGCTTCACAGAGTCAAGAGGAGGAAAACGTCTGCACCGATGCCCAAAATATTTTTAGCTTGGATCCAGAGCAGGAGAAAGAAGGGTCAGCATCCTGACCCTTGTCACCAGACATTAACCCCCGGGGTGGAAGTGATCCTGATGAGACTCAGATATCTGAGGCTCACGTGGACTATACTGTGTAGTAAGAGCAGGAAGAGGAGAAGGGTGACTCCCAGGGTGAAGAATGTGATAACACAGAGGATGATGATGAGGTGGTGGATCCCAGTTGGCGTGAACACAGAGGCACGCAGATGAGAAGGTCACCTGAGGAAATGGAAGAGCAAGATGAGGAAGTTATGTTGCGCCGCATGGTGCAGACACATACTGATGCAGCCACGATGGGCAATGCATCCTCAGCCACAACTTTGGCTGTGGCCTGTAGGGTTTGTGGGTCTGTAGCTCGCAGGGATGGCAAGGGTTGCCTAGCCTGGGTCTTTTTTGACGCCGCAAAGAATGAGCCAACTCACGTAATCTGCCAAAAACTGAGTAGAGAAAAAAAATGCAATAATTTGATTACTACACACATGAACCTTCACATGAGCAACCAACATATGTTACTATCGGAATCCCACTGCGCTAAAATGCAGACCAGCAGACCTCAACGACTATCAGCCGCCCCATCAATTGCATCTGCTGCGTATTACTCCTCCTCTGTTACTGTGCCAAGTATTATGACACAGGTTTCCGACCGCAGAACCTTGGGTTCTTTACCTGATCCTTGCACCCTGAATGAGAGCCCATCAGTTGTAATGGAAGCGGACATGCCTGCTGTTTTTGACTGATCTGAGAGAACGAGCACACAACAACTTTCTCAATTCACTGTAACATCTCCGTCTGCACCTCCCTCACAGTCCAGCAGTTTGGTTCACCATACTCTGCCCTCTCTCAGCACTGCAGCCAGCCCATGGTCCCACAGTTGTAGTCACATAAAAGATTGTATCCTCCTACAAATGACAAAGATAAGATGTTGAACTCCATAATCTCCAATTTGTTGGCCACAGAAATGCTACTTTTCCACCTGGTAGGTACAGATAGTTTTCGAAAACTGATGGCCATCACAATCCCCCAGTACCAGTTGCCCAGTCGTCATTATTTCTCTAGGAAAGCAGTGCCTGTGATACAGTGCCTGTGCTGCACCAGCATATCAAAAACAACATCACCTGTTCCTTGACTAAATCTATGTCTGCCAGAGTGCATTTCACCAAAGACACAGTAAGCATGGCCAAGGGAATTACATCTCACTGACTGGGCACTGGGTGACTCTGGTGGCTGTGGGGGCAGGCGGGTGAGGTGCTGCTCCACAAGTCTTGGAATCCCCATGGTTTGCAGGACAGGCCTCTATATTTCACATTTCCTCCACTGCTTCTGCCTCCTCCACCTCACCTAGGGCCTCCATCTGCGACCTCAACCTCTGCCTTAATGAGACACGCATTCCAACAGTGCACAGCACCACCTCCGTACTGTGCAGCTATGGCTCACCGCAATCAGGCAGTGTTAAAATTGATATGCCGTGGAGATCGCAATCATACAGTTGAAGAGTTGTGGACAGCTCTCCAGGCCAAATTTAATCAATGGCTGTCTCCGCTGAACCTGTATCCAGGGAAGGCCGTGTCCGATAATGGCGCTAATCTGCTGGTGACCCTATGCTGAGGCAAGCTCACACATGCCTCTTATGGCTTTATGTCCTCATCCTGGTGGTACAGCATTCTCTCTGCCACTATCTTGGCCTGGGTGAGCTGTTGCTGAAAGCACGGAAGCAGTGTGCTCCCTTCCACCGTTCGCACCCCTCAGGTCACCGACTTGCATTGATACAGATGTTTTTGTCCATGCCAGTTACCAGGTTGATATGTGATGTGCCAACACAGCTGGAGTAAAAGATGTGTCAGTCTCTATTATACTATTTCTACTATGGTGAAATTGATGCCACTTTGTTGGTGTCTGCCATTAATTTTTGGAAATGTGAACACTCCTGATTGGGTCTCTCCATCTGCTAGGTTTGCTGTAGTGGAAGGGGTGTCTGCCACTAGTTTTTGGAAATGTATAGACTCATGGTTGGGTATCCTTCATGTTTGTTGCCTGTAGCAGTAGGCCTCCAAGACCGGCAGGCCCCCACCCCCTTGAGTCAACTACCCGTATTATTCTTATATTCTTCTGGCAACAGTATTCTACAAAACTGATATTTGTGCCACCTGAGTGTGGCTGAGCATCAAAGCAGGTTGCTCTATTGCATGTGGTATCATGGTTCCAATCACAGCAGGCCTACACCAATTCCTCACCCATCTCATCTTAATTTAAAGTTTAATTCAAAGCTGTAAATGTTGGCGAAACCCTTATACCTCATGCATGGCTAATTGCTGCCGTGCCATGCTAAAATTTGTACTGTGGGTGAATTGAGGCCACTTTCCTGGTGTCTGCACCTAATTTGATGTGTTTTGGCAGCTTTTGAGTCCATTTGAAGGTGTTGTTTATGTGTTTGTGTTTGCCTTCCATTGACTCCAATGGCGGTCAGATATGTAAGGTGATTATTCAACAAATGAATCTGCAAATATTGCAAATTCGGCTATTGCAATCTGAACTGAACAAATATTCGGTCATCTCTAGGAAAGAGCTGGGCAAAGGTCCAGAATTGGCTAATAGATATGCATCTTCTGGGTGACTGTGGGCTGCTATTTTTAAGCTTGGGGGGCCAATTTCAATGGCCCCCTATCAGCCTGGGAATATCAGCCCCCAAGCTGTCTGCTTTGGCATGCTTATTGTCAAAAATGGGGGAGCAATGCCTTTTTTTAAAATTGTTTATTTAAATAATTAAAAAAAACAGCATGGAGACAACTCTGTTCTTGATATCCAGCCTTGCTGAAGGTGACAGCTGAGGGTTGTAGCCGGAAGCTGTCAGTTTTGCCTGGCTGGTTATCAAAAATACAGGGGGACCCACGCCAGTTTTTGTATTTATTTATTTATAGCACAGGCAGTTGATGAATCAGGTGCCACCTGCTCTCACTGTTATCAGCTGAATATAACTGTCAGCATTGTCCCCTGCTAGCGCTGATCGCAGTGCGAGCAGGGGAGAATGATGCGAGCTGTCTCCTGCACCTGGCGCTGGCAAACAGCATTAACAGTACCACTGCTTCCCAGATGCCGGTACATGTGGTACTGATGTGGTACATACATGGGAGGAGCACAGTTGCCACATATCCCACATGTATTGCACACACATACACATATCTGTTTTTTTCTGGTACCTGAAATATTAGGACGTGTGACAGAGCCCCTTAGGGTGTGCTCACATCAGATTTTAAACTTGGCAAGTGCAATGAGAGAAAACCTTGAATTGCACTCAATGCAAGGTTAGTCAGTGAGGCAGTGCTCATCTGCGAGTTTTTCCTCACCTGGAATTGGGATGAATAAAAATTTGTAGCATGCTGCATATGGTCGCATGAAACAGCCGAGAATCACCAATGAAAGTCAATGGGTGCGAGAAAAAAATAGCACGGTACACGGACCATGAGTGTGCAGTGCAATTTTTATGCAGCCATCTCACAGTAGACCCGACATTTCATTAGCCGAGTACAGTAAATTCAGAGAGTAAACCATCAGAATAAAATAGGATAGATAGACGGCTAGAATAAAAGAAAAAATGGCGTGGGTACCCCACATTATTCTTAATCAGCAGAGAGAAAGCCGACAGCTGGGGGATAACATAGTAACATAGTTATTAAGGTTGAAGGGAGACTTTAAGTCCATCTAGTTCAACCCATATCCTATCCTAACTTGCCCTAACATGTTTATCCAGAGGAAGGCAAAAAAAACCCATGTGGCAAACAGTAAGCTTCAAATTGGGGAAAAAAATTCCTTCCCGACTCCACATACGGCAATCAGACTAGCTCCCTGGATCAACGCAATATTAAGGAAACTAGTGTATATACCCTGTAATAATATACTTTTCAAGAAAGGCATCCAGTCCCTTCTTAAATTTTAGTAGGGAATCACTCATTACAACATCATATGGCAGAGAGTTCCATAGTCTCACTGCTCTTACATTAAAGAATCCGCGTCTGTGATTATGCTTAAACCTTCTTTCCTCCAGACGTAGAGGATGCCCCCTTGTCCTCGCCACAGGTCTAAGAGTAAAAAGATCATTAGAAAGGTCTTTGTATTGTCCTTGCATATATTTATACATTGTAATAAGATCACCCCTAAGCCTTTGATTTTCCAAACTAAATAGCCCCAAGTGTAATAACCTGTCTTGGTATTGCAGACCCCCTAGTTCCCTAATAACCTTGGTCGCTCTTCTCTGGACCTGCTCCAGTTCAGCTATGTCTTTCTTATACACCGAAGACCAGAACTGTACACGGTATTCTAAGTGTGGTCGCACTAATGACTTATATAAAGGTAAAATTATGTTCTCCTCATGAGCATCTATGCCTCTTTTAATGCATCCCATTATTTTATTTGCCTTTGCAGCAGATGCCTGACACGGCCACTAAATGTGAGTTTGTCGTCCACCCAGGTCTTTTTCAATGACAGCTTTGCCCAGTGTTTTACAATTAAACACATCATTATACATCTTGTTCGATCTCCACAAGTGCATGACCTTACATTTATCCCCATTAAAGCTCATTTGCCGTTTATCAGCCCAAGCTTCTAGTTTACATAAATCCTCCTGTAATATAAAATTGTCCTCCTCTGTATTGATTACCCTGCAGAGTTTAGTGTCATCTGCAAATATTGAAATTCTACTCTCTATGCCCCCTACAAGGTCATTAATAAATATGTTAAAAAGAAGCGGGCCCAAAACTGACCCTTGTGGTACTCCACTGCTAACCGTGACCCAGTCCGAGTGTGCTCCATTAATAACCATCCTTTGTTTCCTATCCCTGAGCCAGCTCTTAACCCACTTACACATATTTTCCCTCTGTCTCCATTGTTCTCATTTTGTGTATCAACCTTGTGTGTGGCACCGTATCAAAAGTTTTTGAAAAGTCCATGTACACCACGTCCACTACATTCCCTTGGTCCAGTCTGGAACTATCCTCTTCATAAAAGCTTATCAGGTTAGTCTGACAGGAACGGTCCCTTGTAAACCCATGTTGATATTGGGTCATGAGGTTATTCTTCTTCAGATACTCCAGTATAGTATCTCTTAGAAAACCCTCCAGGATTTTACCCATAGTTGAGGTTAAACTTACTGGCCTATAAATTCCAAGTTCAGCTTTTGTCCCCATTTTGAATATTGGCACCACATTTGCCATACGCCAGTCCTGTGGTACAGACCCTGTTATTATGGAATTTTTAAAGATTAAAAATAATGATCTATCTATTACTGTGCTTAATTCCTGCAGTACTCGGGGGTGTATCCCATCCGGGCCCGGGGATTTGTCAATTTTAGTGATTTTTAGACGTACTTCCTGCTGGGTTAAGCAGGTGACATTTAATGGAGAATTTTTATCACTGATCATGTTATCTATCATGGGATCTTCTTGTGAAAAAACTGTTGGAAAAAAGTCATTTAGCATATTGGCTTTTTCCTCATCCTCATCCATCATTTCACCCAGACTATTTTTTAAGGGGGCCAACACTATCATTTTTTAGCTTCTTACTATTTATATAGTTAAAGAATACTTTGGGATTATTTTTACTTTCTCTGGCAATGAGTCTCTCTGTCTCAATCTTTGCTACCTTGATTTGCTTTTTACAGAATTTATTTAATCTTCCGTATTAATTTAATGACTCATCACTACCTACTTGCTTTAATTCTATAAATGCTTTATTTTTGTCACTTATTGCGCCCCTTACAGCTCTATTTAACCATAGTGGTTTCCTCCTATTTCTAACATGTTTATTTTCATATGGTGTATATTGTGCACAGGTCCTATTCAGGATGCTAATATACAGTGTCCATTTTAGGACATGATCATATATCAAAATCATACATCAGAAATACTCTGTCTGATACCTGATTCTCATACCTGATACCTGATGTCTGATACCTGATACCTGATACCTGATGATTGATACCTGATAACTGATAAATGATTCCTGATAACTGATACCTGATACCTGATAACTGATAACTGATAACTGATACCTGATGACTGATAACTGATAACTGATAACTGATACCTGATAACTGATAACTGATAACTGATACCTGATGACTGATACCTGATAACTGATAACTGATACCTGATAACTGATACCTGATAACTGATACCTGATAACTGATAACTGATACCTGATAACTGATAGCTGATAGCTGATAGCTGATAGCTGATAGCTGATTGCTGATTGCTGATTGCTGATTGCTGATTGCTGATAGCTGATAGCTGATAGCTGATAACTGATAACTGATAACTGATACCTGATACCTGATAACTGATAACTGATAATTGATACCTGATAACTGATAACTGATAACTGATAACTGATAATTGATACCTGATAACTGATAACTGATAACTGATAACTGATATCTGATAACTGATAACTGATACCTGATACCTGATAATTGATACCTGATAACTGATACCTGATAACTGATACCTGATAATTGATACCTGATAACTGATACCTGATAATTGATACCTGATAACTGATACCTGATAACTGATACCTGATAACTGATACTCGATAACTGATACCTGATACCTGATAACTGATACCTGATACCTGATAACTGATAACTGATAACTGATAACTGATAACTGATGTCTGATAACTGATAACTGATAACTGATGTCTGATAACTGATGTCTGAGACTTGATTGCTATCAAAAATCAAGCATCAAAATGCTTTTCAGATACAGTACTTGAGTGGATCATTTCATAAGGGAAGAAAAAGGATTCTTAAGCAGGCTGGTGAGCTGTTGGCTGACTGGTTAAGCAACTCGTTCATGGAATATGAAATTTGTGGGTTCTAATCCCACATCAGATTTTTAATTATTTACATATATATATATTTTTTTTTAACTAGCAGATTACCACACAAAATCCTATCGTGCTTCACTTTTAATATCTGACATTCTTACTATCTTCCTCTCTTGTAATAAAATAATCTATTGTCTAAGGGTGAACCATCTGCATTCCACTTTTAATATCTGACATTCTTGTTATCCTCCTGATTTCTAGTTAAATAATCTTCTATAGCCTAAGGGTGAAGTATCTGGATGAAAAATAGTTTTGGTGTAAAATAATAAGAAAAATTATAAAAATAAAAAATTAAGTTCCAATGCTAGGATTTGAACTCACAACCCCTTATTTATAATCCTATACACAGTACATTACCACTACACTATAGTGGCAACTGCAAACTTGTTCAGGATGAGTCTGATTCTAGACTTAATTGATTCAAACCTCAAACATCGAAATATTTTCGTCTGATACCTGATACTTGATACTTTATCAAACATCAAACATCAGAATGTTTTTGTCTGAGACCTGACACTTGACCAGTCAAAGATCAAAATCAAAATGTTTTTCAAATACACCTCACTACAGTACTTGCATGGTTCATCTCATAAGGGAAGAAAAAGCATCCTCTCACAGCCTGTTAAGCTGGTGGCTGAGTGGTTAAGCAACTGCTTTTTGGAATGGGAAACAAGGGTTCGAATCCCACATGTTGTTTTTTTGTTTTTATACAGCAGATTACCACATAAAATCCAATCGTGCTTCACTTTTAACATCTGACATTCTTATTATCCTCCTCATGTGTTAGTAAAGAGTTTCGGACATGCTGTGTCTAATGATCAAATTACTTCATAGAATTTTTTTCTTTGCATTCACCCAAGAACTGGCTACAAACTCATGAGCACTAGGTGGTGTCACTAATCCCCTGTGTACAAGGCATGGTCCTCCTGTAGCAGCAAAAAACGGAGCTATGGGTGTGTCCTACACTGCCTGGTTCTGCAGGGGACGTGCGTCTGTTCATTGCCATCTCACAGATCTGCGGAGCATCGGTTCTCTCTGTAAGGCCGGCGTCACACAATACCGTAGAATTCGGCCGAGTGCTATGCGAGAAAACATCGGCCCAGTGTTAATCTATGGGGCAGCTCCCATCAGCGTTTATTTTATCAGGCGTATTCAGCGTGCGTGTAAAATCACAGCAGTCTGCGATTGGCACCGAGATTCGGATGAGACTCGCCAATGCAAGTCTATGGGTGCGAGAAAAAAATCGCACAGCACTCGCACCGTGCAAGTCCTGTCCGATTTCTATGCACCAGTGTCCTTTGAAAAAACAGCAATTCATGTGCCGCATACAGTAAAATCACACTGACGGGTTACAATAGAAAAGATGGAATAGATATATAAAATTGTCAGTGACACACACATATATGTATATATGTATATATATATATGATAGATAGATAGATAGATAGATAGATAGATAGATAGATAGATAGATAGATAGATAGATAGATAGATAGAAGAAAAGCCGGTAATGCAGCAATCACGGCAGTGTGACATCACAGCAGGAGCCGCCAGGATAGAAGAGATGGATTACATACAGTAAATACACACAGAATAGGCAGATGTATGGATGTATGTGACATATACAATTAGTACAGCGTGTGTGCAGCTTACTGTACTTGTTTTTAATTAATAAAAGATTATTTTTCTAGCAAAAGTGGCGTGAGCTCCCGTTCAATTTTTGCAACCAGCAGAAGGAAAGCTGATGACTGAGGGCTGTTTTTTATAGCCTGTCAGTGATCTGACATTACATAGCATAGTGTACACATTCAAAATATATGTCTATACATCAGGAGGCAGGCTCAGACGGTGTTAGGCCCAGTATGGATTGCACGTGATTGCACAAAGGTGAGAAAGGGTACCGTATCACCGGATAACATGTATGGATAGCATAGTGTACACATTCAAAATATATGTCTATACATCAGGAGGCAGGCTCAAACGGTGTCAGGCACAGTATGGATTTGACGGCCCAGACTACACAGCGGAGGAGCAGGGAGAGGTAAAGATTGCAAATGCTGGGGCCCTGCCCAAGCAAGGGGGGCCCACTCGTGGGCGTCGGTACTGGTACTGGGCCCCTCATAGTACGGCGGTGTGTCTGACGGCTGGTGTGCACCACCACCGTCAGAGACACTTGATTGCACTATGAGGGACCCTGTGCCAGTGCCCGCGCCCAAGAGTCTGCCTACCCACCTGTCCAGGGCAACGGCACTCGCACGGTGTCGTGCGCTAGGTGGTGACCACGGCCATGGGGGGGGGGGCAGCACAGTTAGGGAGTTTTAGAATGTGGCATATGTTGATGTTGGACATTCAGCTGATGCAAAAGGCGAAATAGGTCAAGTCCCAGGAAGAGGTGGACCAAAGCAAGCCATTTTTCTGTCACCCTATGTGTCATCAGGGGAAGGTGGGACAAAATCCTTGGAAACCCATGCATGGTTCATTTTAATGAAGGTTAGATCATCCACATTTTGGGTTGACAGACGGGTCCTTTTTTCTGTCAGGATTGATCCAGATGCACTGAAGACCAGAGTTGAGCGACTTTTGGTTTTTTAGGGTCGCGTTTCGTTTCGTGAAACCCGACTTTTCCAAAAGTCGGGTCGAGCAAGATCGTCCGATTATAGGGAAAAGTCGGGGTCGTCCCGAAACACGAAACCCAATGTAAGTCAATGGGGAATAAAAGTCGGCAGTGAGAGGAGGACAGGAAACACACCTACAGTGCCCATTTGAATGCCAAAAGCATCAATTCTTCTTACTTAAGCTTGTCAACCTTAATTAACTTCATAATACAAGTTACGCACTGAAAAATGGGGGTTATTTGGCTAAATTTGTGGGGGGGAGGGCTGGCTGCAGGTTTTCATGTGCCCTGGGCGAAAGAGCGCCCCTTTAACACATACCACAACTCATCATGCTCCGATACGGCAGAGAAATAGCGGTATAGTACAATGAAAAATACCTCACTTTTTACATCTCATGACGAGGCCCATCTATTTCTCCATACAAAATCATTGGTCCCATATAATGTTTGAAACAGTATATGATGAGCTCCACATAATGCTACAGTATATGTTGGTCCCCATGGATGAAGCTCCACTGTCTTATGGGCCCAAATAATGCTCCAAACATAATGGGCCCCATTTCTAATGCTCTAGTGTATAATGGGCCCTGTAAATGCTGCTCCAGTGTCTGATGTCCACCTTTGGAATGTTCCAGTGTATGGTGGGCCCCATCTATCATTCTCCAGAGTATAGTGCTCCCCAAAAATTGCTGTCCCAACATTGAAAACAATCAAATAAGTCTCCTCGCTAGGGAATCCCTGTACTTGTCTGGACAGGTGCTGTAGCTTGCTTAACAGCTCGCCAGCCGTTCTCACGCCCAGTATGGATTGCACGTGATTGCACAAAGGTTAGAAAGGGTACCGTATCCCTGGATAACATGTATGGATAGCGTACACATTCAAAATATATGTCTATGCAGCATGAGGCAGGCTCAGACGGTGTTAGGCCCAGTATGGATTGCACGTCATTGCACAAAGGTTAGAAAGGGTACCGTATCCCCGGATAACATGTATGGATAGCGTACACATTCAAAATATATGTCTATACAGCATGAGGCAGGCTCAGACGGTGTTAGGCCCAGTATGGATTGCACGTCATTGCACAAAGGTTAGAAAGGGTACCGTATCCCCGGATAACATGTATGGATAGCGTACACATTCAAAATATATGTCTATACAGCATGAGGCAGGCTCAGACGGTGTTAGGCCCAGTATGGATTGCACGTCATTGCACAAAGGTTAGAAAGGGTACCGTATCCCCGGATAACATGTATGGATAGCGTACACATTCAAAATATATGTCTATACAGCATGAGGCAGGCTCAGACGGTGTTAGGCCCAGTATGGATTGCACGTCATTGCACAAAGGTTAGAAGGGGTACCGTATCCCCGGATAACATGTATGGATAGCGTACACATTCAAAATATATGTCTATACAGCATGAGGCAGGCTCAGACGGTGTTAGGCCCAGTATGGATTGCACATCATTGCACAAAGGTGCAGACCTATAACTCTGCCCTTCATCTGGCCAAACAATCCTACTTCACCACCCTCATCACCTCACTATCCAACAACCCAAGACGACTTTTTGAAACCTTAAACTCCCTCCTGAAACCTAAAGTACAGGCCCCATCACCAACCTCAGCGGTGAGGATCTGGCCACTTATTTCCTAGAAAAAATCAACCACATCCATCAGGATATCTCAGCCCTATCTCCTCAGTGCCTGGATCCCCTTCCCTGCCGCACCTCAAGCTCACTAGACATCTTTGAGCCTGTTTCAGAAGAAGAAGTTTCCAAGCTCCTTGCTTCTGCTCGGCCTACAACCTGCAACAGTGACCCTATTCCTTCACAGCTCCTGCAGTCTCTCTCACCAGTGGTCACCACTCACCTGACTAAAATATTTAACCTCTCTCTTTCTTCAGGTATATTTCCCTCCTCATTTAAACATGCCATCATAACCCCTTTACTTAAAAAGCCATCCCTGGACCAGAACTGCACTGCTAACTACAGACCTGTCTCTAACCTTCCCTTCATCTCTAAACTCCTGGAACGCCTGGTCCACTCCCGTCTAATCCGCTATCTCTCGGATAACTCTCTTCTCGACCCCTTACAATCTGGTTTCCGCTCTTTACACTCTACTGAAACTGCCCTCACTAAAGTCTCTAATGATTTAATAACAGCTAAATCGAAAGGTCATTGCTCCCTGCTGATTCTCCTGGATCTCTCTGCCGCATTTGACACTGTGGATCACCAGCTCCTCCTCACTATGCTCCGCTCTATAGGCCTCAAGGACACGGCCCTCTCCTGGTTCTCCTCCTACCTCTCTGACCGCTCCTTCACTGTATCTTTTTCCGGCTCCTCTTCCTCTTCTCGTCCCCTTACTATCGGGGTCCCGCAGGGCTCAGTCCTAGGCCCCCTCCTCTTCTCTTTATACACTGCCCCTATTGGACAAACAATCAGCAGATTTGGGTTCCAGTATCATCTCTATGCTGATGACACCCAATTATACACTTCTTCCCCTGACATCACCCCTACCCTAATTCAAAATACCAAGGATTGTCTGTCTGCTGTCTCTAGCATCATGTCCTCCCTCTATCTGAAACTAAATCTCTCTAAAACTGAACTTCTTGTGTTTCTCCCCTCTACTAACCTCACTCTACCTAACATCGAAATAACCCTGGAGGGTTCAACCATAACTCCCAAGCAGCATGCACGCTGTCTTGGGGTCATATTCGACACTGAACTTTCCTTTACTCCGTACATCCGATCACTCAGTCGCTCTTGTCACCTGCATCTTAAAAACATCTCCAGAATCCGACCTTTTCTCACCTTTGAAACTGCTAAGACTCTTACTGTCGCTCTTATTCATTCTCGCCTGGACTACTGCAACGCTCTTCTGATCGGTCTCCCTCTTACCAAACTTTCTCCTCTCCAATCCATCTTGAATGCGGCAGCCAGGGTCATATTTCTGTCCAGCCGCTTCACCAATGCCTCCATCTTGTGCCAGTCATTACACTGGCTACCTATTCGCTACAGGGTCCAGTATAAACTCATCTCTCTCACCCACAAAGCTCTCCACTGTTCTGCACCGCCTTATATCTCCTCTCTCATCTCTGTCTATCGCCCTACACGTGCCCTCCGTTCTACAAATGACCTAAGACTAACATCCCCCGTAATCCGAACCTCGCACCTCCGCCTCCAAGACATCTCTCGTGCTGCTCCAGCTCTCTGGAATGCACTTCCCCAGGCGATCAGACTGATACCTAGCCCTGACCTATTCAAGCGCGCTTTGAAAACCCATCTCTTCAAACAAGCCTACCACATCAACTACCCAGCAAGCTAACTTTGCCCAGTTCCCTCCTTCCAAATATTATTCTGAATCTGCACCCTACTATTCATCTGTCTCCACACCCTTCATGCACAGGATAACTGCACTTGATACTTGTCTATTGCACTTAAACACACGGGCTGATGACCGGATCATGCAGCTTTATATGAAAATCCCTATTATAATTGCCAGACCTGAATTAACAAGCATTTTTCACCTACTGTGTCCCCCCATTTCCTTGTAGATTGTAAGCTTGCGAGCAGGGACCTCACTCCTAATGTCACTGTTTGAATTGTCTTAACTTGTATTGAATTTATTGTCTGTACATGTCCCCGCTTAATTGTAAAGTGCTGCGGAATATGTTGGCGCTATATAAATAAAAATTATTATTAATTATTATTATTATTAAAGGTTAGAAATGGTACCGTATCCCCGGATAACATGTATGGATAGCGTACACATTCAAAATATATGTCTATACAGCATGAGGCAGGCTCAGACGGTGTTAGGCCCAGTATGGATTGCACGTCATTGCACAAAGGTTAGAAGGGGTACCGTATCCCCGGATAACATGTATGGATAGCGTACACATTCAAAATATATGTCTATACAGCATGAGGCAGGCTCAGACGGTGTTAGGCCCAGTATGGATTGCACGTCATTGCACAAAGGTTAGAAAGGGTACCGTATCCCCGGATAACATGTATGGATAGCGTACACATTCAAAATATATGTCTATACAGCATGAGGCAGGCTCAGACGGTGTTAGGCCCAGTATTGATTGCACGTCATTTCACAAAGGTTAGAAGGGGTACCGTATCCCCGGATAACATGTATGGATAGCGTACACATTCAAAATATATGTCTATACAGCATGAGGCAGGCTCAGACGGTGTTAGGCCCAGTATGGATTGCACGTCATTGCACAAAGGTTAGAAAGGGTACCGTATCCCCGGATAACATGTATGGATAGCGTACACATTCAAAATATATGTCTATACAGCATGAGGCAGGCTCAGACGGTGTTAGGCCCAGTATGGATTGCACGTCATTGCACAAAGGTTAGAAGGGGTACCGTATCCCCGGATAACATGTATGGATAGCGTACACATTCAAAATATATGTCTATACAGCATGAGGCAGGCTCAGACGGTGTTAGGCCCAGTATGGATTGCACGTCATTGCACAAAGGTTAGAAAGGGTACCGTATCCCCGGATAACATGTATGGATAGCGTACACATTCAAAATATATGTCTATACAGCATGAGGCAGGCTCAGACGGTGTTAGGCCCAGTATGGATTGCACGTCATTGCACAAAGGTTAGAAGGGGTACCGTATCCCCGGATAACATGTATGGATAGCGTACACATTCAAAATATATGTCTATACAGCATGAGGCAGGCTCAGACGGTGTTAGGCCCAGTATGGATTGCACGTCATTGCACAAAGGTTAGAAAGGGTACCGTATCCCCGGATAACATGTATGGATAGCGTACACATTCAAAATATATGTCTATACAGCATGAGGCAGGCTCAGACGGTGTTAGGCCCAGTATTGATTGCACGTCATTTCACAAAGGTTAGAAGGGGTACCGTATCCCCGGATAACATGTATGGATAGCGTACACATTCAAAATATATGTCTATACAGCATGAGGCAGGCTCAGACGGTGTTAGGCCCAGTATGGATTGCACGTCATTGCACAAAGGTTAGAAAGGGTACCGTATCCCTGGATAACATGTATGGATAGCGTACACATTCAAAATATATGTCTATACAGCATGAGGCAGGCTCAGACGGTGTTAGGCCCAGTATGGATTGCAAGTCATTGCACAAAGGTTAGAAAGGGTACCGTATCCCCGGATAACATGTATGGATAGCGTACACATTCAAAATATATGTCTATACAGCATGAGGCAGGCTCAGACGGTGTTAGGCCCAGTATGGATTGCACGTCATTGCACAAAGGTTAGAAAGGGTACCGTATCCCCGGATAACATGTATGGATAGCGTACACATTCAAAATATATGTCTATACAGCATGAGGCAGGCTCAGACGGTGTTAGGCCCAGTATGGATTGCACGTGATTGCACAAAGGTTAGAAAGGGTACCGTATCCCCGGATAACATGTATGGATAGCGTACACATTCAAAATATATGTCTATACAGCATGAGGCAGGCTCAGACGGTGTTAGGCCCAGTATGGATTGCACGTCATTGCACAAAGGTTAGAAAGGGTACCGTATCCCCGGATAACATGTATGGATAGCGTACACATTCAAAATATATGTCTATACAGCATGAGGCAGGCTCAGACGGTGTTAGGCCCAGTATGGATTGCACGTCATTGCACAAAGGTTAGAAAGGGTACCGTATCCCCGGATAACATGTATGGATAGCGTACACATTCAAAATATATGTCTATACAGCATGAGGCAGGCTCAGATGGTGTTAGGCCCAGTATGGATTGCACGTCATTGCACAAAGGTTAGAAAGGGTACCGTATCCCCGGATAACATGTATGGATAGCGTACACATTCAAAATATATGTCTATACAGCATGAGGCAGGCTCAGACGGTGTTAGGCCCAGTATGGATTGCACGTCATTGCACAAAGGTTAGAAGGGGTACCGTATCCCCGGATAACATGTATGGATAGCGTACACATTCAAAATATATGTCTATACAGCATGAGGCAGGCTCAGACGGTGTTAGGCCCAGTATGGATTGCACGTCATTGCACAAAGGTTAGAAAGGGTACCGTATCCCCGGATAACATGTATGGATAGCGTACACATTCAAAATATATGTCTATACAGCATGAGGCAGGCTCAGACGGTGTTAGGCCCAGTATTGATTGCACGTCATTTCACAAAGGTTAGAAGGGGTACCGTATCCCCGGATAACATGTATGGATAGCGTACACATTCAAAATATATGTCTATACAGCATGAGGCAGGCTCAGACGGTGTTAGGCCCAGTATGGATTGCACGTCATTGCACAAAGGTTAGAAAGGGTACCGTATCCCCAGATAACATGTATGGATAGCGTACACATTCAAAATATATGTCTATACAGCATGAGGCAGGCTCAGACGGTGTTAGGCCCAGTATTGATTGCACGTCATTTCACAAAGGTTAGAAGGGGTACCGTATCCCCGGATAACATGTATGGATAGCGTACACATTCAAAATATATGTCTATACAGCATGAGGCAGGCTCAGATGGTGTTAGGCCCAGTATGGATTGCACGTCATTGCACAAAGGTTAGAAAGGGTACCGTATCCCCGGATAACATGTATGGATAGCGTACACATTCAAAATATATGTCTATACAGCATGAGGCAGGCTCAGACGGTGTTAGGCCCAGTATGGATTGCAAGTCATTGCACAAAGGTTAGAAAGGGTACCGTATCCCCGGATAACATGTATGGATAGCGTACACATTCAAAATATATGTCTATACAGCATGAGGCAGGCTCAGACGGTGTTAGGCCCAGTATGGATTGCACGTCATTGCACAAAGGTTAGAAAGGGTACCGTATCCCCGGATAACATGTATGGATAGCGTACACATTCAAAATATATGTCTATACAGCATGAGGCAGGCTCAGACGGTGTTAGGCCCAGTATGGATTGCACGTGATTGCACAAAGGTTAGAAAGGGTACCGTATCCCCGGATAACATGTATGGATAGCGTACACATTCAAAATATATGTCTATACAGCATGAGGCAGGCTCAGACGGTGTTAGGCCCAGTATGGATTGCACGTGATTGCACAAAGGTTAGAAAGGGTACCGTATCCCCGGATAACATGTATGGATAGCGTACACATTCAAAATATATGTCTATACAGCATGAGGCAGGCTCAGACGGTGTTAGGCCCAGTATGGATTGCACGTCATTGCACAAAGGTTAGAAAGGGTACCGTATCCCCGGATAACATGTATGGATAGCGTACACATTCAAAATATATGTCTATACAGCATGAGGCAGGCTCAGACGGTGTTAGGCCCAGTATGGATTGCACGTCATTGCACAAAGGTTAGAAAGGGTACCGTATCCCCGGATAACATGTATGGATAGCGTACACATTCAAAATATATGTCTATACAGCATGAGGCAGGCTCAGACGGTGTTAGGCCCAGTATGGATTGCACGTCATTTCACAAAGGTTAGAAGGGGTACCGTATCCCCGGATAACATGTATGGATAGCGTACACATTCAAAATATATGTCTATACAGCATGAGGCAGGCTCAGACGGTGTTAGGCCCAGTATGGATTGCACGTCATTGCACAAAGGTTAGAAAGGGTACCGTATCCCCGGATAACATGTATGGATAGCGTACACATTCAAAATATATGTCTATACAGCATGAGGCAGGCTCAGACGGTGTTAGGCCCAGTATGGATTGCACGTCATTGCACAAAGGTTAGAAAGGGTACCGTATCCCCGGATAACATGTATGGATAGCGTACACATTCAAAATATATGTCTATACAGCATGAGGCAGGCTCAGACGGTGTTAGGCCCAGTATGGATTGCACGTCATTGCACAAAGGTTAGAAAGGGTACCGTATCCCCGGATAACATGTATGGATAGCGTACACATTCAAAATATATGTCTATACAGCATGACGCAGGCTCAGACGGTGTTAGGCCCAGTATGGATTGCACGTCATTGCACAAAGGTTAGAAGGGGTACCGTATCCCCGGATAACATGTATGGATAGCGTACACATTCAAAATATATGTCTATACAGCATGAGGCAGGCTCAGACGGTGTTAGGCCCAGTATGGATTGCACGTCATTGCACAAAGGTTAGAAAGGGTACCGTATCCCCGGATAACATGTATGGATAGCGTACACATTCAAAATATATGTCTATACAGCATGAGGCAGGCTCAGACGGTGTTAGGCCCAGTATGGATTGCACGTCATTGCACAAAGGTTAGAAGGGGTACCGTATCCCCGGATAACATGTATGGATAGCGTACACATTCAAAATATATGTCTATACAGCATGAGGCAGGCTCAGACGGTGTTAGGCCCAGTATGGATTGCACGTCATTGCACAAAGGTTAGAAAGGGTACCGTATCCCCGGATAACATGTATGGATAGCGTACACATTCAAAATATATGTCTATACAGCATGAGGCAGGCTCAGACGGTGTTAGGCCCAGTATGGATTGCACGTCATTGCACAAAGGTTAGAAGGGGTACCGTATCCCCGGATAACATGTATGGATAGCGTACACATTCAAAATATATGTCTATACAGCATGAGGCAGGCTCAGACGGTGTTAGGCCCAGTATGGATTGCACGTCATTGCACAAAGGTTAGAAAGGGTACCGTATCCCCGGATAACATGTATGGATAGCGTACACATTCAAAATATATGTCTATACAGCATGAGGCAGGCTCAGACGGTGTTAGGCCCAGTATGGATTGCACGTCATTGCACAAAGGTTAGAAAGGGTACCGTATCCCCGGATAACATGTATGGATAGCGTACACATTCAAAATATATGTCTATACAGCATGAGGCAGGCTCAGACGGTGTTAGGCCCAGTATGGATTGCACGTCATTGCACAAAGGTTAGAAAGGGTACCGTATCCCCGGATAACATGTATGGATAGCGTACACATTCAAAATATATGTCTATACAGCATGAGGCAGGCTCAGACGGTGTTAGGCCCAGTATGGATTGCACGTCATTGCACAAAGGTTAGAAAGGGTACCGTATCCCCGGATAACATGTATGGATAGCGTACACATTCAAAATATATGTCTATACAGCATGAGGCAGGCTCAGACGGTGTTAGGCCCAGTATGGATTGCACGTCATTGCACAAAGGTTAGAAAGGGTACCGTATCCCCGGATAACATGTATGGATAGCGTACACATTCAAAATATATGTCTATACAGCATGAGGCAGGCTCAGACGGTGTTAGGCCCAGTATGGATTGCACGTCATTGCACAAAGGTTAGAAAGGGTACCGTATCCCCGGATAACATGTATGGATAGCGTACACATTCAAAATATATGTCTATACAGCATGAGGCAGGCTCAGACGGTGTTAGGCCCAGTATGGATTGCACGTCATTGCACAAAGGTTAGAAAGGGTACCGTATCCCCGGATAACATGTATGGATAGCGTACACATTCAAAATATATGTCTATACAGCATGAGGCAGGCTCAGACGGTGTTAGGCCCAGTATGGATTGCACGTCATTTCACAAAGGTTAGAAGGGGTACCGTATCCCCGGATAACATGTATGGATAGCGTACACATTCAAAATATATGTCTATACAGCATGAGGCAGGCTCAGACGGTGTTAGGCCCAGTATGGATTGCACGTCATTGCACAAAGGTTAGAAAGGGTACCGTATCCCCGGATAACATGTATGGATAGCGTACACATTCAAAATATATGTCTATACAGCATGAGGCAGGCTCAGACGGTGTTAGGCCCAGTATGGATTGCACGTCATTGCACAAAGGTTAGAAAGGGTACCGTATCCCCGGATAACATGTATGGATAGCGTACACATTCAAAATATATGTCTATACAGCATGAGTCAGGCTCAGACGGTGTTAGACCCAGTATGGATTGCACGGCATTGCACAAAGGTTAGAAAGGGTACCGTATCCCCGGATAACATGTATGGATAGCGTACACATTCAAAATATATGTCTATACAGCATGAGGCAGGCTCAGACGGTGTTAGGCCCAGTATGGATTGCACGTCATTGCACAAAGGTTAGAAAGGGTACCGTATCCCCGGATAACATGTATGGATAGCGTACACATTCAAAATATATGTCTATACAGCATGAGGCAGGCTCAGACGGTGTTAGGCCCAGTATGGATTGCACGTCATTGCACAAAGGTTAGAAGGGGTACCGTATCCCCGGATAACATGTATGGATAGCGTACACATTCAAAATATATGTCTATACAGCATGAGGCAGGCTCAGACGGTGTTAGGCCCAGTATGGATTGCACGTCATTGCACAAAGGTTAGAAAGGGTACCGTATCCCCGGATAACATGTATGGATAGCGTACACATTCAAAATATATGTCTATACAGCATGAGGCAGGCTCAGACGGTGTTAGGCCCAGTATGGATTGCACGTCATTGCACAAAGGTTAGAAGGGGTACCGTATCCCCGGATAACATGTATGGATAGCGTACACATTCAAAATATATGTCTATACAGCATGAGGCAGGCTCAGACGGTGTTAGGCCCAGTATGGATTGCACGTCATTGCACAAAGGTTAGAAAGGGTACCGTATCCCCGGATAACATGTATGGATAGCGTACACATTCAAAATATATGTCTATACAGCATGAGGCAGGCTCAGACGGTGTTAGGCCCAGTATTGATTGCACGTCATTTCACAAAGGTTAGAAGGGGTACCGTATCCCCGGATAACATGTATGGATAGCGTACACATTCAAAATATATGTCTATACAGCATGAAACAGGCTCAGACGGTGTTAGGCCCAGTATGGATTGCACGTCATTGCACAAAGGTTAGAAAGGGTACCGTATCCCCGGATAACATGTATGGATAGCGTACACATTCAAAATATATGTCTATACAGCATGAGGCAGGCTCAGACGGAGTTAGGCCCAGTATGGATTGCAAGTCATTGCACAAAGGTTAGAAAGGGTACCGTATCCCCGGATAACATGTATGGATAGCGTACACATTCAAAATATATGTCTATACAGCATGAGGCAGGCTCAGACGGTGTTAGGCCCAGTATGGATTGCACGTCATTGCACAAAGGTTAGAAAGGGTACCGTATCCCCGGATAACATGTATGGATAGCGTACACATTCAAAATATATGTCTATACAGCATGAGGCAGGCTCAGACGGTGTTAGGCCCAGTATGGATTGCACGTGATTGCACAAAGGTTAGAAAGGGTACCGTATCCCCGGATAACATGTATGGATAGCGTACACATTCAAAATATATGTCTATACAGCATGAGGCAGGCTCAGACGGTGTTAGGCCCAGTATGGATTGCACGTCATTGCACAAAGGTTAGAAAGGGTACCGTATCCCCGGATAACATGTATGGATAGCGTACACATTCAAAATATATGTCTATACAGCATGAGGCAGGCTCAGACGGTGTTAGGCCCAGTATGGATTGCACGTCATTGCACAAAGGTTAGAAAGGGTACCGTATCCCCGGATAACATGTATGGATAGCGTACACATTCAAAATATATGTCTATACAGCATGAGGCAGGCTCAGACGGTGTTAGGCCCAGTATGGATTGCACGTCATTGCACAAAGGTTAGAAAGGGTACCGTATCCCCGGATAACATGTATGGATAGCGTACACATTCAAAATATATGTCTATACAGCATGAGGCAGGCTCAGACGGTGTTAGGCCCAGTATGGATTGCACGTCATTGCACAAAGGTTAGAAGGGGTACCGTATCCCCGGATAACATGTATGGATAGCGTACACATTCAAAATATATGTCTATACAGCATGAGGCAGGCTCAGACGGTGTTAGGCCCAGTATGGATTGCACGTCATTGCACAAAGGTTAGAAAGGGTACCGTATCCCCGGATAACATGTATGGATAGCGTACACATTCAAAATATATGTCTATACAGCATGAGGCAGGCTCAGACGGTGTTAGGCCCAGTATGGATTGCACGTCATTGCACAAAGGTTATAAAGGGTACCGTATCCCCGGATAACATGTATGGATAGCGTACACATTCAAAATATATGTCTATACAGCATGAGTCAGGCTCAGATGGTGTTAGACCCAGTATGGATTGCACGGCATTGCACAAAGGTTAGAAAGGGTACCGTATCCCCGGATAACATGTATGGATAGCGTACACATTCAAAATATATGTCTATACAGCATGAGGCAGGCTCAGATGGTGTTAGGCCCAGTATGGATTGCACGTCATTGCACAAAGGTTAGAAAGGGTACCGTATCCCCGGATAACATGTATGGATAGCGTACACATTCAAAATATATGTCTATACAGCATGAGGCAGGCTCAGACGGTGTTAGGCCCAGTATGGATTGCACGTCATTGCACAAAGGTTAGAAGGGGTACCGTATCCCCGGATAACATGTATGGATAGCGTACACATTCAAAATATATGTCTATACAGCATGAGGCAGGCTCAGACGGTGTTAGGCCCAGTATGGATTGCACGTCATTGCACAAAGGTTAGAAAGGGTACCGTATCCCCGGATAACATGTATGGATAGCGTACACATTCAAAATATATGTCTATACAGCATGAGGCAGGCTCAGACGGTGTTAGGCCCAGTATGGATTGCACGTCATTGCACAAAGGTTAGAAGGGGTACCGTATCCCCGGATAACATGTATGGATAGCGTACACATTCAAAATATATGTCTATACAGCATGAGGCAGGCTCAGACGGTGTTAGGCCCAGTATGGATTGCACGTCATTGCACAAAGGTTAGAAAGGGTACCGTATCCCTGGATAACATGTATGGATAGCGTACACATTCAAAATATATGTCTCAGGAGGCAGGCTCAGACGGTGTCAGGCACAGTATGGATTTGACGGCCCAGATTACACAGCGGAGGAGCAGGGAGAGGTAAAGATTGCAAATGCTGGGGACCTGGCCAAGCAAGGGGGGCCCACTCATGGGCGTCGGTACTGGCACTGGGCCCCTCATAGTACAGCGGTGTGTCTGACGGCGGGTGTGCACCACCACCGTCAGAGACACTTGATTGCACTATGAGGGACCCTGTGCCAGTGCCCGCGCCCAAGAGTCTGCCTACCCACCTGTCCAGGGCAACGGCACTCGCACGGTGTCGTGCGGTAGGTGGTGACCCCGGCCATGGGGGGGGAGGCAGCACAGTTATGGAGTTTTAGAAAGTGGCATATGTTGATGTTGGACATTCAGCTGATGCAAAAGGCGAAATAGGTGAAGTACCAGGAAGAAGTGGACCAAAGCAAGCCATTTTTCTGTCACCCTATGTGTCATCAGGGGAAGGTGGGACAACATCCTTGGAAACCCATGCGTGGTTCATTTTAATGAAGGTTAGATCATCCACATTTTGGGTTGACAGACGGGTCCTTTTTTCTGTCAGGATTGATCCAGCTGCACTGAAGACTCTTTCCGATAGCACACTTGCAGCTGGGCAAGCGAGCTCCTGTAAGGCATATTGGGCCAATTCAGGCCAGGTGTCCAGTTTAGCGGCCCAATAGTCAAAGGGGAATGACCTGTGTGGGAGAACATCGATATGGGAGGAAAAGTAGTTTGTAACCATAGTTGTCAACTGCTGTCTCCTGTCACTTTCCATCGATGCAGTATTACCAGTTGTGTGAGCGGTATTTGAAAAATCAGTCCACAACATTGTCATGAAACCCCTGTCTCCAACGCCACTTCTGCTGTGTGCACCACGAACACCTCTGCCAAGCTGCTCCCGGGCCCGTACGGCTCTTGTGAGAACCATCACCGCTGCTGTGTGCTGGGAATGCCTCAAGCAACCGATTTACCAGAGTTGCTTGTTTATTAGCCAATATTAGGTCAAGGTTCTCCTGTGGCATGATGTTTTGTAATTTGCCTTTATAGCGTGGATCCAGGATGCTGGCCAACCAGTAGTCGTCATCGTTCATCATTTTGGCAATGCGGGGGTCCCTTTTTAGGATCCGCAAGGCATAATCTGACATGTGGGCCAATGTTCCCGGTGTCAATGATGCACTGCGAGTGCTGGGTGGAGGAGCACTTTCTGGCAAATCCACATCCCTCCAGTCACGCACAAACCCTGTACCAGACCTTGCCACGCCAATATTTTCACTTGCCCCACGAGATGCATCCTCCTCCCCTAAGTAATCATCCCCATCATCCTCCTCCTCCTCCTCCTCTTCTTCCTCCACCTCGTCCAGGAGAGGTCCCTGAGCAGACAATGGCTGAATGTCATCAAGGATTCCCTCCTCCTCTTCCTCCTCATCAACATTGGCTGCGGACGCCTGCTCCTTAAAAAGGTGCGTCAAAGTTTGCATGAGCAGACGCATAAGTGGGATGCTCATGCTTAGGATGGCGTCGTCTGCGCTTACCAGCCGTGTGCATTCCTCAAAACACTGAAGGACTTTACAAAGGTCTTTCAGCTTCGACCACTGCACGCCTGTCAACTCCATGTCTGCTCTCAAAGTGCCTGGCCGTGTATCCTCCAACAAATGCATTATGGCCTGCCTCTGCTCGCACAGCCGCTCCACCATGTGCAGTGTGGAGTTCCACCTTGTTGCAATGTCGATAATGAGGTGGTGGTTGGGAAGGTGGAGCAATCGCTGCAGCTTCTGCATACGAACGGAGTGTACAGGCGACCGGCGGATGTGCGCGCACAGTCTTCGCACCTTCTGGAGCAGGGCTGTTAACTCCGGATAATTTTTGAGGAAGCACTGCACCACCAGGTTCAAGGTGTGAGCCAAGCAAGGTATGTGGCTGAGTTTTGAAAGGGCTATGGCTGCCACAAAATTACGGCCGTTATCATTAACTACCTTGCCTGCCTCAAGATGTACACTGCCCAGCCATGACTCAGTTTGTCGCTTCAAGTACTCGGCCAGCACCTCGGCGGTGTGTCTGTCGCCCAAACACATCATCTGCAACACAGCCTGCTGACGCTTTCCACTAGCTGCTCGATAGGGGGACACATCGTGTGCAACAGTGGCAGCTGCAGATGGAGTGCTCGTACAACTGCGCTCTGTGGACGAGCTTTCGCTTCTGGAGGAGGAGGAGGAGGAGGAGGAGGGTCGAACGCCTACAGCCAACTGTTTCCTATACCGTGGGCTAGGCAGCACACGTAACGGCCCTGGCCATGCCGACTGGACCATGCATCAGTTGTGAGGTGCACCTTTCCGCTCACTGACTGCTTGAGTGCATGGACAATGCGGTCTTTCACATGATGGTGGAGGGCTGGGATGGCTTTGCGAGAGAAGAAGTGGCGACTGGGTAGGTCATAGCGTGGTACTGCATAGGCCATGAGTTCGCGGAAAGCTGTGCTTTCCACCAACCGAAAGGGCATCATCTCAAACGAGATTAGTTTGGCAATGTGGGCGTTCAAACCCAGTGTACGCGGATGAGAGACTGAGTACTTTCTTGACCTACTCATAGTGTCTGGGAGGGTGAGCTGGACTTGAGAGCTGCATATGGTGGAAGTAGCGGTGGACAGGGCGGACTGAGAGAGGGTTGATGATGGTGATGGAGTTGGTGTTCTTTCTGATGGCCTAGAATCAGTCTTTCGTTGATATAACAGTGGGATTCCCTGACTGCTGTGGCCTTGCAACGACACCTCAACATTTGCTGCTGTGCTAACCGGTGGGCTTACAGTGGGGGAAACAATGTAGCGTTGCTGACTACCTTCGTTGTGATCAGTTGCACATGTGGCACTTGAGGTTTGGTGTTGTGTCCACGCTTGCAAGTGCATGCTGGTTAAATGTCTAAGCATGCAACTGGTATTCAAATTTTTCAGATTTTTCCCTCGGCTAAAGGTCTTTGCGCACTTCTTACAGATAACCTTGGCCTGATCATGAGGATTTTGTTCAAAAAAGTGCCACACTGCACTCTTCCTACTTTGGCAGACATTTTGCGGCCTAGCACGCTGTGATCTTTTGACCCTCTGGACAAGCTGTCCAGCAACTCTTTTGATGTTTGGAACCTGTCTTTGGAGTGCTCCGGGCCTGCCAGATAACAGCTGTTGCGATGTCGATGTCTGCTGTGGATGCTCCTCATCTGAGCTATTGGAAGCAGCACCCTCTTCCCCCAATGGATGCCAATCTGGGTCAACAACTGGGTCCATCCATCACCTCCTCTTCTATGTCATGTGCACCTTCCTCTGTGTCACCGTGTATGGTGGTATAGTGTGCGGGAAGGGGCACCTGAGTCTCATCAGGGTCAGAATCTGGCTCTGTACACTGCGAGGACAATGTAGTGCTCTGAGTGAATGTACCAGCAGAATCATCCATCAGCGGCTGTGCATCAGTGCACTCCATGTCAGATTCATCTTGGCCTGGGTAATTCACCATTTCACTTGATAATCCAGGCATGGTATGTGAAAACAGCTCCATGGAGTAATCAGTAGTATGGCCTGCGTCATCCTTCAATCTTGGTTGGGGTGAAGGACACAAGGAAAGGTGTGGTTCATGAACATGAGCCTCCAATGACGACTCAGTGCTTTTACTTTTTACAACTGAAGAAGAGGAGGCGATAGAGCTGGAGGCTGAGTCAGCAATGTAAGACAAAACTTTTTCCTGATGCTCTGCCTTTAAAAGCGGTTTGCCAACTCCTAGAAAACTAAGCGTTCGAGGCCTTATGTAGCCAGACGATGACGCAGGGTCAGCACCTCCTGCATTCGGTCCTATTTTGCTCTTGCCACTACCATCAGATCCACCACCAACACCATCATTAGCAGCTGCCAACCCCCGCCCAATTCCACGGCCTCTTCCACCAGCCTTCCTCATTTTTGGTAGAAATGTAGACAAAATCCAACAAACTATATAGTAATGTAAAACAAGGTACAAGGTGTCTATAGGACAGGGGAGTTTTAGAATTTCTGCACACACTTGTGGACAGTGGACACTTGTGGATTGTGTGAGGCCCAATGATATCTGAGCGCTATGTGACACGCTCGATGGCACAGCTGCCTGTGACCAAAGTGACGAGAGGATAATGGAGATTTTGAATCTCTGCGTACACTTTTGGACACTGGACACTTGTGGATTGTGTGAGGCCCACTGATATCTGAGCGCTATGTGACACGCTCGATGGCACAGCTGCCTGTGACCAAAGTGACGAGAGGATAATGGAGATTTTGAATCTCTGCGTACACTTTTGGACACTGGACACTTGTGGATGGTGTGAGGCCCACTGATATCTGAGCGCTATGTGACACGCTCGATGGCACAGCTGCCTGTGACCAAAGTGACGAGAGGATAATGGAGATTTTGAATCTCTGCGTACACTTTTGGACACTGGACACTTGTGGATTGTGTGAGGCCCACTGATATCTGAGCGCTATGTGACACGCTCGATGGCACAGCTGCCTGTGACCAAAGTGACGAGAGGATAATGGAGATTTTGAATCTCTGCGTACACTTTTGGACACTGGACACTTGTGGATTGTGTGAGGCCCACTGATATCTGAGCGCTATGTGACACGCTCGATGGCACAGCTGCCTGTGACCAAAGTGACGAGAGGATAATGGAGATTTTGAATCTCTGCGTACACTTTTGGACACTGGACACTTGTGGATGGTGTGAGGCCCACTGATATCTGAGCGCTATGTGACACGCTCGATGGCACAGCTGCCTGTGACCAAAGTGACGAGAGGATAATGGAGATTTTGAATCTCTGCGTACACTTTTGGATACTGGACACTTGTGGATGGTGTGAGGCCCACTGATATCTGAGCGCTATGTGACACGCTCGATGGCACAGCTGCCTGTGACCAAAGTGACGAGAGGATAATGGAGATTTTGAATCTCTGTGTACACTTTTGGACACTGGACACTTGTGGATGGTGTGAGGCCCACTGATATCTGAGCGCTATGTGACACGCTCGATGGCACAGCTGCCTGTGACCAAAGTGACGAGAGGATAATGGAGATTTTGAATCTCTGCGTACACTTTTGGACACTGGACACTTGTGGATGGTGTGAGGCCCACTGATATCTGAGCACTATGTGACACGCTCGATGGCACAACTGCCTGTGACCAAAGTGACGAGAGGATAATGGAGATTTTGAATCTCTGTGTACACTTTTGGACACTGGACACTTGTGGATGGTGTGAGGCCCAATGATATCTGAGCGCTATGTGACACGCTCGATGGCACAGCTGCCTGTGACCAAAGTGACGAGAGGATAATGGAGATTTTGAATCTCTGCGTACACTTTTGGACACTGGACACTTGTGGATTGTGTGAGGCCCACTGATATCTGAGCGCTATGTGACACGCTCGATGGCACAGCTGCCTGTGACCAAAGTGACGAGAGGATAATGGAGATTTTGAATCTCTGCGTACACTTTTGGACACTGGACACTTGTGGATGGTGTGAGGCCCACTGATATCTGAGCGCTATGTGACACGCTCGATGGCACAGCTGCCTGTGACCAAAGTGACGAGAGGATAATGGAGATTTTGAATCTCTGCGTACACTTTTGGACACTGGACACTTGTGGATGGTGTGAGGCCCACTGATATCTGAGCGCTATGTGACACGCTCGATGGCACAGCTGCCTGTGACCAAAGTGACGAGAGGATAATGGAGATTTTGAATCTCTGCGTACACTTTTGGACACTGGACACATGTGGATGGTGTGAGGCCCACTGATATCTGAGCGCTATGTGACACGCTCGATGGCACAGCTGCCTGTGACCAAAGTGACGAGAGGATAATGGAGATTTTGAATCTCTGCGTACACTTTTGGACACTGGACACTTGTGGATGGTGTGAGGCCCACTGATATCTGAGCGCTATGTGACACGCTCGATGGCACAGCTGCCTGTGACCAAAGTGACGAGAGGATAATGGAGATTTTGAATCTCTGCGTACACTTTTGGACACTGGACACTTGTGGATGGTGTGAGGCCCACTGATATCTGAGCGCTATGTGACACGCTCGATGGCACAGCTGCCTGTGACCAAAGTGACGAGAGGATAATGGAGATTTTGAATCTCTGCGTACACTTTTGGACACTGGACACTTGTGGATGGTGTGAGGCCCACTGATATCTGAGCGCTATGTGACACGCTCGATGGCACAGCTGCCTGTGACCAAAGTGACGAGAGGATAATGGAGATTTTGAATCTCTGCGTACACTTTTGGACACTGGACACTTGTGGATGGTGTGAGGCCCACTGATATCTGAGCGCTATGTGACACGCTCAATGGCACAGCTGCCTGTGACCAAAGTGACGAGAGGATAATGGAGATTTTGAATCTCTGCGTACACTTTTGGACACTGGACACTTGTGGATGGTGTGAGGCCCACTGATATCTGAGCGCTATGTGACACGCTCAATGGCACAGCTGCCTGTGACCAAAGTGACGAGAGGATAATGGAGATTTTGAATCTCTGCGTACACTTTTGGACACTGGACACTTGTGGATGGTGTGAGGCCCACTGATATCTGAGCGCTATGTGACACGCTCGATGGCACAGCTGCCTGTGACCAAAGTGACGAGAGGATAATGGAGATTTTGAATCTCTGCGTACACTTTTGGACACTGGACACTTGTGGATGGTGTGAGGCCCACTGATATCTGAGCGCTATGTGACACGCTCGATGGCACAGCTGCCTGTGACCAAAGTGACGAGAGGATAATGGAGATTTTGAATCTCTGCGTACACTTTTGGACACTGGACACTTGTGGATGGTGTGAGGCCCACTGATATCTGAGCGCTATGTGACACGCTCGATGGCACAGCTGCCTGTGACCAAAGTGATGAGAGGATAAGGGAGATTGGATTGCTTTTAAAAAAGCAGTTTGCGGAGCAGTGGGTAAACAGCAATGCCAGCGTGTCAGGAAGCCTTAAAAGGCAGCCCAACAACCAACACCACTGATACGCCACAATATAGCCTCCCCTTGCACTGCACACACAGTGACTTGTGTGTTGCACAGGCAAAATCGCTAGCAGCAGAAGCAGTTTTTTGTCTTCTTCCCTGCCTAACGCTCTCCCTACAGAATCAGCAGCAACCTCTCCCTATACTAAGATCGGCAGAAGTAAGATGGCGGTCGGCGTGCACGCCCTTTTATACCCCCTGTGACGCCCACCAAAGCAAGCCAATCACTTGCATGCCCTTCTGAAAGATGGTGGTGACCCGTGCCTATGTCATCACGTTGCCCACAGTGTCCGTGGATCCTGATTGGCTGAAAAAGAGCGCAAAACAAACTTTTGAAACGCGACTTTGGCGCGTAAGTCGCCGACCTCGTGGCCGACCTCATCCTAGGGTTGCCAAAAGTCGGCGACTTTTGAATTTTTTCGACCCGTTTCGCTCAACTCTACTGAAGACTCTTTCCGATAGCACACTTGCAGCTGGGCAAGCGAGCTCCTGTAAGGCATATTGGGCCAATTCAGGCCAGGTGTCCAGTTTAGTGGCCCAATAGTCAAAGGGGAATGACCTGTGTGGGAGAACATCGATATGGGAGGAAAAGTACTTTGTAACCATAGTTGACAACTGCTGTCTCCTGTCACTTTCCATCGATGCAGTATTACCAGTTGTATGAGCGGTACTTGAAAAATCAGTCCACAACATTGTCATGAAACCCCTGTCTCCAACGCCACTTATGCTGTGTGCACCACGAACACCTCTGCCAAGCTGCCCCTGGCCCGTACGGCTCGTGTGAGAACCATCACCGCTGCTGTGTGCTGGGAATGCCTCAAGCAACCGATTTACCAGAGTTGCTTGTTTATTAGCCAATATTAGGTCAAGGTTCTCCTGTGGCATGATGTTTTGTAATTTGCCTTTATAGCGTGGATCCAGGATGCTGGCCAACCAGTAGTCGTCATCGTTCATCATTTTGGCAATGTGGGGGTCCCTTTTTAGGATCTGCAAGGCATAATCTGACATGTGGGCCAATGTTCCCGGTGTCAATGATGCACTGGTTGGAGGAGCACTTTCTGGCAAATCCACATCCCTCCAGTCACGCACAAACCCTGTACCAGACCTTGCCACGCCAACATTTTCACTTGCCCCACGAGATGCATCCTCCTCCCCTAAGTAATCATCCCCATCATCCTCCTCCTCTTCTTCCTCCACCTCGTCCAGGAGAGGTCCCTGAGCAGACATTGGCTGAATGTCATCAAGGATTCCCTCCTCGTCAACATTGGCTGCAGACGCCTGCTCCTTAAGGTGCGTCAAAGTTTGCATGAGCAGACGCATAAGTGGGATGCTCATGCTTAGGATGGCGTCGTCTGCGTTTACCAGCCATGTGCATTCCTCCAAACACTGAAGGACTTTACAGAGGTCTTTCAGCTTCGACCACTTCACACCTGTCAACTCCATGTCTGCTCTCAAAGTGACGGTCCGTGTATCCTCCCACAAATGCATTATGGCCTGCCTCTGCTCACACAGCCGCTCAACCATGTGCAGGGTGGAGTTCCACCTTATTGCAATGTCGATAATGAGGCGGTGGTTGGGAAGGTGGAGCAATTGCTGCAGCTTCTACATACGAATGGAGTGTACAGGCGACCGGCGGATGTGCGCGCACAGTCTTCGCACCTTCTGGAGCAGGGCTGTTAACTCCGGATAATTATTAAGGAAGCACTGCACCACCAGGTTCAAGGTGTGAGCCAAGCAAGGTATGTGGCTGAGTTTTGAAAGGGCTATGGCTGCCACAAAATTACGGCCGTTATCACTAACTACCTTGCCTGCCTCAAGATGTACACTGCCCAGCCATGACTCAGTTTGTCACTTCAAGTACTCGGCCAGCACCTCGGCGGTGTGTCTGTCGCCCAAACACATCATCTGCAACACAGCCTGCTGACGCTTTCCTCTAGCTGCTCGATAGGGGGACACCTCGTGTGCAACAGTGGCAGCTGCAGATGGAGTGCTCGTGAGACTGCACTCTGTGGACGAGCTTTCGCTTCTGGAGGAGGAGGAGGGTCGAACGCCTACAGCCAACTGTTTCCTATACCGTGGGCTAGGCAGCACTGCCCCACCACCGCTGTCCCCTGTGGAGCCTGCATCCACCACATTAACCCAGTGCGCAGTGATGGACACGTAATGGCCCTGGCCATGCCGGCTGGACCATGCATCAGTTGTGAGGTGCACCTTTCCGCTCACTGACTGCTTGAGTGCATGGACAATGCGGTCTTTCACATGATGGTGGAGGGCTGGGATGGCTTTGCGAGAGAAGTGGCGACTGGGTAGGTCATAGCATGGTACTGCATAGGCCATGAGTTTGCGGAAAGCTGCGCTTTCCACCAACCGATAGGGCATCATCTCAAACGAGATTAGTTTGGCAATGTGGGCGTTCAAACCCAGTGTACACGGATGAGAGACTGAGTACTTTCTTGACCTACTCATAGTGTCTGGGAGAGTGAGCTGGACTTGAGAGCTGCATATGGTGGAAGTAGCAGTGGACAGGGCGGACTGAGAGAGGGTTGATGATGGTGATGGAGTTGGTGTTCTTTCTGATGGCCTAGAATCAGTCTTTCGTTGATATAACAGTGGGATTCCCTGACTGCTGTGGCCTTGCAACGACACCTCAACATTTGCTGCTGTGCTAACCGGTGGGCTTACAGTGGGGGAAACAATGTAGCGTTGCTGGCTACCTTCTTTGTGATCAGTTGCACATGTGGCACTTGAGGTTTGGTGTTGTGTCCACGCTTGCAAGTGCATGGTGGTTAAATGTCTAAGCATGCAACTGGTATTCAAATTTTTCAGATTTTTCCCTCGGCTAAAGGTCTTTGCGCACTTCTTACAGATAACCTTGGCCTGATCATGAGGATTTTGTTCAAAAAAGTGCCACACTGCACTCTTCCTATTTTGGCAGACATTTTGCGGCCTAGCACGCTGTGATCTTTTGACCCTCTGGACAAGCTGTCCAGCAACTCTTTTGATTTTTGGAACCTGTCTTTGGAGTGCTCCGGGCCTGCCAGATAACAGCTGTTGCGATGTCGATGTCTGCTGTGGATGCTCCTCATCTGAGCTATTGGAAGCAGCACCCTCTTCCCCCAATGGATGCCAATCTGGGTCAACAACTGGGTCATCCATCACCTCCTCTTCTATGTCATGTGCACCTTCCTCTGTGTCACCGTGTATGGTGGTATAGTGTGCGGGAAGGGACACCTGAGTCTCATCAGGGTCAGAATCTGGCTCTGTACACTGCGAGGACAATGTAGTGCTCTGAGTGAATGTACCAGCAGAATCATCTATCAGCGACTGTGCATCAGTGCACTCCATGTCAGATTCATCTTGGCCTGGGTAATTCACCATTTCACTTGATAATACAGGCATGGTATGTGAAAACAGCTCCATGGAGTAATCAGTAGTATGGCCTGCGTCATCCTTCAATCTTGGTTGTGGTGAAGGACACAAGGAAAGGTGTGGTTCATGAACATGAGCCTCCAATGACGACTCAGTGCTTTTACTTTTTACAACTTCAGAAGAGGAGGCGATAGAGCTGGAGGCTGAGTCAGCAATGTAAGACAAAACTTTTTCCTGATGCTCTGCCTTTAAAAGCGGTTTGCCAACTCCTAGAAAACTAAGCCTTCGAGGCCTTGTGGAGCCAGATGATGACGCAGGCTCAACACCTCCTGCATTCGGTCCTATTTTGCTCTTGCCACTACCATCAGATCCACCACCAACTCCATCATTACCAGCTGCCAACCCCCGCCCAATTCCACGGCCTCTTCCACCAGCCTTCCTCTTTTTTTGTAGAAATGTAGACAAAATCCAACAAACTATATAGTTATGTAAAACAAGGTACAAGGTGTCTATAGGACAGGGGAGATTTTGAATTTCTGCACACACTTGTGGACACTGGACACTTATGGATTGTGTGAGGCCCACTGAATATCAGAGCGCTATGTCACAGGCTCGATGGCACAGGTGTGAAAAAAGTGACTACAGGATCACAGAGATTTTGAATTTCTGCACACACTTGTGGACACTGGACACTTTTGGATTGTGTGAGGCCCACTGAATATCAAAGCGCTATGTCACAGGCTCGATGGCACAGGTGTGAAAAAAGTGACTATAGGATCACAGAGATTTTGAATTTCTGCACACACTAGTGGACACTGGACACTTATGGATTGTGTGAGGCCCACTGAATATCAAAGCGCTATGTCACAGGCTCGATGGCACAGGTGTGAAAAAAGTGACTACAGGATCACAGAGATTTTGAATTTCTGCACACACTAGTGGACACTGGACACTTTTGGATTGTGTGAGGCCCACTGAATATCAGAGCGCTATGTCACAGGCAGAAATTGGCTAGTGTATCACAAACTACAAGGTGTATGTAGAATTGGGCAGAATAGGAATCTCCCTAGAGTGCAGGTCTGTAAGAACGGAACAAGTCCTCCACTTATCCTTCCACAGTGACACACAGATAGCTTCACTGTGGCCGTGATAACAGCCGCTACACGGTACTGAGAGGAGCGTGCACGTACACGGCTGTCCGGTGTACGTAAAATTGTCAAGCTCCGTGTTTTTAACCCCTTCCTGACATCCGACGCACTATCCCGTCCACGGTACCCGGGCCCATATGACCGTGGACGGGATAGTACGTCTACCGCGATCAGCGGCGCCCACGTGGTGAGCGCCGCTGATCGCGGCCGGGTGTCAGCTGATTATCACAGCTGACACCAGGCACAATGTGTCAGGGGCGGTCACGGACCGCCCCCGACACGTTAAACCCTTGCACACCGCGATCAAACACGATCGCGGTGTACCGGGGGTTAAAGGGAAGCATCGGCAGGGAGGGGGCTCCCTCCGTGCTTCCCTGAGCCCCCCACGGCAGCGCAATGTGCAGCGCTGCTGCGGGGGGCTCCTTTCCTCCAGGCCCCCGAATCCAAGATGGCGACGGGGGCCTTCGGGGGCCTGAGGAAGCTGGCTTCCTCAGTGCCTGCAAAGCGCAGGCATGAGGAAGCCTTCTGCAGTGCCTGTGTCAGATCGCTGATCTGTCACAGGACAGTGATGTCCCACCTGGGACTATTTAATAAAGTAAAAAAAAAAAAGTGTAAAAATAATTTTAAAAAAAATCGCCAAATATATTAGAAAAAAAAAAATATTCCCCCAATAAATCCATTTTTGGGAAATAATAAAAAAAAAAAAAAAACAATAAAAGTACACATATTAGGTATCGCCGCGTCCGTAACGACCCGCCCTATAAAACTGTCCCATTAGTTAACCCCTTTAGCGAACCCCTTAAAAAATAAAAAATGAAGCAAAAAATAATGATTTATTATCATACTGCCAAACAAAAAGTGTAATAGCGCGCGATCAAAAAGACACATATAAATATCCATGGTACCGCTGAAAACGTCATCTTGTCCCGCAAAAAACGAGCTGCCCACAGCATCATCAGCAAAAAAATAAAAAAGTTATAGCTCGCTGAATAAAGCGATGCAAAAATAATTATTTTTTATATAAAATAGTTTTCATTGCATAAAACCGACAAAAACATAAAAAAACGACCTAAATGAGGTATCGCTGTAACCGTACTGACCCGAAGAATAAAACCGCTTTATCAATTTTACCGGAACGGTGTAAACGCACCCCCCCAAAAGAAATTCATGAAACGCTGGTTTTTGTTCATTCTGCGTCCCAAAAATCGGAATAAAAAGCGATCAAAAAATTCCACGTGCCCGAAAATGGTACCAATAAAAACGTCAACTCGTCCCGCAAAAAATAAGACCTCACATGACTCGGTGGGTCAAAATACGGAAAAATTATAGCTCTCAATATGTGGTGATGCAAAAACTATTTTTACAATAAAAAGCGTCTTTTAGCGTGCGACAGCTACCAAACATAAAAACCGCCATAAATAGTAAATCAAACCCCCCGTTATCACCCCCTTAGTTAGGGAAAAATAATAAAATAAAAAAAATGTATTTATTTCCATTTTTCCATTAGGGTTAGGGTTAGGGCTAGGGGTGTGTTGGGCTAGGGTTAGGGCTAGGGTTAGGGTTAGGGCTAGGGTTAGGGCTAGGGTTAGGGCTAGGGTTAGGGCTAGGGTTAGGGTTAGGGTTAGGGGCGTGTTGGGGTTCGGGTTGGAGTTAGAATTGGGGGTTTCCACTGTTTGGGCACATCAGGGGCTCTCCAAATGCAACATGGCGTCTGATCTCAATTCCAGCCAATTCTGAGTTGAAAAAGTCAAATGGTGCTCCTTCCCTTCCAAGCTCTGCTATGCGCCCAAACAGTGTTTTACCCCCACATGTAGGGTATCAGCCTACTCAGGACAAATTGCAAAACAATTTTTGGGGTCCAATTTCTCCTGTTACCCTTAGGAAAATAAAAAATTGGGGGCAAAAATATCATTTTTGTGGAAAAAAATGATTTTTTTATTTTCACGTCCGAGTGTTATAAACTTCTGTGAAGCACTTGGGGGTTCAAAGTGCTCACCACACATCTAGACATCTAGGGGGTCTAGTGTCCAAAATGGGGTCACTTGTGGGGAGTTTCAATAGTTTAGGTACATCAGGGGCTCTCCAAACGCACATGACACCCGCAGACCATTCCATCAAAGTCTGCATTCCAAAACTTCACTGCTTCCCTTCCGAGCCCCGACGTGTGTCCATACAGTAGTTTTCTCCCACATATGGGGTGTCAGCGTACTCAGGACAAATTGGACAACAACTTTTGGGGGTCCAATTTCTCCTGTTACCCTTGGGAAAATGAAAAAATTGGGGACTAATTGATCATGTTTGTGGAAAAAAATACGATTTTTTTATTTTCATGCCCGGGCATTATAAACTTCTGTGAAGCCCTTGGGGGTTCAAAGCGCTCACCACACATCTAGATAAGTTCCTTGGGGAGTCTAGTTTACAAAATGGTGTCATTTGTGGGGGGTTTCCACTGTTTAGGTACATTAGGGGCTCTCCAAAGGCAACATGACACCCGCAGACCATTCCATCAAAGTCTGCATTCCAAAACGTCACTACTTCCCTTCCGAGCCCCGACGTGTGCCCATACAGTAGTTTTCTCCCACGTATGGGGTATCAGCATACTCAGGACAAATTGGACAACAACTTTTGGGGTCCAATTTCTCCTGGTACCCTTGGGAAAATAAAAAAATGGTGACTAAAAGATCATGTTTGTGAAAAAAATAAAAAAAATTTATTTTCACGCCCGGGCGTTGTAAACTTCTGTGAAGCACTGGGGGGGTCAAAGTGCTCACCACACATCTAGATAATTTCCTTAGGGGGTCTAGTTTCCAAAATGGTGTCATTTGTGGGGGGTTCCACTGTTTTGGTACATCAGGAGTTTTCCAAACGCGACATGGTGTCCGATCTCAATTCCAGCCAAAAACGTCAAATGGCGCTGCTTCCCTTCCGAGCTCTGCCATGCGCCCAAATAGTGGTTTACCCCCACATGTGGGGTATTAGCGTACTCAGGACAAATTGCACAATAACTTTTAGGGTCCTGTTACCCTTGGAAAAATAAGAATTGAGGGTGAAAAGATCATTTTTGTGGAAAAAATATGATTTTTTAATTGTATGGCTTTATGTTATAAACTTCTGTGAAGCCCATGGGGGTTCAAAGTTCTCACCACACATCTAGATAAGTTCCTTAGGGGGTCTAGTTTCCAAAATGGTGTCATTTGTGGGGGGTTTCCACTGTTTTGGTACATCAGGAGTTTTCCAAACGCGACATGGTGTCCGATCTCAATTCCAGCTAAAAACGTCAAATGGCGCTGCTTCCCTTCCGAGCTCTGCCATGCGCCCAAATAGTGGTTTACCCCCACATGTGGGGTATTAGCGTACTCAGGACAAATTGCACAATAACTTTTAGGGTCCTGTTACCCTTGGAAAAATAAGAATTGAGGGTGAAAAGATCATTTTTGTGGAAAAAATATGATTTTTTAATTGTATGGCTTTATGTTATAAACTTCTGTGAAGCCCATGGGGGTTCAAAGTTCTCACCACACATCTAGATAAGTTCCTTAGGGGGTCTAGTTTCCAAAATGGTGTCATTTGTGGGGGGTTTCCACTGTTTTGGTACATCAGGAGTTTTCCAAACGCGACATGGTGTCCGATCTCAATTCCAGCCAAAAACGTCAAATGGCGCTGCTTCCCTTCCGAGCTCTGCCATGCGCCCAAATAGTGGTTTACCCCCACATGTGGGGTATCAGCGTACTCAGGACAAATTGCACAATAACTTTTAGGGTCCTGTTACCCTTCGGAAAATAAAAATTGGGGTGAAAAGATTCTTTTTGTGGAAAAAATATGATATTTTAATTGTACCGCTGTACGTTATAAACTTCTGTAAAGCCATTGTGAGTTCAAAGTTCTCACCACATATCTAGATAAGTTCCTTGGGGGGTCTAGTTTCCAAAATGGGTTCACTTGTAGGGGGTTTCCACTGTTTAGGTACATCAGGGACTCTCCAAACGTGACATGGCGTCCAATCTGAATTCCAGCCAATTTTGCATTGAAAAAGTCAAACGGCGCTCCTTCCATTCTGAGCTCTGCCATGCGCCGAAACAGTCGTTCCCCCCCACATATCAGGTATCTGCGTGCTCAGGACAAATTGCACAATAACTTTTGCAGTTCAATTTCTCCTGTTACCCTTGGTAAAATAAAAAAAATTGAACCTGAAGTATTTTTTTTATGAAAAAAAGTTAGATGTTCATTTTTTTTTAAATATTCCTGTGACGCACCTAAAGGGTTAATAAACTTCTTGAATGTGGTTTTGAGCACCTTAAGGGGTGCAGTTTTTAGAATGGTGTCACTTTTGGGTATTTTCTATCATATAGACCCCTCAAAGTGGCTTCAAATGTGATGTGGTCCTAAAAATAAAATGGTGTTGTAAAAATGAGAAATCGCTGGTCAACTTTTAACCCTTATAACTTCCTAACAAAAAAAAATTTTGGTTCCAAAATTGTGCTGATGTAAAGTAAACATGTGGGAAATGTTAGTTATCAAGTTTTTTGTGTGCCGTATCTCTGTGATTTAAGGGCAAAAAAATTCAAAGTTGGAAAATTGCGAAATTTTCAAAATTTTTGCCAAATTTCCGTTTTTCTCACAAATAAACACAAGTTATTTGAATGAAATTTTACCACTAACATGAAGTACAATATGTCACGAGAAAACAATGTCAGAATCACCGGGATCCATGGAAGCGTTCCAGAGTTATGACCTCATAAAGGTACAGTGGTCAGAATTGTAAAAATTGGCCCGGTCATGAACGTGCAAACCACCCTTGGGGGTGAAGGGGTTAAAGTATACGGACTGACACACGCTGTCTCTCTATAGTTTTGAATGTGATCAAACAGCAAATATACTTAACTGTTTGAAAGCTAGACAAAACTAGAAGGTGCAGGTCTGTAAGAACGGAACATGTCCTCGACTTATTCTCACAGAGTGACACACAGATAGCTTCACTGTGGCTGTGATAACAGCCGTTACACGGTACTGAGAGGAGCGTACACCGCTGTATGGTGTGAAAAAATGCACGCTCAGTACCTCAGCAGGACAAAAAAAAAATTGGGATTGCTTTTAAAAAAGCAGTTTGCAGAGCAGTGGGTAAACAGCAATGCAGCTGTCAGGAAGCCTTAGAAGGCAGCCTTACAACCAACACCGCTGATCCACCACAATATAGCCTCCCCTTGCACTGCACACACAGTGACTGGTGTGTTGTACAGGCAAAATCGCTAGCAGCAGAAGCAGTTTTTTTTTTCTTCTTCCCTGCCTAACGCTCTCCCTACAGAATCAGCAGCAACCTCTCCCTATGCTAAGATCGGCAGAAGTAAGATGGCGGTCGGCGTGCACGCCCTTTTATACCCCCTGTGACGCCCACCAAAGCAAGCCAATCACTTGCATGCCCTTCTGAAAGATGGTGGTGACCCCTGCCTATGTCATCACGTTGCCCACAGTGTCCGTGGATCCTGATTGGCTGAAAAAGAGCGCAAAACAAACTTTTGAAACGCGACTTTGGCGCGTAAGTCGCCGACCTCGTGGCCGACCTCATACTAGGGTCGGGTTTCGTTTCATGAAACCCGACTTTGCCAAAAGTCGGCGACTTTTAAAATTTTTCGACCCGTTTCGCTCAACTCTACTCACCACACATCTAGATAAGTTCCTTAGGGGGTCTAGTTTCCAAAATGGGGTCACTTGTGGGGGGTTTCCACTGTTTAGGCACATCAGACGCTCGTCAAACGTGACATGGCGTCCGATCTCAATTCCAGCCAATTTTAGGTTGAAAAAGTCAAACAGGGCTCCTTCCCTTCTGAGCCCTGCCATGTGCCCAAACAGTGGTTCCCCCCCACATATTGGGTATCAGCGTACTCAGGACAAATTTGACAACAACTTTTGGGGTCCAATTTCTCCTGTTACCCTTGGGAAAATAAAAAAATTGTTGCTAAAATATTATTTTTGTGACTAAAAAGTTAAATGTTCATTTTTTCCTTCCATGTTGCTTCTGCTCCTGTGAAGCACCTGAAGGGTTAATAATCTTCTTGAATGTAGTTTTGAGTAGCTTGAGGGGTGCAGTTTTTAGAATGGTGTCACTTTTGGGTATTTTCTGCCATATAGACCCCTCAAAGTGACTTCAAATGTGAGGTGGTCCCTAAAAAAAATGGTTTTGTAAGTTTTGCTGTAAAAATTAGAAATCGCTGGTCAAATTTTAACCCTTATAACTTCCTAACAAAAAAAATGTTGTTTCCCAAATTGTGCTGATGTAAAGTAGACATGTGGGAAATTTTATTTAGTAACTATTTTGTGTCACATATTTCTCTGTTTTAAGGGCATACAAATTCAAAGTTTGAAAATTGCAAAATTTTCAAAATTTTCGCCATATTTCTGTTTTTTTCATAAATAAACGCAAGTTATAGTGAAAAATTTTTACCACTAAAGTGAAGTACAATATGTCACGAGAAAACAATGTCAGAATCGCCTAGATCCGTTGAAGCGTTCCAGAGTTATAACCTCATAAAGGGACAGTGGTCAGAATTGTAAAAATTGGCTCGGTCATGAACGTGCAAACCACCCTTGGGGGTGAAGGGGTTAATCTTCAGGTCAGTGCGATTACAACGATAACTCATTTATTTTTTTTATGTTTTGGCGCTTTTACACAATAAAAACAAATTTATAGGAAAAAAAATTATTTTTGCATCACTTTATTCTGAAAGCTATAACTTTAATATTTTTCTGCTGATCGAGCTGTATGGCGGCTTGTCTTTTGCAGGACAAGATGATGTTTTCAGCGGTACCATTTTTTTTTTTACATCTGTCCTTTTAATCGCTTTTTATTGCACTTTTTTTTTTTTTTTTGCTTTTTTACATTGTCCCAGTATGGGACATCACTATGTAATGTCAGATCACTGACAGGCTATAAAAAACAGCCCTCAGTCATCAGCTTTCCTTCTGCTGGTTGCAAAAATTGCACGGGAGCTCACGCCACTTTTGCTAGAAAAATAATCTTTTATTAATTAAAAACAAGTACAGTAAGCTGCACACATGCTGTACTAATTGTATATGTCACATACATCCATACATCTGCCTATTCTGTGTGTATTTACTGTATGTAATCCATCTCTTCTATCCTGGCGGCTCCTGCTGTGATGTCACACTGCCGTGACTGCTGCATTACAGGCTTTTCTTCTATCTATCTATCTAATATATATATATATATATATATACATATATACATATATGTGTGTGTCACTGACAATTTTATATATCTATTCCATCTTTTCTATTGTAACCCGTCAGTGTGATTTTACTGTATGCGGCACATGAATTGCTGTTTTTTCAAAGGACACTGGTGCATAGAAATCGGACAGGACTTGCACGGTGCGAGTGCTGTGCGATTTTTTTCTCGCACCCATAGACTTGCATTGGCGAGTCTCATCCGAATCTCGGTGCCAATCGCAGACTGCTGTGATTTTACACGCACGCTGAATACGCCTGATAAAATAAACGCTGATGGGAGCTGCCCCATAGATTAACACTGGGCCGATGTTTTCTCGCATAGCACTCGGCCGTATTCTACGGTATTGTGTAACGCCGGCCTTACAGAGAGAACCGATGCTCCGCAGATGGCAATGAACAGACGCACGTCCCCTGCAGAACCAGGCAGTGTAGGACACACCCATAGCTCCGTTTTTTGCTGCTACAGGAGGACCATGCCTTGTACACAGGGGATTAGTGACACCACCTAGTGCTCATGAGTTTGTAGCCAGTTCTTGGGTGAGTGTAAAGAAAAAAATTCTATGAAGTAATTTGATCATTAGACACAGCATGTCCGAAACTCTTTACTAACACATGAGGAGGATAATAAGAATGTCAGATGTTAAAAGTGAAGCACGATTGGATTTTATGTGGTAATCTGCTGTATAAAAACAAAAAAACAACATGTGGGATTCAAACCCTTGTTTCCCATTCCAAAAAGCAGTTGCTTAACCACTCAGCCACCAGCTGGTAATCTGCTAGTTAAAAAAAATATATATATATATGTAAATAATTAAAAATCTGATGTGGGATTAGAACCCACAAATTTCATATTCCATGAACGAGTTGCTTAACCTGTCAGCCAACAGCTCACCAGCCTGCTTAAGAATACTTTTTCTTCCCTTATGAAATGATCCACTCAAGTACTGTATCTGAAAAGCATTTTGATGCTTGATTTTTGATAGCAATCAAGTCTCAGGTAGAGGAATCAGGAATCAGGAATCAGGTATCAGGTATCAGGTATCGGTTATCAGTTATCAGGTATCAGTCATCAGGTATCAGACATCAGATATCAGGTATGAGAATCAGGTATCAGACATCAGGTATCAGGTATGAGAATCAGGTATCAGACATCAGGTATCAGGTATGAGAATCAGGTATCAGACAGCGTATTTCTGATGTTTGATTTTGATATATGATCATGTCCTAAAATGGACACTGTACACACGAGCCGTGGTCAAGTCACTTTATCTGACGTAATGAAATACAAGGCAATCTTTTATACCATTTACAACAATATGTAACTCTATGGAGCTCATGTAGCCCTCACCATCACCTTCAGGGCTATACCATGTTTACAATGTACCCAGAACATGTTGTTACTGACTATTGAGAACAAATATGATAACAAGTATAGTTTTCTTGAAAACAGAGACTAATAGTCTACATAAGAATAATTCTAGCAATAATAGGCAAAAGGCAATTGAATTCTTAACCCCTTTACCCCCAAGGGTGGTTTGTACGTTCATGACCGGGCCAATTTTTACAATTCTGACCACTGTCCCTTTATGAGGTAATAACTATGAAACACTTCCATGGATCCCGGTTATTTTGACACTGTTTTCTCGTGACATATTGTACTTCATGTTAATGGTAAAATTTCATTCTTATAACTTGCGTTTATTTGTGAAAAAAACAGAAATTTGGTGAAAATTTTGAAAATTTCGCAATTTTCCAAATTTGAATTTTTATGCCCTTAAATCACAGAGATACGGCACACAATAAACTTAATAAGTAACATTTCCCACATGTTTACTTTACATCAACACAATTTTGGAACCAAAATTTTTTTTTGTTAGGAAGTTATAAAGGTTAAAAGTTGACCAGCGATTTCTCATTTTTGCAACACCATTTTATTTTTACGGACCACATCACATTTGAAGCCACTTTGAGGGGTCTATATCATAGAAAGTACCCAAAAATGACACCATTCTAGAAACTGCACCCCTCAAGGTGCTAAAAACCACATTCAAGAAGTTTATTAACCCTTCAGGTGCTTCACAGGAATTTTTTGAATATTTAACTTTTCACAAAAAAATATTTCAGGTTCAATTTTTTTATTTTACCAAGGGTAAAAGAAGAAATTGGACTGGAAAAGTTATTGTGCAATTTGTCCTATGTACGCTGATACCTGATATGTGGGGGGAACCACTGTTTTGGCGCATGGCAGAACTCAGAAGGGAAGGAGCGCCGTTTGACTTTTTCAATGCAAAAATGGCTGGAATTCTGATCGGATGCCATGTCACGTTTGGAGAGCCCCTGATGTACCTAAACAGTGGAAACCCCCCACAAGTGACCCCATTTTGGAAACTAAACCCCCCAAGGAACTTATCTAGATATGTGGTGAGAACTTTGAACCCACAAGGGCTTCACAGAAGTTTATAACGTACAGCGGTACAATTAAAAAATCATATTTTTTCCACAAAAATGATCTTTTCACCCCCAATTTTTATTTTCCGAAGGGTAACAGGACCCTAAAAGTTATTGTGCAATTTGTCCTGAGTACGCTGATACCCCATATGTGGGTTTAAATGACTATTTGGGCGCATGGCAGAGCTCGGAAGGGAAGCAGCGCCATTTGACTTTTTTGGCTGGAATTGAGATCGGACACTATGTCGCATTTGGAAAGCCCCTGATGTACCTAAACAGTGGAATCCCCCCACAAGTGACCCCATTTTGGAAACTAGACCCCCTAAGGAACTTATCTAGGTGTGTGGTGAGCACTTTGAACTCCCCCAGTGTTTCACAGAAGTTTATAATGCCCGGGCGTGAAAATAAAAAAATCGTATTTTTTCCACAAACATGATCATTTAGTCCCCATTTTTTTTATTTTCCCAAGAGTACCAGGAGAAAATGGACCCCAAAAGTCGTTGCCCAATTTGTCATGAGTACACTGATACCCCATATGTGGGAGAAAACTACTGTATGGGCACACATCGGGACTCGGAAGGGAAGTAGTGATGTTTTGGAATGCAGACTTTGATGGAATGGTCTGAGGGTGTCATGTTGCCTTTGGAGAGTCCCTGATGTACCTAAACAGTGGAAACCCCCAACAAATGACACCATTTTGGAAACTAGACCCCCTAAGGAACTTATCTAGGTGTGTGGTGAGCACTTTGAACTCCCCCCAGTGTTTCACTGGAGTTTATAATGCCCGGGCGTGAAAATAAAAAAATTGTATTTTTTCCACAAACATGATCATTTAGTCCCCAATTTTTTTATTTTCCCAAGCATACCAGGAAAAAATGAACCCCAAAAGTTGTTGTCCAATTTGTCTTGAGTACACTGATACCTCATATGTGGGAGAAAACTACTGTATGGGCACACGTTGGGGCTCGAAAGGGAAGTAGTGACATTTTGGAATGCAGACTTTGATGGAATGGTCTGCGGGTGTCATGTTGCCTTTGGAGAGCCCCTGATGTACCTAAACAGTGGAAACCCCCACAAATGACAAAATTTTGGAAACTAGACCCCCTAAGGAACTTATCTAGATGTGTGGTGAGCACTTTGAACCCCCAAGGGCTTCACAGAAGTTTATAACGCCCGGGCGTGAAAATAAAAAAATCATATTTTTTTCCCACAAAAATGATATTTTTGCCCCCAATTTTTTATTTTCCTAAGGGAAACAGGAGAAATAGGACCCCAAAAGTCGTTTTGCAATTTGTCCTGAGTAGGCTGATACCCCATATGTGGTTGTAAAACACTGTTTGGGCGCATGGCAGAGCTTGGAAGGGAAGGAGCACCATTTGACTTTTTCAACGCAGAATTGGCTGGAATTGAGATCAGACGACATGTTGCGTTTGGAGAGCATCTGATGTGACCAAACAGAGGTAACCCCACAATTCTAACTCCAACCCTAACCCCGACACACCCCTAACCCTAATCTCAGCCCTAGCCCTAACCCTAGCCCTAACCCTAATGGGAAAATGGAAATAAATACATTTTTTTAACTTTATTATTTTTGCCTAACTAAGGGGGTGATAACGGGGGGTTTGATTTACTATTTATGGTGGTTTTTATTTTTGGCAGCTGTCACATGCTAAAAGACGCTTTTTATTGTAAAAATAGTTTTTGCATCACCACATATTGAGAGCTATAATTTTTCCGTATTTTGACCCACTGAGTCATGTGAGGTCTTATTTTTTGCGGGACAAGTTGACATTTTTATTGGTATTATGTTCTGGCACGTGACATTTTTTGATCGCTTTTTATTCAAATTTTTGGGACGCAGAATGACCAAAAACCAGCGTTTCATGAATTTCTTTTGGGGGGTGCATTTACACCGTTCCGCGTGCAGTAAAATTGATAAAGCGGTTTTATTCTTCGGGTCAGTATGGTTACAGCAATACCTCATTTATGTCTTTTTTTATGTTTTGGCGCTTTTATGCAATAAAAACAATTTTCTATAAAAAATAATTATTTTTGCATCGCTTTATTCTGCGAGCTATAACTTTTTTATTTTTTCTCTGATGATGCTGTGTCACAGCTCATTTTTTGCGGGATAAGATTACGTTTTCAGCGGTACCATAGATATTTATATGTGTATTTTTGATCGCACGTTATTGCACTTTTTGTTCGGCGGTATGATAATAAATCATTAGTTTTTGCTTTGCTTTTTATTTTTATTTTTTAATGGGTTCACTAAAGGGGTTAACTAATGGGACAGTTTTATAGGGCAGGTCGTTACGGATGCGGCGATACCAAATATGTGTACTTTTATTGTTTTGGTTTTTTTTTTATTTCCAAAAAATGAATTTATTAGGGAATATATATTTTTTTAATTTATTAAGCGATCTTTTTAAAATTATTTTTACACTTTTTTTTAACTTTATTAGGTTGTCCCAGGGGGGACATCACTGTCCTGTGACAGATCGCTGATCTGTCACATCACAGATCACTGTGACAGATCAGCAATCTGTCACAGGCAGTGGGCAGGTTTCCTCCTTGCCTGCGCTTTGCAGGCACTGAGGAAGCCAGCTCCCTGCAGGCCCCCAAAGGTCCCCGTCGCCATCTTGGATCCGGGGACCTGCAGGGAAAGAGCCCCCCGCAGCAGCGCTGCACATTGCGCTGCTGTGGGGGGCTCAGGGAAGCACGGAGGGAGCCCCCTCCCTGTCAATGCTTCCCTTTATCCCCCGGTACACCGCGATCGTGTTTGATCGCGGTGTGCAAGGGGTTAACGTGTCGGGGGCGGTCCGTGACTGCCCCTGACACATTGTGCCGGGTGTCAGCTGTGATAATCAGCTGACACCCGGCCGCGATCAGCGGCGCTCACCACGTGGGCGCCGCTGATCGCGCTAGACGTACTATCCCGTCCATGGGCATAGGGGCCCGGGTACCATGGACGGGATAGTACGTCTGATGTCAGAAAGGGGTTAAAGGCAATTAAAGGGATATAAAAGCAAACCATTAACTCTTCTATATCAGCACCAAGATCATCTCTCATCCTTTGGAAATTTGCCTTCCTGAAGTTTAGTGTCCTTGTAACCCCTCTACTACACATCTTATTAAAGGACACCTGATAATTTATTATTTTGTGATCACTATTACCCAAGTGACCCTCAACCCTTATATTTGATATGCGGTCTGGCCTGTTGGTTAATATTAGTTCTAGCAGTGCCCCCCCTCTTGTTGGGTCCTGAATCAGTTGTGAAAGGTAATTGTCTCTCATAGTTGTCAGAAACCTATCACCTTTGCTGGAACTGCACGTTTCGGTTCCCCAATGTATTTCAGGGTAGTTGAAGTCCCCCATGATAATGACTTCTCCTTGAGTCGCTGCTTCATCTATTTGCTTGATGAGGATATTCTCTGTTGCTTCCATTATTTTGGAGACTTATAACAATCCCCTATCAGTAATTTATTATTTTTTCCTCCTCCCCTTATCTCCACCCACAGGGACTCTATATTTTCATTAGATTCATATATATTATCACACAGGATGGGTTTTAAGGATAATTTTACATATAAACACACGCCTCCCCCTCGCTTATTTGTACGGTCATTTCTGAACAGACTATAGCCCTGTAAATTAACCGCCCAGTCATGGCTCTCCTCCAGCCATGTCTCAGATATTGTCATGATCCAGGTCTGATCGGACAGATTAAATGCACAAAGTAACCATTTTTTCCCCTTGGCTGTGTGCCAAAGGTGGTTTTGCCCCCGGTGGCCATTAGGGTCATTGCACTGTGGTGATTTCAGGTAGTTTTCCCCCCTGGTGGCCAATAGGGTCATTGCACTCTGGTTACCTTAGTTTGTGCACGTGATTACGTGATTATGTAACAGGTGTGATTGCTCTATAAAAGAGTATCAGGTGTGTTAATCACTGTTGGCGATAGTTCCTCATTTGTAAGCAAGCCTGGGTAAAGAATGGAGCTGAAGGAGAGTCACGGGCAGCCCAGTCAGAGTGCTGGAGTAGCAGCTATGGTGTCTGCAAGGAGGGCTGGCATGGATTGGTGGAGTGTCAGCTATGGTGTCTGCAAGGAGGGCCGGCATTGCTTGGTGAAGTGGCAGCTATGGTGTAGAGCGGCACTCAGGATGCTGGACTCGGTTGCGGAAAGCTGGACTCAAAATGTTGGACTCTTTGGCAGAAAAGCTGGACTCATTTGCTGGACTCTGTTTCTGGACAGCTGCACGCAGGTGTGGACTCTGTTTGCTCCAAGGCTGCACTATGGTGCTGGACTCCGTTGCTGGACAGTGCACCCAGATGTTGGACTCGGTAGAGGAAAAGATGCACGCAGGTGGTGGGCTCTGTTGCTGGGAGCGTAAGCAACAGAGCAAAGCTAAGTGGTGTTCCCCTGTTTTGTCACTTTTCCTTATGTGTGTTTAGTGCAGTGGTGGGATTAGTTTCTGCACTGACCATTTCCCTAGTGAGGGTTTAGGTGCAGGGCGACTCAGGGTTTTTAGGTTCCTGATCGGCGCCCGGTGCGGATCCGGCCTAGGGAACGCTAGGAGTGTAGAGACACTGACTCAGGGGAGTGCAGGAGGTCTCCACTTCCCCATTCCCTATCGCAGGGCCACCATTGTTATTGTTACCCAGGTTTTCCCTATTCCCTTGTCTTATTGTATTAGTTACCGGCCTGTGGGCCGAGTCACATAGGACAATTACACGTGCCGCGTCCTGTTGTATCAGTTACCGGCCTGCTGGCTGTGTCACTCAGGACGGGGCACGTGACAGATATCCCCATCCTGTCATAATTATGTTCCAACAACATTAACTCCAATTCCTCCATTTTGTTGGCGAGGCTTCTGGCATTAGTATACATGCACATTATGTATCTCTCTGTACCTCTGTTCTTTCTTAAATTATTAACTGTTCTAACCCCACCCCCCATGCCACCCCACCCCCAAATTCATTATTTGTGCCCAGGTCTCTATCTGCACTGTCTTCCCCTCCTATAAAAGGAATACCCTCCCCCATCCCTAGTTTAAACACTCCTCCAACCTTCTGGCCATCTTCTCCCCCAGCACAGCTGCACCCTCCCCATTGAGGTGCAGCCCAGCTCATCCCTAGCGTAGAACAACTGAGAAGTCGGCCCAGTTCTACAGGAACCCAAACCCCTCCTTCCTACACCAATTCCTGAGCCACTTATTAACCTCCCTAATCTCCCGTTGCCTCTCTGGTGTGGCACATGGTACAGGAAGTATTTCTGAAAATACCACCTTGGAGGTCCTTGCTTTAAGCTTGCAGCCTAATTCCTTGAAATCATCTTTAGGCTATGTGCACACGTAGTGGAACTCTCGCGGAAGCTCCCGCTCCCAGTCCCTGAAGTTATTACTGGGACCGGGAGCATGGACAGAGACGGGAGAAGGCTGCGCGGGACGCCGGAAGGTGAGAATAACAATATTTTTTATTTTAATTCTATTTTTTACAGGGATATGGTACCCAAAGCCCGGAGAACAGTCTCCTCTCCTCCGGACCGTGGGTACCATCCGCAAATGTTCTGCTTACTTTTCGCATGGTGGACCCAGCCACATGCGGAAAGTAAGCAGAACAATGCATTCCTATGTGGGCGGAATCACCACGATTCCGCTAAATTAATGAGCATGCTGAATTTTTTACCACGAAGCGATCCCGCCGCGGAAAAAACGCAGCATTAGTACAGCATTGCGGAATCCCATAGGATTGCATGGGATGCTTATTTTTCACGTTTTCGCTGCAAAATCGCGCATTTAAAAGTGCCGCGAAAACGCGAAAAAACCGCGACGTGTGAACTCAGCCTAAAGGACCTTCTACCTACCTCTAACTTTGTCATTTGTGCCAATGTGCACCATGACTGCTGGATCCTCACCAGCCCCTCCCAGTAATCTGTCAACCCGATCAGCAATGTGTCGGACTCTAGCGCCAGGTAGGCAGCACTCCGTTCGACGATCCCTGTCTTTGTGACAGATTGCCCTATCTGTTGCCCTAATAATTGAGTCCCCCACTACCAGCACCTGTCTGGCCTGCCCTGCTCTCCTATTTCCCCCTTACTGGAGCAGACACTCCTCCGGCTTTCAGAGGACATGCCTTGCTGCAGCTGTGCTACTCCTGCACTAACACTCCCCTCATCTGCTAACTAAGCAAACTTATTGGATGTGCCAGATCAGGACTAGCCTCCCTGGTACTCTTCCCTCTACCCCGCCTTCTAACTGTCACCCAGCTAGCTGCTTCATTGTCCTGCAGCTCCAACCTAGCATCCCCCTCATCTATCCCATTGAGCATCTGCTTAGTGAGCAGAAGACTCCTTTCCATATTGTCTATGGATCTCAGTGTTGCCAGCTGCACATTCATTTAGATCCAGTATCTGGGCTTCCAAATGCACAATATGCTCACATCTCGCACAGCAGTATGCACCCTCAACCGGCTGTTCAAGGATTTCATACATGCGGCAAGACGTACACTGGATAGCATTGGCAATAGTGGAGCACATCCTAATGGGGATTGCACCAGACAGAAAAGATAAGCAAAAATAAAGAACATTAATAAAATATAACAGCAATTCAGTAATTCCTCCCTTGGAAACTCCCTGAATCCAAAGTCACTGAATCACAAGTCACACACTTACCACAGTTCGCACTTACGCTCCGGTCACACTCAGCTCATTCACACTCACTCAGGCAGAAGATTTAAAAGATTTTTTTTCCCTTTTACCAGCACACCACCCTGTGTTTTTAGTCTGGGAATGGTGCAATAAACATGGCGCTTCCCAGGCTATTAATATCAGCTCAGAGCTGTCTACTTAGCCTTTACTGGTCATTAATAAGGGGTGTCCACACAAAACAATGACATGAGGTTCCCCTATTTTTAAAAACCATCAAAGACTAGGCAGACAGCTGCAGGCTCCTCTTAATAGTCTAGTAAGAGGCCATGAATATTGGCCCCCCTCCCAGACAAAAAACATCAGCCCTCAGCTTTAACAGAAATGGAGTGTCCTAGAGATGCACCAAATGTGATGCTTGGCCTTGCTAAGTTCTCACGCTGATTAGTAAGAGTTGAGTAATTGATGGTCGCATCATGCAATCAGTCGGTCCTTGAAAACAGAGCTTTATATTTATATGAGAAGAGTGCAAATAGTATGAACAAAATATTGTTTTACAGAGAACATTTTTAAAAGTAAAAAAAAAATCTAACAAACATTAAAGCGGTTGTCCAGGTTTGGCAATAAAGTCTGCAATCACTCTATATGACAACAGACTTAAGAATCCTCAGGTTGCGCATAGTGTGTGATTTCAGTATTCTCCGGAGCCAACACCAGGAGTTTGTGGTCATGAGACCACAAACAAGCGATATAACACATTTCGAATTGATGTGTGCAGCCATACTCAATACAAGCGAACTGAGCGAGACCTCACACATTTAGTCAGAATGCGGCCGGAAGTATGCATATCACTTACTGGCAATGACATGCCCGCTCGGTCTTGCTGCCAGCACCTCTATATGCGATATGAGAATTCACAAGTCTGTAGTCACATAAAATGACTACAGACTTTCATGCAAAATCTGGACAACCCCTTTAATTTGAATTAAAATATATGAAACATGTAGTCAGAGATGACCACCATCTGCAGATTTATGGATACGTTATTTTTAAACCAGTATCCATAATAAAAGATAGCTGTGTCCGTAATTATTGTGAAGCTGAGAAGTTTGTGCAGGTAATGTTACTTCCATCATTTTACTGTTCACAGTTAAAGCTGATAATTTCTGTTCATATAAGTATATCCAATATGTCTGTAAAAATGTTGGCTTTCTATGATTTTTGGCAGAGCTGTACAGAGAAAAACAAAAAAGTAGGCATTCCTGGATAGTGTGAAAGTACTTGCCAAACAATCTTTCCAAAAAAGAACATGATATTGATCTAAAAAGAAAGTTAAAGCTTTGTGTTACTGTTGATTTATTATGTATTGTGGGCAGGAAGGCCACAATTCATGTTACAGTATAAAACACATTTCGAGGTTATACTGCAGTTTAGAATAGGCCCGAGGTCAGTGTCTGCTTTCAGAAAATACATGTTTACGAAAAATAAAAATCCTTCCTTTCTGTAGATGTACGTGCTTTAAGTGTCTTTTTAGAATTTCTTGGATTGCTGGCTGACAATTTATAATGCTGCCATTACAAGTTGACAGCTCCAGAAATATGCAGCAATCAGAGGAGTAACTAGGATTGTGGTTCAGTGGGGAGGGCGAAACTTCTGAATGGGCCCCTAACCAGGGAATCCTGATTATTACAACTATGGTGGCGCACCCTAAGGCTGGAGTCACAAACAACGTATAAAAAAATCGGTCCGTTTTTGACGGACCAGAATCGCACAAATGTTTCATGAACAGTGATTCGTCAGTCATCCGATTTTCATGAGGATGTGATTTTCTTGCATCTGAGCGTCCGTGTGACATCTGTTTGACATCCGTGTGACATCCGTCTGGCGAGATTTTGTCGGCGGCTTGCAAAATGGACATATAATGGATCCCAATGACAGGTTAAAATAGAAAACAAAGAATTGATATATACACATAGAATATATATATATATTTATATACACTTGTCATTGAGACACATATGTGTATATTTATATTTCATAGAGTTCTACATAGCAGAATAGCTGCTAAATCAATTGCCGGCTTCTGTAAAATCATTCTAAAACCCGACATGAAATGACACATGGTTTACATACAATAAACTATTTAATTTCATTTTTTATATGTCTCTGACTAATAATTAGATTAGGGTTTGTGTGTAAAATTCAGGACATGTAGGTGTTAAATAAAGGGGTTAATTCGTTGAAAAAAATTGCGTGGGCTCCCGCGGTAAATGCGCAACCAGAGAGGGAAAGCCAGTGAGTGAGGGCAGATATTAATAACCATGAGAGGGAACATGGTTCCTCCCCCTGGCTACAAAAATCTGCCCCCAGACACCCCCGAAAAGGCGTATCTATAAGATGCGCCTTTTCTGACACTTAACCTCTCTATTCCCATTGCCCTGTAGCAGTGGCTAATGGGTTAATATTAATGGGTTAAAGTCACCTTGCTATTGGAAGGTGGCATTAAACTGATTAATAATGGAGAGGTGTCAATAAGACACCGATCCATTATTAACCCTAGACTATTAAAGGGTTAGAAAAAACACACAGACATTAATTAAAAATTCTTTTAATGAAATAAAGACGAAGTTTTTGACCAGATTTATTCCTCTGCTAATCCATAAATAAACCATGGACCTGTAACAAAAATAAAACAAAAAAGCAAGAATATCCTTACCTCTCTGCTGCTCAGTCACGTCCCTCGCTGCAATCCATTAGAAGGGGTTAAGTGGTTTAGAACGGGACTGGTGCTAATGCAACCAGCGTGCTCTAAACCACTGCCAGAATGAATTAGTTTATCTCTGCGCAGCCACCTCGGCTGACTGGAGATTAACTAATGAGCGTGGGAAAGTTTCTGCATTTTTTCCCATGCTCATCAGTTCACCTTAGGTTAGCCAGGGGACTCCGCGCAGACTCAAAACGGCCGAGAAAAAAATCAGATGATGGGAGCTGCCCCATAGATTAACACTGGGACGATTGCATTTTGAAAAAGGATGGAATCATGCTCCAGGCTACCATTCCATACAACCCAAAAGAAAATGGCACTGCAGAGAGAAAGAACCATATTCTCTGTGAAAATGGAAGAAGTATGTTGTTTGATGCAAATCTATCTACAAAGTATTGGGGAGAAGCCGTCATGACAGCTTGTTATCTTCAAAACAGAGTTCCAGGTAAAGCCACAAATAAAAACTCCATATAAGCTATGGTACTGCAAGGAGCCTAACCTGAAGCACCTCAGGATATTTGGAAGCAAAATATTTATGCATGTGCCCAAAGAAAAACGTTCCAAGTGGGAATCACACGCAAAGCAAGGAGTCCTGGTGGGCTATAGTGAAACTCAAAAGGACACAGAATCCTGCACCCTGAGACCAACACGGTACCAATCAGCAGAGATGTAGTGATTGATGAAAACTCTGTATCGCTCAAATTCCATGAAGTTACACCAGTTATTAAACCTAAGAAGCAAGAACAAGAATCTCAATCACCAAACTCAGACACCGAAAAGGAAAACACTGAAGTGTGGATAAGCTCTGAAGCCACCAAGGAAGACACAGAAGAACCAAGTCAACCTCCATTCAGGAGATCAGAAAGGCCAGACAAAGATATCCCAGCTAGATGCCTTTCTTATATGGTCAGAACACTTCCTAAACCGTATGTGGAGTTGGGAAGGAATTTTTTTCCCCAATGTGAAGCTTACTGTTTGCCACATGGGTTTTTTTTGCCTTCCTCTGAATCAACATGTTAGGGCAAGTTAGGATAGGATATGGGTTGAACTAGATGGACTTAAAGTCTCCCTTCAACCTTAATAACTATGTTACTATGTTACTATGTAGATGCAAAAAAGATGCAAAAACTGCATGTCCACGAGAAGCAGAAGTGGTTAAATGCTGCTAATGAAGAGATGGAGTCCCTTCATCAACTCCAGACATGGGAGCTTACTGAGCTACCACACGGAAAAAGAGATATCGGATGTAAGTGGGTCTTCAAAAATAAATATGACTCGGAAGGTAAAGTTCACCAGTTTAAGGCAAGATTGGTCGCAAAAGTATGGTGAAAGATTATGATGCTACATTTTCTACAGTTGTGAAGCAAACCACATTCAGAACTTTAATGTCAATAGCTGCAGTTCAACAGATAACAGTGAGCCAACCCAAGACATATACTGTATATTAAAAATGGTGAAGAGCACCTTGTTTGTAGAATGCAAAAATCTCTCTATGGACTTAAGCAGTCGGCAAGAGCTTGGAACTTGAAAATGAACAAAGTTTTGATGGCTGAAGGATTTAAAAGATCTCAAGCTTATCCATGTTTATATATGAAAAATGTAGCGATGGAGTCAATGTATGTTCTCCTATATGTAGATGGTGCAATCATGTCTCTTCAAGATGAAAAAGAAATTGCAAATCTAGGTGAAATTATCAACCAGCACTTAGAGACTAAGGACCTTGGAAATGTGACATATTATTTGGGAATCCAAATCCAGAGAGAGGAAGATGGGAGATTTCTTCTCAACCAAAGTTCTAAAATTTCTGCAATCCTAAACCAATTTGGAATGTCAGAAGCCAAAGATGGTTCGCGGTGATGACGCCATTGTCAGCACAACTATTTTGCTTCTGTGCCTACTTAAACAGTTGCTGTTCACAATTAAACATGAAGCTTTGCATGCGGACCAAGTGGGGATGGAGGTAGACATAACACAGAGAGATTGTATCCAGCCCAGCCTCAGCTCATCTGTTCAGTACGAATTGAGTATCAGGTAGAGGTGGATGCTAAGGAGGAGGAAGAGGAGGAAAAGGAGCTGGTGGCTAGCGCAACAGTGGCTAGTAGCCACACAACCTTCATCCCGTCTCTCCTACGTGGAAGGGCTGAGGATAGGAATGAGGAGAATGAGAGAGAGGAGCAGGAGTTGATGGAGAGTCCTCATCAGTATAGAGATAGGAAAGTGTTGGCTGTATGGAGCTTGGCGCATATGATCTACTTTATTTAACACTGCCTTTTCCATGCCCTCGCAGTACATTCATCTTGGCAAAAAACAAAGTACTGGCTGTTCATCCTGTCAGGCGCACACTACAAGGAGAACTTTGCATCTTTTCTTTCTGATGTGGAGAGGTCTTCTAAAATCATGCAATACCTGAAGGCCATTGTGGAAAATATGTTGAAAAAATTCCCATCAGACAATGCTAGTGGCAGGGGTCAAGCATCCTTGCTGAGCCAAAGAGAAGAGGGCAGCAAGACACACAGCAGAGGCAGGGGTACACTGTCAAAATCATGAGCTAATTTCAAGACACCAGCTCAGCTTCCGATGACAGGGTATTTTTGACAAGGAAGGAAACGTTTTTAAAGACGGTCAAGCAATACCTGGCTGGCCAAACCATCATATTCTCTATTTCTGCTGTGACTTTCAACTATTGGGTCTCAAAGCTAGACACCTTGCATGAGCTGTTCCTCTATGCCTTGGAGGTTTTGTGCTGCCCTACCACTATTTTTGATTGAGCAGGTTTTTAGTGCCGCTGGGAGGGATCATAACAGACAGGTGCTTTTGCTTGTCTACAGAGAATGCAGACAGGCTCACTCTCATAAAAATGAACAAAGCCTGTAATATTCAATATTTTAATGAGGCCCGCCTTTCAGGGTTCTGTGGATGACTCTAATCTGACATTGCGATTTCTGTTTAAAACAATTATTGTTGCATTATGGTGGTATGTAAAAGGCACAAAAGCATAGAAAAATAGTTCAGGATTATATTACTCATCCACACAGTATTACCTGCTTTATGTCACATTTTTGTGGTATATAACAGTATAAAAAAAGTTTGAAAATTTAGCTTGTTTCTTCACATTTCTTACCCATACACTATTCTGTGTTCTGGGGTACATTTTTTTGTGATATACAAGACTCAAAAAAAAATTTAATTCTTTTTTGCTGGGTTACATATCTTAGTCATACAGTTTTACGTGTTCTTGGGTAGATTTAGTTGGTATATAACCCTCCAAAATGTTTTAAAAATTGTATCATTATTACATTGATCACCCGTAGACTATTCTATGGTCTGGAGTACGTTTTGTTGCTATATAAGCCTCAAAAAAATTGTTCAAAATTTTCTTGTTATTTTATTGTTCACTCATAGTGTATTCCATGGTCTGGATAACATTTTGTTGGTATATAACCGTCAAAAAACTTGATCAAAATTTATCAGCTTTATATTGCTCAACTATAGGGTTTTACATTTTCTTGGGTACATTTAGTCGCTATATAAGCATGCCAGAAAAAGAAACAGCCCTACCAGCACCGAGTCGAAATACAAACTGCACTAGCAAAATGCAGCAGACCCCCATGATAAAGCCAGTGGCAGCACAGGTGCAAAGTATTGATGGAAGCAGCTACTCACAAACCTACCAATTCATGGATGGGGTGGCTGCCTAGTAAAAAAAAATGTACACAAATGAGGCTTGCATAGGACGTATGATACATGTGATTCACAGTGTCTGGTTTACAGCCTATTAAAGATGCCTATACTACTAGATCAGGCATGCTATCCAGCACTATATAAGTGCACCCCAAAAGGACAGACACCTCAGTCCACCCAACTAACATGAAAGGGCCTGGCTGTAACCTTCAAAAATGGAAAAAACATGCAATAAAAAATGAATGATGAAAAATGATATATATGATAAATACATTACATTTTTACATAAGTAAGCATAATAAAATATTTTGGCCAAAATACACAAGCCTGCAATCCATGTCAAGGGTCCTCACGCTTGCAAGTCCTAACTCTGAAATCAAAAACAGCTCACTAAAGGACATGTGCATCACACATATCAGTGTGACTGGTGTCCTACGCAAGTCTCATTTGTGTGTTTTTGTTGCTAGTCAGCCACTCCCTCCATGAATTGGTAGGTTTATGAGTGGCTGCTTCCATTGATACTTTTCACCTGTGCTGCCCCCGCATGTATCACGGGGGTCTGCTGCATCTTCCTAAAGCATTTTGCATTCTGACTTGGTGTTGGCAAGGCTGTTTCTTTTTCTAGAATATTTTTGAATTTATATCCTTTAGTGAGCTGCTTTTGCTTATATAAGCCTCAAAAATCTTGTTCTAAATTTATTGGTATTATATTGCTTACACATTGGGTATTACATCTTCTTGGGTATATTTCCTTGGTATATAACCCTCCAAATACTTGTTCAAAATTTATCGGTGTTATGTTGCTCATCTATAGGGTATTACATTTTTGCCGGGTACATTTTGTTGCTATATAACCCTCAAAAAAGTTTTCAAAATTTTATTGTTATTATATTGCTCACCCATAGTGTATTATGTGGTCTGGATTACATTTTGTTGGTATATAATCCTCAAAATACATCTTCAAAAGCTTAGGTTGTGTGCACAAATTGCAGGTTTGGTGCGTTTTTGTCATGTTTTTGTGGATTAAGTTGAACCTTTTATTGGGAACATTTTTGGATCACATTTATCCTACCATCTACGTGAGCATTTACATCGGGGTTTCCATATAAATCTCCTAAATACACACTTCAGATGACATGCCCGACAGGTCCATTCAGTATAATGAGGTAGCACACTCCATCTGGTCTTTGTTTAGCGTTGTGTCCTTTTCAGAAGGGCACAAATTTGTCGTCAACCGTGCTTTTATGTACACCTTAAAAGACGGACACCGCTGGATCATAGACCAGACAGCCAAAGTGACTCCATCTGTCTCATTATAGGAGATCTTCCTTTGGGGTCGGAATCACATATTTCAGAGTTTTACACATAAAACCTGGTGTAAGCACTCAGCATAGAGCACAGGATAAATGTGAGCCAAGCCTTACTGTGATATTTGGGAGGCAGAATGAACAAATCAACAGCAGGTCAAGATTTGGTTTTATATATTTTTTATCCTGTGCAGAATAAGTGATTAGACGACATTATTCTTTTGGTTGGTGTGATTACCATATTTATAAAGTTTTGGCTGCTGTCACACACTAAAATAAGCTCTTTTTTTGCAAAAAAGAGTTTTTGCATTGCCATGTTTTGAGAGCAATAATTTTTCCATATTTCTGCCAACAGAGTTCTGTGAGGGCTTGATTTTTGCGGGACGAGTTGGCATTTTTATTGGCCCAATTTTGGGGCAAATAACTTTTTTTATCGTATTCTATTCTGATTTTTGGGAAGCAGAAAGAACAAAATCCAGCAATTCACAAATTGCTTTTTATTTTTAATGCTGTTCTGCATGTGGTAAAATTGATAAGGCAGCTTCATTCTTCGAGTCAGTACGATTACAGTGATATCACATTTATATGATTTTTTTATGTTTTGGCTCTTTTACAGAATAAAAACTATCTTATAAAAAAGAAAAATAATTTTGCAATGCTGTCTAAGAGCTATAGCTTTTTTATTTTTGCACTGATGGAGCTTTGTGGTGGCCTTTTCTGGTGGGATAAGATGACATTTTCAAAGAAACCATTTTTCATTTACATTCATCTTTTTGATCGAGTTTTATTCCACTTTTTGTTCTGCGGTATGACAAAAAAGCATAGTTTTTTTGCTTTCTTTTTTTTTTACTGTGTTCACTGATGGGGTTAAATAGTGTTGGGTTGTTTCAGAATTACCAGGACGCATTCATATGTCCTAGGTCGGGAAGCCCTTCCCAACCAGGATCTATGGAAACGTCTAAGGTGGTTAATGGATTAAAGCATGACATACCAAGAAGAGCCTTAGGGTATGTTTCCACGGGCCGGAATACTTCAGTATTTGCTGCAGATTGGCGCTGCGTACAGCCGTAGTGTCCAGATGTTACAGCATAGTGGAGGGGATTTTATGAAATCCGGTCTCCACTATGTGTGCAAGGCTGCATCCGGCGTACATAATAATAATGAGACAGATGGAGTCACTTTGGCCGTCTGGTCTATGATCCAGTGGTGTCCGTCTTTTTAGGCGTACATAAAAGTGCGGTCGACTACAAATTTGTTCACTTCTGAAAAGAAGGACACAACGCTAAACAAAGACCAGATGGAGTGTGCTACTTCATTATACTGAATGGACCTGTCGGGCATGTCATCTGAAGTGCGTATTTGGGAGATTTATATGGAAACCCCGATGTAAATTCTCACGTAGATGGTAGGATAAATGTGATCCAAAAATGTTCCCAATAAATGTTTCAACTCAATCCACAAAAACATGACAAAAATGCACCAAACCTGCAATTTGTGCACACAACCTAAGCTTTTGAAGACGTATTTTGAGGATTATACACCAACAAAATGTAATCCAGACCACATAATACCCTATGGATGAGCAATATAATAACGATAAAATTTTGAACACTTTTTTGAGGGTTATATAGCAACAAAATGTACCCCTGCACCATTTCTACACCTATTAAATAACCTGTCCATATAATGTCCTAAAAAAGTGAATAATGGCACTTCAATTCAAAATGTATAACAAAACTATCTAATTGAAATAAAAAAGGGGGATGAAGAGATCCATAAAGAAGAATTTTGTTAAAAATTCAAAAAAGGTTAAAAATAAAATTCTCATGTTAAAAAAACAGTGTGCCGCACATAGAGGGCGGACCAGGCTATCAGAAGCCAAGAACTAATAAATACATAAAACGCAACGTGGATAAATGGTAATGGTAAGTACTACTTTATGTACATATTGTATAAACCAGATAACCAAATTCAATATATGGGTATAATAAACAGCTTGGCATCGAAATAAAATATAACAGCATGATAATACAGTGAATATACCATAATAAATAATTGTAATAAAAAAAATGATAGGGAAATGAATCAACAAATAATAAATATGGTGGTAATGATCAATATATACTATGTGGTAAAAATAATGATAAAAAGTCACAAGTCCAATAGTCACAGGTGTATTGAGATTTGCCGTAAATCAAATTTTTTGTGAGGATTTGGAGATGATGGCAAACTCAAAATTCATAATCCACTCAGTTATGCACTCTACTGATAACTCAGAAGAGATTTAATAACAAAAGACACTGTAAAAATTGGTAATTTTTGTATAATTAATTATTCATCATTTCATATGAATATTAGATATATGTTTAATATTAAAAGTGTTAAACCTAACTCCTTCTCTCCATACCAGCAATGAAAGGATTCATGTTATGTGGTTTTAATATATTGATTGCTGATAAAAAAATGTGTTTTTTTTACAAAGCAGAAAAAAAAAGAAAGAAATGTTTTCCATTCCCACTTGCTAACAAGCTCCAGAGAATTGCTTGGCTGTCCAGTGGAGTTGGCAATGAATAAGGTTATTAAGTTGCCAACTGCTGTAGTTTTGAAACGAGTCTTCTAGCCAACAAGATGACTTGTCACTAAACATGTTGTAACTTTGCAGTCATGTATGGAATACTAAAATAAAATAGCACTGCTGTTTACAACCCACGGCAAAACTGTTCTCAGATTAAAGTTTTGTTTTCAAAAAGAGCAAGTTCTCAGAAATTGGTAATTAGATAAAAGCCTGGGTGGTCAATTTGAACAGGGTGGTAGATTGTTCTTAGAGGTTTTTTTTTATAGTTTTCTTTTCTTACACCAATATGATTTAAATTTATTTTTTTATCTACACAAAAAAATAAAGGGAACACTTAAACAACAGAATGTAACTCCATTTGAACCAAACTTCTGTGAAATCAAACTGTCCACTTAGGAAGCAACACTGATTGGCAATCAATTTCACATGCTGTTGTGCAAATGGAATAGACAACAGATGGACATTATTGGCAATTATCAAGACACCCTCAATAAAGGATTGGTTCTGCAGGTGGGGACTACAGACCACATCTCAGTATCAATGCTTTCTGGCAGATGTTTTGGTCACTTTTGAATGTTGATTGTGCTTTCACACTTGTGGTAGCGTGAGATGGACTCTACAACCCACACAAGTGGCTCAGGTAGTGCAGCTCATCCAGGATGGCACATCAGTGCGAGCTGTGGCAAGAAGGTTTGCGGTGTCTGTCAGCGTAGTGTCCAGAGGCTGGAGGCGCTACCAGGAGACAGGCCAGTACACCAGGAGATGTGGAGGCGGCCGTAAGAGGGCAACAACCCAGCAACAGGACCGCTACCTCCACCTTTGTGCAATGAGGCACAGGAGAAGCACTGCCAGAGCCCTGCAAAAAGACATCCAGCAGGCCACAAATGTGCATGTGTCTGCACAAACGATTAGAAACTGACTCCATGAGGATGGTCTGAGTGCCCAACGTTCACAGAAGGGGGTTGGGCTCACAGCCCAACACCTTCTGGCCCTCCAAAGAAATGCCACCCCACACCATTACAGACCCACTGCCAAACCGGTCATGCTGAAGGATGTTGCAGGCAGCAGATCACTCTCCACAGCGCCTCCAGACTCTGTCACATGTGCTCAGTGTGAACCTGCTTTCATCTGTTAAGAGCACAGGGCGTCAGTGGTGAATTTGCCAATACTGGTGTTTTGTGGCAAATGCCAAGCGTTCTGCACGGTGTTGGGCTGTGAGCACAACCCCCATCTGTGGACGTCAGGCCGTCAGACCATCCGACCATCCTCATGGAGTCGGTTTCTAACCGTTTGTGCAGACACATGCACATTTGTGGCCTGCTAGAGGTCATTTTGCAGGGCTCTGGCAGTGCACCTCCTGTTCCTCCTTGGGTTGTAGAGTCTGTCTCATGCTACTACGAGTGTGAAAGCACAATCAACATTCAAAAGTGACCAAAACATCAGCCAGAAAGCATTGGTACTGTGATGTGGTCTGTGGTCCCCACCTGCAGAACCACTCCTTTATTGAGGGTGTCTTGATAATTGTCAATAATTTCCATCTGTTATCCATTCCATTTGCACAACAGCATGTGAAATTGATTGTCAATAAATGTTGCTTCCTAAGTGTACAGTTTGATTTCACAGAAGTTTGATTTACTTGAAGTTATATTCTGTTGTTTAAGTGTTCCCTTTATTTTTTTGAGCAGTGTATAGTACATTTACACATGCATGTCCTCCATCCTGGTATATGTATATGCCCTCCATCCTGGTATGTACAGTGGGGCAAAAAAGTATTTAGTCAGTCAGCAATAGTGCAAGTTCCACCACTTAAAAAGATGAGAGGCGTCTGTAATTTACATCATAGGTAGACCTCAACTATGGGAGACAAACTGAGAAAAAAAAATCCAGAAAATCACATTGTCTGTTTTTTTTTCATTTTATTTGCTTATTATGGTGGAAAATAAGTATTTGGTCAGAAACAAAATTTCATCTCAATACTTTGTGATATATCCTTTGTTGGCAATGGACAGAGGTCAAACGTTTTCTGTAAGTCTTCACAAGGTTGCCACACACTGTTGTTGGTATGTTGGCCCATTCCTCCATGCAGATCTCCTCTAGAGCAGTGATGTTTTTGGCTTTTCGCTTGGCAACACGGACTTTCAACTCCCTCCAAAGGTTTTCTATAGGGTTGAGATCTGGAGACTGGCTAGGCCACTCCAGGACCTTGAAATGCTTCTTACGAAGCCACTCCTTCGTTGCCCTGGCGGTGTGCTTTGGATCATTGTCATGTTGAAAGACCCAGCCACGTTTCATCTTCAATGCCCTTGCTGATGGAAGGAGGTTTGCACTCAAAATCTCACGATACATGGCCCCATTCATTCTTTCATGTACCCGGATCAGTTGTCCTGGCCCCTTTGCAGAGAAACAGCCCCAAAGCATGATGTTTCCACCACCATGCTTTACAGTAGGTATGGTGTTTGATGGATGCAACTCAGTATTCTTTTTCCTCCAAACACGACAAGTTGTGTTTCTATCAAACAGTTCCAGTTTGGTTTCATCAGACCATAGGACATTCTCCCAAAACTCCTCTGGATCATCCAAATGCTCTCTAGCAAACTTCAGACGGGCCCGGACATGTACAGGCTTAAGCAGTGGGACACGTCTGGCACTGCAGGATCTGAGTCCATGGTGGCGTAGTGTGTTACTTATGGTAGGCCTTGTTACATTGGTCCCAGCTCTCTGCAGTTCATTCACTAGGTCCCCCCGCGTGGTTCTGGGATTTTTGCTCACCGTTCTTGTGATCATTCTTACCCCACGGGGTGGGATTTTGCGTGGAGCACCAGATCGAGGGAGATTATCAGTGGTCTTGTATGTCTTCCATTTTCTAATTATTGCTCCCACAGTTGATTTCTTCACTCCAAGCTGGTTGGCTAGTGCAGATTCAGTCTTCCCAGCCTGGTGCAGGGCTACAATTTTGTTTCTGGTGTCCTTTGACAGCTCTTTGGTCTTCACCATAGTGGAGTTTGGAGTCAGACTGTTTGAGGGTGTGCACAGGTGTCTTTTTATACTGATAACAAGTTTAAACAGGTGCCATTACTACAGGTAATGAGTGGAGGAAAGAGGAGACTCTTAAAGAAGAAGTTACAGGTCTGTGAGAGCCAGAAATCTTGATTGCTTGTTTCTGACCAAATACTTATTTTCCACCATAATATGCAAATAAAATGAAAAAAAAACAGACAATGTGATTTTCTGGATTTTTTTTTCTCAGTTTGTCTCCCATAGTTGAGGTCTACCTATGATGTAAATTACAGACGCCTCTCATCTTTTTAAGTGGTGGAACTTGCACTATTGCTGACTGACTAAATACTTTTTTGCCCCACTGTATGTCCCTCATTCTGGAATATGCCCCTTCCTAGGCCCCATTCTGGTATATGTATCTGTCATTTTTTGGAGGTTCTCGGATTAGGAGATTTTAGGGTCAACTCAGATGGCCTCTTTTTGGGTCCTGGGAGGCTTCTTATAGCCTCATTGTGGGGTCATCCTTTGTCGTTTAAACTCTGACCCTTGGCTGAGTGTGTCTAACCCTGTTGTGCTTGTGCTTCATGCCTGAATTATTGTGTGTCTGTCTAATTTTGATCTGGTTCCGTTCCTGTTGAGGTTTTCTGTCTGTTGTCCTTGTACTGTTGTTTGCACGGCTCGGTTTTCTGACTTATTGGCTATGTCTTGACTATTCTGTGATTATTCCCGCTGTACTGCGCCATTCTCTCCATGTATGACCCTTTGGCTAGTCTGACCTGGTATTTCTCTCTCATCCCCATGCTGCATACCTGCACTGCTGTTGGCTCCCAATGCTGCCTTGCAGTAGCTCTGCCCCCTCGCTGACGTGCGGTCACGTGCCGCAGGTCCTGCCGCCATGCTACACTCCACAGTTTCGCTCTCCTCATAGGCTCCGGCTGACTGCGCTCGTCCCAGGCAACCTACCTACGGCCCATCGTGTTTCTGGGTGAAAAACTGTTTCACGTCTGCTCCTGTCCTGGTGCAATGTGACTCATCCAAGCCATTTGTGGTTGAAGTTGATGCTTCAGAGGTGGGGGTGGGGGCAGTGTTGTCACAGGGACCTGCTTCTCTGACTAACCTCAAGCCTTGTTCCTATTTCTCGAAAAAAAATTCTCAGGCCGAGAGAAATTATGACGTTGGTAATAGAGAACTCCTGGCAATCAAGTTGGCGTTCGAGGAATGGAGGCATTTTTTGGAGGGGGCGGCTCACCCAGTCACGGTCATTACTGACTATAAAAATTTAGAGTACATTAAATCTGCTAAAAAGGCTGACCCCCAGGCAGGCCCATTGGTCACTTTTTTTTCCAGTTTTCAAATCTCGATTACCTTTCATCCAGGGTCTAAAATCGTGAAGGCTGATGCTTTGTCACGTAGTTTTGAGCCGCTATCCGCCCCTGATCCGCCGTCCCCTATTCTTCAACCCAGTGTCGTTATAGCCGAAGTGACGTCGGAATTGGAGTAGGAGATTGTGGGTGCTCAATCTTTATCTCCAAGGTCCAAACCTGAAAGCAAATTGTTTGTGCCTCAGCATTTACACACCAAGCTCCTGTGGGAGTTCCATGATTCGAAATTGAGTGCTCACCCAGACATTTAAGCCACGCGAGAAGCAGTAGGGAGGACTTTTTGGTGGCCTTTAATGGCTACTGATATAACAAAGCATGTCGCTGCATGTGGGTTATGCGCCCGTTCTAAGAGCTCTTATTGCAGGCCGGCCAGGGAATTGGTGCCTTTGCCAATTCCAGGAAGATCATGGACTCATTTGTCCATGGACTTCATTACCAACCTTCCTTCATCCCGGGGTAATACAGTAATTTGGGTAATTGTTGACAGATTTTCTAAGTTAGCATATTTTGTACCTATGGCAAGTTTACCATCAGCAGAAACCCTTGCTAGGCATTTCCTCTCACAGGTTGTACGGTTACATGGGGTTCCGATGAATATTGTATCTGACAGGGGTGCACAATTTGTGGCTAAGTTTTAGCTGGCTTTTTTCAAAAGGTTGGGGATATCTTTGTCTTTTTCCTCAGCTTACCATCCGGAGAGTAACGGGCAAATGGAGAGCACCAACCAATCGCTTGAACAAATTCTTCGATGTTTGATTTCTGCCTTGCAAAGCGGCTATTGTGATGCCTTACCGTTAGTGGAGTTCAACTTCAACAACCGTATAAATCAAGCTACCGGTAGGTCACCATTTTTTATTAATTATGGCTTGAACCCTCATTTTGGTGAATTCTTGTGATTAGATTCGGGCTATCCAGGGGCTGAGGATTGTGTCAACCAAATCAGGAATCTATGGTCAGAAGTAAATTTAAATATTTCCAGGGCTCAGGAGTTTCGTGGATAAAAAAAGGTACTCTGCCCAGATGTTGCAATGTGGGGACAAGGTATGCTCTCTATGCAGAACATAAGTTTTTGATTGCCCTCCACAAAACTGGGGCCCAAATTCATCGGTCCCTATGAGATCATCAAAGTGGTCAACCCGGTAGCATATCGTCTTTGTCTTCCCCCCTCTTTAAAACTCCATAACATATTCCATAGATCTTGCTCAAACCCTTGGGATCGGTGGTAGAAGATCCAAGTTCCATTCCCCCCGCCGGTCTTGGTTGATGGACATATGGAATTCGAGGTACAACACATTATAGACTCCTGGCGGGTTTGGGGGTCTTTACAGTACCTGGTGCATTGGAGGGGGTACGGTCTTGGGTGTCGGCCAGATTGGTACACGCTGACCGTCTGGTATGAGCATTCCATGCTCACCATCCTGAGAAACCTGTGGGCCCAGAGGCCCCCCATTGAGAGTGGGGTACTGTCATGGTTTTCTGGGTTCTCAGATTAGGGGATTTTAGGGTTAACTTGGATGGCCCCTTCTTGGGTCCTGGGAGGCTTCTTATAGCCTCATTGTGGGGCCATCCTTTGTCATTATACTCTGACCCTTGGCTGAGTGTGTCTGACCCTGTCGTGCTTGTGCTTCATGCCTGAATTATCATGTGTCTGTCTGATTTTGATCTGGTTTCGATCCTGTTGAGGCTTTCTGCCTGCTGTCCTTGTACTGTTGTTTGCCCGGCTCGGTTTTCTGTCTTATTGGCTACGTCCTGACTATTCTTTAATTATTCCCTCTGTACTGTGCCATTCTCTCCGTGTATGACCCTTTGGCTAGTCTGATTTGGTATTTCTCTCTCATCAGCACACCGCATACCTGGGCTGCTGCTGGCTCCCAGTGGTGCTTTGCTGTAGCACCGCCCCTTGCTGATGTGCGGTCACGTGCCAGAGGTCCTGCCGGCATGCTACACTCCACAGTATCTCTCTCCTCCTCGGCTCCGGCTGACTGCGCTCGTCCCAGGCAACCTACCCACGGCCCATTGTGCCTCTGGGTGAGTTTACATTAACCCTCTGTTCCCTAAACCTCTGTCTGTACCTCTGCACTATCGCAGCAGGCGTTATTGCTGTTACATCCCTGACAGTATCCCCCATCCTGGTATATGTCCCCCATTTTGCCGCTGTTCTTTAACAACCCTCCCGACCAATGACGCCACATAGGCATCATGAAAACCTGTTCCAATCCGACCAGTGATGCCTATGTGGCGTCATGACTTTAAAGCTCCCCTGCGGGTCGGGTGACAGGGGTCACTAAAAGGTCACCCGATCCGCAGATAAAGGGGGCTTTGCTCTTCACCACAGGGGGCGTGGCTTCGCCCCCACGTGGCTACGATCACTCTGATTGGCTGTTAAAAGTGAAACAGCTATAGTAATATTTCATCAATGAAAATTGATGAAATATTACAATCCAGCCATGGCCGATGCTGCAGTAACATCGGACATGGCTGGAGACCCAGATCTGACCCCCCTCCACGACTCACAGGGCCGATCGGCCCCCGATACCGACTGACGGCGGCAATGTGCCGCCGCCATCATCTGCTCCCCTCCCCCTTCTCTCTGCTCCCCCCACCTTCCGACCCCCCCTCACCTCCCCCGGTACCTCCAATGTCCCTCTCCGGCTCCCGGTGTCCCGCCGTCCTGCTTCATGGGCGCCGCCATCTTGGAAAATGGCGGGCGCATGCGCAGTGCTCCCGCCGGCTGCAGATTCATTCATTCATTTTGATCACTGTGATAAACTCTCACAGTGATCAAAATAGAAAGAAAAGTAAATAAACCCCCCTTTATCACCCCCATAGGCAGGAACAAATATTAAAATAAATAAATTATTTTTATTTTTTCATTAGGGTTGGAAATCGGGTTAGGGCTAGGGTTGGAATTAGGGTTAGGGTTGGAATTAGGGTTAGGGTGGATTTAGGGTTAGGGTTTGGAATTAGGGTAAGGGTTAGAACTAGGTTTAGGGTTGGAATTAGGGTTATTGTTGGAATAGGGTTAGGGTTAGGGTTAGGGATAGGGTTAGGGGTGTGTTGGGGTTAGGGTTATGGTTAGGGTTGGGATTAGGGTTAGGGATGTGTTGGGGTTAGGGCTGTGGTTAGGGGTGTGTTGGGGTTAGGGTTGGAGTTAGAATTGAGGGGTTTCCACTATTTAGGCACATCAGGGGGTCTCCAAGCGACATGGTGCAACCATTGATTCCAGCCAATTTTGCGTTCAAAAAGTCAAACTGTGTTCCCTCCCTTCCAAGCCCCGACGTGTGCCCAAACAGTGGTTTACCCCAACATATTGGGTATCAGCGTACTCAGGAAAAATTGCACAACAACTTTGGTCGTCTAATTTCTCTCCTGTTACCCTTGGAAAAATAAAAAATTGGGGGCTAAAAATCATTTTTTATTTTCACGTCTCTGCGTTATAGTCAAATGGCGCTCCTTCCCTTCTGAGCTCTGCCATGAGCCGAAACAGTGGTTCCCTCCACATATGGGGTATCAGTGTACCCAGGACAAACTGGACAACAACTTTTGTTGTCCAATTTCTCCTGTTACCCTTGTGAAAATAAAAAATAGCGTGCTAAAAAATCATTTTTGAGGAAAAAAAATGATTTCTTATTTTCACTGCTCTGCGTTATAAACTTTTGTGAAGCACTTGGAGGTTCAAAGTGCTCACTACACATCTAGATAAGTTCCATAAGGGGTCTAGTTTCCAAAATGGTGTCTGCTATGAATGAGTCACCGAGGAGGAAAAACAAAAACAAGCTAAGCCACAGAAAACCAGAGAGGTTTGGTAACTAAGCGGATTGCAGACCCCTGATCCTATCCACACAACTAGCAGTAGCCATGGAGCGTGCCTACGATGATCCTAGATGCCTCATCACAGCCGGAGAAATAAATAAGCCTAAAGCAAGAAAAGGGGAAATCTAAGAGACCAATCTGATCAGGGACATAAAGCAAACTGGCATAAACAGAGACATAAGAATGGAAATTTAGCACAGCCCCAGCAGGGGCTGGCTGACCACAAAAACTGAGTAAACCAGACCAAATCTCATGTGAAAAAATAGCAGAGCACACTTAGCTTGAGAAGGCAGGAACAGAACTGGAAACCAGAACCTCAGGGCAGGAAAAATCACCAGCACAAAATTAGGGTGTTGGCTGTCTTAAATCCTGTCAGAGACTCCTGATGTCCACTCACAGTCCTCCTCCTCAGGTGGCAGGTCTCTGCCATTTAGATCAGCTTCATTACCTACTGTCACCACTAGAGGGAGCCCGGATGGAGAACTCACGACTCCTCTGTCAACACAGCCAGTTCCACCACCCTCACCAGAAGCCAGAGGTAAACCAGAAAATGAGTTCACAACAGGTGTCACTTGTGGGGGGGTTTCACTGTTTTGGCACACAGGGGCTCTCCAAATGCAACATGGTGTCCGATAATGATTGGAGCTAATTTTTAATTCAATAAGTCAAATAGCATTCCTTCCCTTCCAGACCCTGCCGTGCACCCAAACAGTGGTTTATGACCACATATGAGGTATCTGCGCACTCAGGAGAAATTGCCCAACAAATTTTAGCATCCATTTTATCCTGTTGCCCATGTTAAAATGAAAAAACTGAGGCTAAAAGAAAATTTTTGTGAAAAAAAAGTACTTTTTTTTACTGATCAATTTGTGAAGCACCTGGGGGTTCAAAGTGATCACTATGCATGTAGATAAGTTCCTTGGGGGGGTCTAGTTTCCAAAATAAGGTCACTTGTGGGGGAGCTCCAAACGCGACATGGCAACCGCTAAATATTCCAGCATGTTTTACATTCAAAAAGTCAAATGGCACTCCTTCCCATCTGAGCCCTGCCGTGCACCCAAACAGTGGCTTATGACCACATATGAGGTATCGGTGTACTCAGGAGAAATTGACCAACAAATTTTAGGATCCATTTTATCCTGTTGCCCATGGGAAAATGAAAAAATTGATGCTAAAAGAAAATTTTTGTTGGAAAAATTAAAATGTCCATTTTTTCCTTCAACGTTCCTTTAGTTCCTGTGAAACACCAGAAGGGTTAATAATCTAAGTTGAATGTAGTTTTGAGTAGCTTGAGGGGTGCAGTTTTTAGAATGGTGTCAATTTTGGGTATTTTCTGCCATATAGACCCCTCAAAGTGACTTCAAATGTGAGGTGGTCCCTAAAAAGAATGGTTTTGTAAATTTTGTTGTAAAAATGAGAAATCACTGGTCAACTTTTAACCCTTATAACTTACTAAAAAAAAAAAAAATTTTGTTTCCAAAATTGTGCTGATGTAAAGTAGACATGTGGAAAATGTTATTTAATAACCACTTTGTGTCCATAACTCTCTGGTTTAACAGAATAAAAATTCAAAATTTTAAAATTGCGAAATTTTCTAAATTTTTGCCAAATTTCTGATTTTTTCACAAATAAACGCAAAAATTATCGATGTAAATTTAGAACTAACATGAAGCACAATATGTCACAAAAAAACAATCTCAGAATTGCTAGGATCCGTTGAAGCGTTCCTGAGTTATTACCCCATAAGGCGACACTGGTCAGAATTGCAAAAAATGGTCTGGTCATTAAGGTCAAAATAGGCTTGGTCATGAAGGGGTTAATGGAAAAAGATAAACCTTTATACTCACCAGGGGAAAACATAAGAGTCATGGGGCCCCATAGCCTATTCCTTCATAGTCGTCCTTGTAGCATATTGCACAGCCCATAGTCATCAATGTAGTGTATTGCACAGCCCATAGTCATCCAGTAATATAATGTCATAGTCATCCAGTAATATAATGTACAGCCATAGTCATTCATGTAGGATAATGCACAGACCATAGTCATTCAAAAGGTATAATGCACAGCCCATAGTCATAGCTGTAGTATAATTCAAAGCCCATAGTCATACATGGAGTTTAATGTATAGCTCATAGTCCATACATGTAGTAGAATGCAGTCCATAGTCCTCCGTACTTTATAATGCATAGCTCATAGTCATCCATGTAGTATAATGCACCCCATAGTCTTTCATGTAGCATAATGCACCCCATAGTCCATACAAGTAGTATAATGCACAGCCCATAGTCAATACATGTAGTATAATACACAGCCCTTAGTTTATACAGTGAAGAGCAAAAGGGTAGCAATGTTTTGAATTTTGGACTTTCAGGCTCCACATCTCATCATAAACTACTGCTTTGATAATGAGACTATCATCATTTTATAGACAATCATCTTGGCTTCCTCAATAATAAATTTGACTTGCAACTATTTAGCATATGATTAGCTATGCAGATTCTCATCATGTCACTGCATTGTAAGGCTATGTGCACACGATGCGGATTTAGCCCTGCGGATCCGCAGCAGAACTGCAGGTGATGTACAGAACCATTCTAGCCTATGGAAAATTGAAACCGCTATGCAAACGGTGCGGATTTTTCCGTGCGGTTTTGTCTGCGGTTTCAAATCCGCAGAAAGAATTGACATGTCTTTCTTTTCTGCATATTCTGCTGTGGTTTGCCATCTCCTCCATTGTGGAGGTGATAAACCGCAGGGCAAAACTGCAGGGTAATCCGCAGGTAAACCACAGGTCTTTTGACCTGCGGATTTACATGCGGATTGTGCAAAATCCGCACTGGAAAATCTGCGGGTGAATCCGCACCGTGTGCACATAGCCTTACTGTTTTGCTCCTGGTGGTGGAAAAATATTTGTATTTGTGAATGCAACCTCATATTTCCTAATGGCTCAGTGTATTGGTTCAAATCGAGGAGCAGCCATGAAGACTATTTCCTAAGAAAAGAGAAACTGCATTATTCAGCTAATCTTGTTGGACAAGAAAATTGCCAAACTGCATCATGTGAGTGCCATGGCATTTGGAAGAATATGAAGTAAAGTCCTCTCCATCCATTCAGAAGCCAAAAGGTGTACGTCCAGCCAAAATATCGGAGTCAACAAGTCGGCTCATCCCAATGTCTATAAGTTCTGGTGTGACAAACACGGCAGTGGAGGTGGCTCATATGCTTCATAATAGTGCAATCACAGACGTTGATACAAGCACCATGGGATGCACATTACACAAGTCTGGAATGGTGACTCGAAAAAAGGTGAAGCCTCAACTTCAATATTATCATAAGAAGCATTGGTTCTAGTTTGCAAACAAGTACGAAAAGTGAACATTTAAAGATCTGAAACGGTGATTTGGATTGATGAGATGAAAGTCAATAGATTACGCTCTAATAGGTGCAAATGGATCTGAAAGAAACAAGAGAAAAAGGGGCTAACAGATTGAGAAATTGAAGGAAATGTCAAGATCAGTGGAGGAAGCCTATTTCACAGCCAAAGGCATGGGATACTTAACCAGGATCGCTGAGCTATATATGAGTATCCTACAAGATGAGTTACTTCATACACTCAAGTACTATGGGTATCAAAAGGATGACCGTATTCCAGCTGGACAACAACACAAAACATACGTTGAGATTGGCAAAGAAATGGTTCAGTGAAAATGAAGTAGAGGTGCTGGATTGGCCCCCACAGTCCACAGACTTCAACCCAATCAAACACTTGGTAGAATTGAATAAAAAATTGTATACATACTCAAGTGAGATGACCAGTATGCACCAACTTTGGGAACATGCAGAAGAGACCTGAGATCAAATTTCGGTTAAGACATGTTTGAATCTGATCGAGAGGACAACCAAAAGGACTCAGGCAATGTTGAAAGCCAAAGGTGGATTTACAAAATACTAACAAAATAATAAAACTAAAATTTTAGATCTTTAGGAGAAAAACCGTAGCAATGCAGTGACATGACAAGAATCTGCATAACTAATCAGATATATCGAAGATGATTGTCTATAAAATGATAGCAGTCTCAAGTTCAAAGCAGATGCTGATAATGAGATATAGAGCCTGAAAGTAAAAAGTTTAAAACATTGTTACCCTTCTGCTGTTCACTGCACATGTAGTATAATGTACAGGCCATAGTCGTCCATGTAGTGTAATGCACAGTCCATAGTCAATACATGTAGTATAATGTACAGCCCATAGTCATACATGTAGTACAAGTTCACATGCATGTCAACATCAGCAACTGGCCTTTGATAGGCCTGGCTGCGTGTATTTCGGCACGGCGGTGCCTGCTTCCTCCACTGCGCCACCAATGATCCTCTGGCATACTTGCTCCACGTTGGCTCCTCAGGAATCAGGATCACTGGCCACTTCGGATTATCCACAAACATTTGCAAAATATTGTCTAGCAGTGACACCCATTACCTGGTGACCACAGACCCTCATCTTATAAGTGCGACTATGTGATAAAGGCCGTTGTCAGGTCGAAACGTCAGCTGTCGCTTCCTCACCGTCAACTAATAAAAATATTTCACTTTGAATGCAATCAACGTGTGCAGTGACTCTATATTGAATATAGGACCTCAACGCTGCAAGGCTACTGTGCCTTATGTGACTCTTTGTTATACACTAGTAGTGGAAACTACTCTTTAGTGTGGCACAGTGGCTCAGTGGTTAGCACTGCAGACTTGCAGCGCTGGGGTCCTGGTTTCAAATCCCACCAAGGACAACATCTGCAAGGAGTTTGTATGTTCTCGCCGTGTTTGCATGGGTTTCCTCCAGGTACTCCAGTTTCCTCCCACATTCCAAACACATACTGATAGGGAATTTAGATTGTGAGCCCCATCGGGGACACTGCCAATAATGCCTGTAAAGCGCTGTGTTATTAATAACGCTATATAAATGAGTAAAATGAAATCAAATAAAAAGCATTGTGTAATAATAAAGATTGCTCTTCATCATTTCATACAGAAAAGTGACTAAGTTAATAACTTTGTTTTAAGAGCGCACATAATGCATCATAGAGCAAGAAGGATGAAGGTCACCTCTGTGTCACAAACACAATATTTCAATTTGTCAATTTCTATGCAGTAAAATAACTATACAATGAAGACAAGAGATGCAAAGTTCCTGATTCAGAGGTTGGTTTGCATGAAAATAAAAACAAATACCTGTCCTAAATCAGCAGTATGACAAGTGTAATAAGAGTGCAACCTTTCCAATACAATGATTGATATCTGCTATCCTCCCATAGCAGAGCAGACGCCAAAAACGCTTTGCTATTAATTTGCTTTTAAACACTGTATATCCATATGACAATATATTTTCTAAATTCATGGATCACTGATGAATGTAAACAGATTTAATAAAATTATATTCTTCTGTACTTGTGTGCACCTTTTTAGGTTTTTTTGCTTTCTGCTTCTCCATCAATCAAAAGCACTACTGTACGTAGATACAATATCATCCTAAAGGTACAGTATACGGTCACGATAAAAACTAAGTATACCCTCTCTTTGAATTCTAATGTTCAAGATATCATGACATGATAAGAAAAAAATCTGCTCTTAGGAAGGCCTTAAAATTAGGTAAATACAACCACAGATGGATAAAAACACATACTGTATTTAATTACACTATTATTCAACAAAAATTAGATCATATTGCAGAGGCAGTGTATGAAAAAGTAAGTACACCCCATTAATTGAAACTTGTACAACCACCCTTAACAGCAATAATGTGAAATAATCGTTTTCTGAATGATTTTATCAGTCTCTCATATCGTTCTGGAGCAATTTTGGTCCACTCTTCTTTACAACATTATCTGCGTTCATTGAGCTTTGTGGATATTCTTTTATGCACAGATCTCTTCGGGTCCCACCATAGTATTTCAATTAGGCCGGGGTCAGGGCTCTAAAAGTGAACCTGGAAATTATAGGCCAGTAAGTCTAACCTCTATTGTTGGTAAAATATTTGAAGGGTTTCTGAGGGATGTTATTCTGGATTATCTCAATGAGAATAACTGTTTAACCCCTTCCTGACATGAGACGTACTATCCCGTCCACGGTACCCGGGCCCGTATGACCGGGGACGGGATAGTACGTCTACCGCGATCAGCGGCGCCCACGTGGTGAGCGCCGCTGATCGCGGCCGGGTGTCAGCTGATTATCACAGCTGACACCCGGCACAATGTGTCAGGGGCGGTCACGGACCGCCCCCGACACATTAACCCCTTGCACACCGCGATCAAACGCGATCGCGGTGTACCGGGAGTTAAAGGGAAGCATCGGCAGGGAGGGGGCTCCCTCCGTGCTTCCCTGAGCCCCCCACAGCAGCGCAATGTGCAGCGCTGCTGCGGGGGACTCCTATCCTCCAGGCCCCCGAATCCAAGATGGCGACGGGGGCCTTCGGGGGCCTGGGGAAGCTGGCTTCCTCAGTGCCTGCAAAGCGCAGGCATGAGGAAGCCTTGTGCACTGCCTGTGACAGATTGCTGATCTGTCACAGTGATCTGTGATGTGACAGATCAGCGATCTGTCACAGGACAGTGATGTCCCACCTGGGACTATGTAATAAAGTAAAAAAAAATTAAAAAAAGTGTAAAAATAAATTAAAAAAAATCGCCAAATAAATTAGTAAAAAAAAAAAAAAATATTCCCCAATAAATTCATTTTTTTAAAATAATAAAAAAAAAAAACAATAAATGTACACATATTAGGTATCGCCGCATCCGTAACGACCTGCCCTATAAAACTGTCCCATTAGTTAACCCCTTTAGCGAACCCCTTAAAAAATAAAAATAAAAAACGAAGCAAAAAATAATGATTTATTATCATACCGCCAAACAAAAAGTGCAATAACGCGAGATCAAAAAGACGGATATAAATATCCATGGTACCGCTGAAAACGTCATCTTGTCCCGCAAAAAACAAGCCGCCACACAGCATCATCAGCAAAAAAATAAAAAAGTTATAACTCGCAGAATAAAGCGATGCAAAAATAATTATTTTTTATATAAAATAGTTTTCATTGCATAAAACCGACAAAAACATAAAAAAAGACCTAAATGAGGTATCGCTGTAACCGTACTGACCCGAAGAATAAAACCGCTTTATCAATTTTACCGTACGCGGAACGGTGTAAACGCACCCCCCCCAAAAGAAATTCATGAAACGCTGGTTTTTGTTCATTCTGCGTCCCAAAAATCGGAATAAAAAGCGATCAAAAAATTTCACGTGCCCGAAAATGGTACCAATAAAAACGTCAACTCGTCCCGCAAAAAATAAGACCTCACATGACTCGGTGGGTCAAAATACGGAAAAATTATAGCTCTCAATATGTGGTGATGCAAAAACTATTTTTACAATAAAAAGCGTCTTTTAGCGTGCGACAGCCGCCAAACATAAAAACCGCCATAAATAGTAAATCAAACCCCCCGTTATCACCCCTTTAGTTAGGGAAAAATAATAAAATAAAAAAAATGTATTTATTTCCATTTTTCCATTAGGGTTAGGGCTAGGGTTAGGGCTAGGGGTGTGTTGGGGTAGGGTTAGGTTAGGGTTAGGGTTAGGGCTAGGGTTAGGGTTAGGGCTAGGGCTAGGGTTAGGGCTAGGGTTAGGGCTAGGGTTAGGGCTAGGGTTAGGGGCGTGTTGGGGTTCGGGTTGGAGTTAGAATTGGGGGTTTCCACTGTTTGGGCACATCAGGGGCTCTCCAAATGCAACATGGCGTCTGATCTCAATTCCAGCCAATTCTGAGTTGAAAAAGTCAAATGGTGCTCCTTCCCTTCCAAGCTCTGCTATGCGCCCAAACAGTGTTTTACCCCCTCATGTAGGGTATCAGCCTACTCAGGACAAATTGCAAAACAATTTTTGGGGTCCAATTTCTCCTGTTACCCTTAGGAAAATAAAAAATTGGGGGCAAAAATATCATTTTTGTGGAAAAAAAATGATTTTTTTATTTTCACGTCCGAGTGTTATAAACTTCTGTGAAGCACTTGGGGGTTCAAAGTGCTCACCACACATCTAGATAAGTTCCGTGGGGGGTCTAGTGTCCAAAATGGGGTCACTTGTGGGGAGTTTCAATAGTTTAGGTACATCAGGGGCTCTCCAAACGCACATGACAACCGCAGACCATTCCATCAAAGTCTGCGTTCCAAAACGTCACTGCTTCCCTTCCGAGCCCCGACGTGTGTCCATACAGTAGTTTTCTCCCACATATGGGGTGTCAGCGTACTCAGGACAAATTGGACAACAACTTTTGGGGTCCAATTTCTCCTGGTACCCTTGGGAAAATAAAAAAAATGGTGACTAAAAGATCATGTTTGTGGAAAAAATACGAATTTTTTATTTTCACGCCCGGGCGTTGTAAACTTCTGTGAAGCACTGGGGGGGTCAAAGTGCTCACCACACATCTAGATAAGTTCCTTGGGGGGTCTAGTTTACAAAATGGTGTCATTTGTGGGGGGTTTCCACTGTTTAGGTACATTAGGGGCTCTCCAAAGGCAACATGACACCCGCAGACCATTCCATCAAAGTCTGCATTCCAAAACGTCACTACTTCCCTTCCGAGCCCTGACGTGTGCCCATACAGTAGTTTTCTCCCACATATGGGGTAGCAGCGTACTCAGGACAAATTGGAAAACAACTTTTGGGGTCCAATTTCTCCTGGTACCCTTGGGAAAATAAAAAAATGGTGACTAAAAGATCATGTTTGTGGAAAAAATACGAATTTTTTATTTTCACGCCCGGGCGTTGTAAACTTCTGTGAAGCACTGGGGGGGTCAAAGTGCTCACCACACATCTAGATAAGTTCCTTGGGGGGTCTAGTTTACAAAATGGTGTCATTTGTGGGGGGTTTCCACTGTTTAGGTACATTAGGGGCTCTCCAAAGGCAACATGACACCCGCAGACCATTCCATCAAAGTCTGCATTCCAAAACGTCACTACTTCCCTTCCGAGCCCTGACGTGTGCCCATACAGTAGTTTTCTCCCACATATGGGGTAGCAGCGTACTCAGGACAAATTGGAAAACAACTTTTGGGGTCCAATTTCTCCTGGTACCCTTGGGAAAATAAAAAAATGGTGACTAAAAGATCATGTTTGTGGAAAAAATACAAATTTTTTATTTTCACGCCCGGGCGTTGTAAACTTCTGTGAAGCACTGGGGGGGTCAAAGTGCTCACCACACATCTAGATAAGTTCCTTAGGGGGTCTAGTTTCCAAAATGGTGTCATTTGTGGGGGGTTCCACTGTTTTGGTACATCAGGAGTTTTCCAAACGCGACATGGTGTCCGATCTCAATTCCAGCCAAAAACGTCAAATGGCGCTGCTTCCCTTCCGAGCTCTGCCATGCCCCCAAATAGTGGTTTACCCCCACATGTGGGGTATCAGCGTACTCAGGACAAATTGCAGAATAACTTTTAGGGTCCTGTTACCCTTGGAAAAATAAGAATTGAGGGTGAAAAGATCATTTTTGTGGAAAAAATATGATTTTTTAATTGTATGGCTTTATGTTATAAACTTCTGTGAAGCCCATGGGGGTTCAAAGTTCTCACCACACATCTAGATAAGTTCCTTAGGGTGTCTAGTTTCCAAAATGGTGTCATTTGTGGGGGGTTTCCACTGTTTTGGTACATCAGGGGTTTTCCAAACGCGACATGGTGTCCGATCTCAATTCCAGCCAAAAACGTCAAATGGCGCTGCTTCCCTTCCGAGCTCTGCCATGCGCCCAAATAGTGGTTTACCCCCACATGTGGGGTATCAGCGTACTCAGGACAAATTGCACAATAACTTTTAGGGTCCTGTTACCCTTGGGAAAATAAAAATTGGGGTGAAAAGATCATTTTTGTGGAAAAAATATGATTTTTTAATTGTACCGCTGTACGTTATAAACTTCTGTAAAGCCCTTGTGGGTTCAAAGTTCTCACCACATATCTAGATAAGTTCCTTGGGGGGTCTAGTTTCCAAAATGGGGTCACTTGTAGGGGGTTTCCACTGTTTAGGTACATCAGGGACTCTCCAAACGTGACATGGCGTCCAATCTGAATTCCAGCCAATTTTGCATTGAAAAAGTCAAACGGCGCTCCTTCCATTCTGAGCTCTGCCATGCGCCGAAACAGTCGTTCCCCCCCACATATCAGGTATCTGCGTACTCAGGACAAATTGCACAATAACTTTTGCAGTTCAATTTCTCCTGTTACCCTTGGTAAAATAAAAAAAATTGAACCTGAAGTATTTTTTTTATGAAAAAAAGTTAGATGTTCATTTTTTTTTAAATATTCAAAAAAATTCCTGTGACGCACCTAAAGGGTTAATAAACTTCTTGAATGTGGTTTTGAGCACCTTAAGGGGTGCAGTTTTTAGAATGGTGTCACTTTTGTGTATTTTCTATCATATAGACCCCTCAAAGTGGCTTCAAATGTGATGTGGTCCTAAAAATAAAATGGTGTTGTAAAAATGAGAAATCGCTGGTCAACTTTTAACCCTTATAACTTCCTAACAAAAAAAAATTTTGGTTCCAAAATTGTGCTGATGTAAAGTAAACATGTGGGAAATGTTAGTTATCAAGTTTTTTGTGTGCCTTATCTCTGTGATTTAAGGGCATAAAAATTCAAAGTTGGAAAATTGCGAAATTTTCAAAATTTTCGCCAAATTTCCGTTTTTCTCACAAATAAACGCAAGTTATTTGAATGAAATTTTACCACTAACATGAAGTACAATATGTCACGAGAAAACAATGTCAGAATCACCGGGATCCATGGAAGCGTTCGAGAGTTATGACCTCATAAAGGTACAGTGGTCAGAATTGTAAAAATTGGCCCGGTCATGAACGTGCAAACCACCCTTGGGGGTGAAGGGGTTAACTCCATCTCAGCATGGGTTTATGAGGAATCGCTCCTGTCAAACCAATGTAATCAGTTTTTATGAAGAGGTAAGCTATAGTCTGGACCAAGGTGAGTCATTGGATGTGGTATATCTTGATTTTTCCAAAGCGCTTGATACCGTGCCACACAAGAGGTTGGTACATAAAATGAGAATGCTGGGTCTGGGGGAAAATGTGTGTAAATGGGTAACTGACTTAGTGATAGAAAGCAGAGGGTGGTTATCAATGGTATATTCTCTAACTGGGTCACTGTGACCAGTGGGGTACCGCAGGGGTCGGTGTTGGGACCTATTCTCTTCAACATATTTATTAACGATCTGGTAGAAGGTTTGCACAGTAAAATATCGATATTTGTATATGATACAAAACTATGTAAAGCAGTCAATACAAGAGAAGATAGTATTCTGCTACAGATGGATCTGGATAAGTTGGGAACTTGGGCCGAAAGGTGGCAGATGCAGTTTAACAATGATAAATGTAAGGTTATACACATGGGAAGAAGGCATCAATATCACTATTACACACTGAACGGTAAACCACTGGGTAAATCTGAAATGGAGAAGGACTTGGGGATCCTAATTATTGATAAACTTATCTGAAGCAGCCAGTGCCAGGCAGCGGCTGCCAAGGCAAACAGGATCATGGGGTGCATTAAAAGAGGTCTGGATACACAATGAGAGCATTATACTGCCTCTGTACAAATCTCTGGTTAGGCCGCACATGGAGTACGGTGTACAGTTTTGGGCACCGGTGCTCAGGAAGGATATAATGGAACTAGAGCGGGTACAAAGGAGGGCAACAAAATTAATAAAGGGGATGGGGGAACTACAATACCCAGAGAGATCAGCAAAATTAGGATTATTTAGTCTAGAAAAAAGACGACTGAGGGGCGATCTAATTACCATGTATAAGTATATAAGGGGACAATACAAATAGCTCTCCGAGGATCTGTTTATACCAAGGAAGGTGACGGTCACAAGGGGGCATTCTCTGTGTCTGGAGGAGAAAAGGTTTTTCCACCAACATAGAAGAGGATTCTTTACTGTTAGGGCAGTGAGAATCTGGAATTCCCTGCCTGAGGAGGTGGTGATGGCGAACTCAGTCAAAGGGTTTCAAGAGAGGCCTGGATGTCTTCCTGAAGCGTAACAATATTGTATCTTACAGTTATTGTTAGGTTCTTTAGAAGGCTGTACAGTTGTGGCCAAAAGTATTGACACCCTTGCAATTCTGTCAGATAATACTCAGTTTCTTCCTGAAAATTATTGCAAACACAAATTCTTTGGTATTATCTTCATTTAATTTGTCTTAAATGAAAAAACACAAAAAGAATTGTTCTAAAGCCAAACTGGATATAATTCCACACCAAACATAAAGAGGGTGGACAAAAGTATTGGCACTGTTCGAAAAATCATGTGATACTTCTCTAATTTGTGTAATTAACAGCATCTGTAACTCAACTGTGGCACCTAACAGGTGTTGGCAATAACTAAATCACACTTGCAGCCAGTTGACATGGATTAAAGTTGACTCAACCTCTGTCCTGTGTCCTTGTGTGTACCACATTGAGCATGGAGAAAAGAAAGAAGACCAAAGAACTGTCTGAAGACTTGAGAAACCAAATTGTGAGGAAGCATGAGCAATCTCAAGGCTACAAGTCCATCTCCAAAGACCTGAATGTTCCTGTGTCTACTGTGCGCAGTGTCATCAAGAAGTTTAAAGCCCATGACACTGTGGCTAACCTCTCTAGATGTGGACGGAAAAGAAAAATTGACAAGAGATTTCAACGCAAGATTGTGCGGATGTTGGATAAAGAAGCTCGACTAACATCCAAACAAGCTCAAGCTGCCCTGCAGTCCGAGGGTACAACAGTGTCAACCCGTACTATCCGTCGGCATCTGAATGAAAAGGGACTGTATGGTAGAAGACCCAGGAAGACCCCACTTCTTACCCCGAGACATAAAAAAGCCAGGCTGGAGTTTGCCAAAACTTACCTGAAAAAGCCTAAAACGTTTTGGAAGAATGTTCTCCGGTCAGATGAGACAAAAGTAGAGCTTTTTGGGCAAAGGCATCAACATAGAGTTTACAGGAGAAAAAAAAGAGGCATTCAAAGAAAAAACACGGTCCCTACAGTCAAACATGGCGGAGGTTCCCAGATGTTTTGGGGTTGCTTTGCTGCCTCTGGCACTGAACTGCTTGACCGTGTGCATGGCATTATGAAGTCTGAAGACTACCAACAAATTTTGCAGCATAATGTAGGGCCCAGTGTGAGAAAGCTGGGTCTCCCTCAGAGGTCATGGGTCTTCCAGCAGGACAATGACCCAAAACACACTTCAAAAAGCACTAGAAAATGGTTTGAGAGAAAGCACTAGAGACTTCTAAGGTGGCCAGCAATGAGTCCAGACCTGAATCCCATAGAACACCTGTGGAGAGATCTAAAAATGGCAGTTTGGAGAAGGCACCCTTGTAATATCAGGGACCTGGAGCAGTTTGCCAAAGAAGAATGGTCTAAAATTCCAGCAGAGCATTGTAAGAAACTCATTGATGGTTACCGGAAGCGGTTGGTCGCAGTTATTTTGGCTAAAGGTTGTGCTAATACAGCACAGTACAAAAAGAGGACTTGAAAATCCTCCAATAATGGAAAACAGCAAAAGAACAACAAGGTTTACCCGTACAGGCCTCCAAACAAATGCACTATCAGGATGCAGTGGACCCATATAATAAAGATGGCAACACAGGTGCAAGAATACCAATCAAGCAACTGCTCGCAGCCTACCAATACATGGAGGGGGCGGTTGCCTGGTATGTTGATGCACAAAACAACTTGTATGCGGCACTGTTCACACTAAGGCCATGCACAGCATCCAGGCCAGCCTAGTACCAACACCCTTCTATTAGCTCAGGCGGGCTGCCTGGCGCTAACAAAATGCATGCCGTGTGAACAGACACCGCAGTTTACAAGACCAAATGGGCCCAGATGCACCCCGAATAAAAAGTGCAAAAAACACATTTAAAAAAAATGTGGAGTATTAGCTGATATTTTGGCCAAATGTGTTTTTTGCACTTTTTATTCGGGGTGCATCTGGGCCCATTTGGTCTTGTAAACTGCGGTGTCTGTTCACACGGCATGCATTTTGTTAGCGCCAGGCAGCCCGCCTGAGCTAATAGAAGGGTGTTGGTACTAGGCTGGCCTGGATGCTGTGCATGGCCTTAGTGTGAACAGCGCCGCATACAAGTTGTTTTGTGCATCAACATACCAGGCAACCGCCCCCTCCATGTATTGGTAGGCTGCGAGCAGTTGCTTGATTGGTATTCTTGCACCTGTGTTGCCATCTTTATTATATGGGTCCACTGCATCCTGATAGTGCATTTGTTTGGAGGCCTGTACGGGTAAACCTTGTTGTTCTTTTGCTGTTTTCCACTAAAGGTTGTGCAACCAAGTATTAGGCTGAGGGTGCCAATACTTTTGTCTGGCCCATCTTTGGAGTTTTGTGTGAAATGATCAATGTTTTGCTTCATTCTCTTTTGTGTTTTTTCATTTAAGACAAATTAAATGAAGATAATAATACCAAAGAATTTGTGACTGCAATCATTTTCAGGAAGAAACGGAGTATTATCTGACAGAATTGCAGGGGTGTCAATACTTTTTTGGCCACAACTGTAGATCTGGGGATTTATTCTGACTGATTTTTATAGGCTGAACTGGATGGACTAATGTCTTTTTTCGGCCTTACTAACTATGTTACAATGCTACTATGTTACCCTAGATTTTCTCAAATTTTCAGCCAAATTGGTTCAGAAACGAAAACAGTTGAACTTAACTAATTTTGGGGATGCTTAAATTTGCTGATTGACTCTAATTTTGATGCTCCAGAGGAGGCCATAATTACTTATGACACCTTCCATGCAGGCTTATAGAAAAATTGCATCTTTATTATTTCATCATCATTCTTGCATTGTTATTAGCTAACATACCTACTCAAAAGCAAAGTATATTGAAAAAATATATATACTGTTTATAATTTTATTAAATACATAAGAATAAAATCAATGTAAAAAACAATGAAAAGAACATGAGGGAATAAAAAGTCATATTCAGGAAAATCACAGAAAAACATATAAATCAAGAGATAGCATTAAACTTCCACAAATACGGCCAATGCGGCTGGAGTCAAAATAGTCATAAAGTCCATACAAACATACTACATTTTACATAGTAATTCCCAGTGGATGTAAATATAAAAGATTATGTATAAGAAGACTCCTTGAGAAATCCATCTTGCGAAACGTACGTTGGAGTCCCTATGTACTTGTAATTTAAATAATATTGGAAAGTTTAGTTAGCACTTTTTTGTGATGTTTATACATGATCTTTTATATAAGGTATACAGTTTTAGGATTTCTTAGCTTTGTTTCTTAACATATTGACATGTTTCTATATGTTTTTTCAGCTATGTCTAGTTCTTGTATGCGGAGAAGTCACTTTTGAATCACAAAGGGGGAACTTGACTACCATGATAAGGAAAGACTACAACCTGTATTTTGGCTGCAGAATAGGAGATCAGGACAAAAGTTGGATTCCACACATATGCTGCAATATATGTGCATCACATCTTACCCAGTGGTTGCATAAGAAGATGCAGTCTACACCTTTTGCAGTCCCAATCACCTGGAGAGAGTCAACCGATCATACTACGAATTCATTTTCTGTATGGTGTCCCCCATTAGAAAAAGAGTTATAAGGAAGAAGTGGACTTTGTAGAATCCAAACATTCCATCTGCAATATGCCCAGTACTACATACAGAAGAACTGCCGGTTCCAAAAGTACCAGATGCATTTTCAGTTGAGTTACCTGAGGAAGCAGATGTCACTTGGTGTCATGATGCATCTTTCTCTCATGATCAGACTTTCTGCCAGAAACCACAACTGAACAACACCTTATTACACAAAGTAAACTGAATGATCTTGATAGAGATTTGGATCTGCCCATGAGTAAGGCTGTGTTCACACGTAGCTTTTCTTTGCGTTTTCGCAGCGATTTTAAACGCGCAATTTTGCCATGAAAATGCAGAAAAAAAGCATCCCATGCAATCCTATGGCATTCTGCACATGCTGGGCTAAAGCTGCAGATTTTCCCGCAGGGGAATTGCATCGCAGAAAAATGTGCAGCATGCTCATTCTTTGTGTGGAATCGCGGCGATCCCGCACCCATAGGAGTGCAATGTTCCGCTTACTTCCCGCATGTGGCTATGCCCACCATACGAAAAGTAAGCAGAACATTTGTGGCTATGCCCACCATATGAAAAGTAAGCAGAACATTTGCAGACAGTACCGACAGTCTGGGGGAGAGGAGATTCTCCTCCAGGCTCTGGGTACCATATCCCTGTAAAAAATAGAATTGAAATAAAAAAATCGCAGCATCAGCAGGCCTCAGCTATTCTCCCGGCAGGTTCCTTTCCCAGTGATGCATTGCGCCAATGACCTTTGATGATGTCGCAGTCTTGTGATACCATAGCGGTCTTGTGAGACTGCATCGTCATCAAAGGTCATTGGCGCAATGCATCACTGGGAACGGGACCTGCTGGGAGCATCGCGATGATCGGGAATGCTGCGTGAGACGTCGGAAGGTGAGAAAAACACGATTTCTTATTTTTTTATTATTTTTAACATTAGTTCTTTTTACTACTGATGCTGCATAGGCAGCCTCAATAGTAAAAAGTTGGTCACACTCGTCAAACACTATGTTTGTTGAGTGTGACCAACCTGTCAATCAGTTTTCCATGCGATGCTACAGATCGCTTGGAAAACGCTAGTATTCTGCAAGATAATTACACTTGCAAATCGCTAGTTTTTCAGCGGGAAATAGACGGGAATTAAAATGCGGGTTTCTCGCATATTTCCCACGGAATGGAATTCCGCAATTCCCGCTGAAATTTCCACGGCAATTCCGAAACGTGTGCACATAGCCTAATGCTGAGCGCTTAGGTTCCAAATCACAGCAGTGGAATCTCTTAGCTGACACTGTTCCTTTGTTCTTTGACCATGATAAAGATCTTGATAAATACTTCTTCATGGAGGGCAAAATTTCATTTGTCCTGTTATAGTAATTACTCAGCAGATTTATGTAATTACATATTGGATTTGGGTTTTTTTCTGATGATGCACAATTTTTTCAGTTTTGACAATCAATTTTATTTACAATGCAGGGGCGTCTCAATGGGGGCAAAATTTTCTCCATCAGTAGCAAATCTAGTAATGTCCTATTGGGAGTTAAATTATTTATATACAAGCTCTAATCCATTCATTTCCAATATACAGTGGTATGCAAGATTTATTGATGATCTTCTGTTTATTTGGAGGGGTGATATTGCTACTGTACCTGACTTTGTAAACTACATTAATAATAATACATTTGGTCTTTCTTTTACATCCAGTACTCATGCATCTTCCATTTCTTTTTTAGATCTTTTTATGGAGGGCAAAGGTAATGTTATACTGACTTCTACCTTTCTAAACCAATGTCAGGCAACAGCATACTGCATGCATGCAGCTGTCACCCAAAGCACATGATCAGGTCGATCCCTGTAGTGGAATTCACCCGTATAAAATGGAATTGCAATGATGTAGTAAAATTAAAGGGGGAATTGGAAGAAAGTGAAAAAAAAAACTCTCTAATCGGGGCTATTCAAGTTGGATGCTACATAGAGCAAAAAATATAGTTCAGAAAAAGGATCGTTTCGAACTTTTAGTGGAGGATCTATCCAAAAAAAAGAAAAAATGGCAAACTAAGCCTGTATTATCTTTGCAATATAGCCCACAATTTTGTAATATCAAAAAAATCATACTTAAATATTTACCCCTTTTGGAGGAAGATAGGATATTATCCAAAATTTTAGAACCGGGTTGTGCGGTAGTAGTAAAAAGAGCCAGAACATTAGGCAGTCTTTTATCAGCTCCAAATAATAGGAGAAAAAATGAGAGTTCTACATGGCTTGATTGCAAAGGTTCTTTTAAATGTGGTGAAAGCCGGTGCAGAATATGCAAATTCGTGACAAACACTAAGAATTTTTCTAACTCAAATTCCTCTGAACAATTTAGTATAAAGCAATTTATGAATTGTAACAGTCAATATGTGGTATACATAATTAATTGTTCCATATGCAATAAAACGTATGTTGGATGTACCATTCGCAATTTGAAGAAACGTATTTCTGATCATTTAAACGATATTGTTAACATCTCTAATTCTTCTCGCACAATGTCACAGGCTTCTAAACATTTTATACAATGCCATGAGCGCAACACTGCATCTTTTCAAGTTTTTGCAATAGAAAAAATTGGACTTAATCTACAGAGAGAGCTATTATTTCATTATTGACTCTCTGTTACAATTGCATGGTTTTTTTTTTGGTTTTTTTTGGTTTTGTTTTTCTGGTCAACTTGTGCTTTCTTCCATCACATATATTTTTAATAGATTGTTCAGGTGCACTACAATTGTTCTTCCAATCGTGTGATTCATGAGGGGGAGTGTTTTTTTTTTTACTGAGTATGCTTAAATTGTTTTTCTAAATGTCAATGTGCAGCTCTGACAAAGAACACATGTAGTGTTTGAAACGCGTAGCTGTGTTGCCGCTAATTGTCCGCGGGATGCTGATCTTAACTTGAATTTTTTCAATAAATAGCCTTTTTTTTATCAGCTGGACTTTTCTTTTTTTACAACTTTATACTAACTACCCTACCTGAGAATACATAGCTTTGCCACTGGTTTTAACATAAAGTAGTTACTGGCTGTGTGAGTAACCAAGTGAACATCTTTGTAGATTTTCTCTTTTTTCTCTTGACTATTGAGCTGTTTTCGGTTTTTTATACACTCTTTTATTCAACAATTTATTGAAAAATGTCATATACAAGCAATGTGGAGAAAGCTACAGAACGAAATTGCTAAGTCTCACGCAGCTAAAATGTGATGCTGTTTACAAGCTGTCAGAAGTTGAGCTCTAAGATCTACAAACGTGATGCCGTAAAACGACAAATGTTACAAGCTGACTTCATCAATTTACTGTAACTGTCTGAGAAGAACATAAAGCATAAGTCAAATTAATGTCATGAACAGTATATCGTGGAAAGGCTCTTTAATTGGGGAAAATCAATCTTAAATGGTGAATTAATGTCCATAGTGATAATTTAATTAGTCTACTACTGAGCCCATTAATATATGAAGTTAGTAAGTATTCCCAGTAAATACTGGCATCATAACACTGCAGAAGAAAGAAACACTGTACATATATTTCTGTGAAAAATAATTTTCATGCAAACATGGTTCATAAATTGAAGGAAGGAATACGGCTCTAGCATAAAGTGTAACCAGCATGGTTTCGGAAGGTGGGATTATGGATACATACATTTTTATATCTTGTTGCAGTGTAGAGCATAATAGCCACACTTTTATTACCTACATGTGGTGAGCAAGACATCTCTAAGCACAGCACAGTGTGTAAAATCACTTGTTACATTACCTTAGAAAATAGTCGGTCGCACAACAGATAGCAAGATGAATCGCATGATATGGCATGATAGCAAAAGTTTATACCATGAGAAATATTTAAATTTACAATTTGTCAAAATTCAAATATGAATGATAAAATGATATCAGTTAACAAATATATCAAAATGACAACTTAATTTATTATGCGCATGTGGTTATCTATACTAGGATTTAGATTGCCTGGACCTTTCTCTTCTACAAACTAGTTCCCTTGAATAGCATGGTATACTGTATATAATATGAAGTGGCATGTAAAAGTTTGGACACCCCTGGCCAAAAGAATCCATTGTGGCTGTTTTTGGCACAAGGTTAGAGGATGCTGGGTTTTTATAAAGCCGGGAAATTTGCATCACCTGGCTTTTCCTAGCGATGACAGTAGCAAGCCATAACCCTAAAATGCTAATTTAAGGTCTGAAACTTTGGTCAAAGTTATCTTGGTCAAAGTTATCTAAGCACACAAATCTCCAAGGATGCCCAAACTTTTGCATCGACCTATTTCCCTTTTTGTAAGTTTTAAAATAAAAAAAAGAATGACAATATTATTTTTTTGACTAAAATACAAAGTAAATGTGTCATTGTAAACTCCACCAACTGCTGTTAACCTGCTAAATGCTGCAATTATTCTCCCCAGTGGCATATACAGCGAGGGTCCGGAAGGGCATGCTGTTCTAATCACTAATCGGCACTCCTGTGCTGCAATTGTGAGGCATTAATGGGATCTCTGTGCCTGTCATGATGGTTCTCCTGTGAATGGCAGTTTCGAGCTGGTGTTTATAAGAGATCATGATTTGTGCTATATTACAGCAATACTGTGGTACTACTGTATACAGTGTAAGCAATCAGATAATCACAGGTTAAAATGCGATAAAAAGTAGAAAAAAACATTTTAAACACCATAAAAATTCAAATAACCTCACTTTTCCATCATTTAACATAAAAGTCTTAAAGAAAGAAAAAATACACATACATGGTATCACTGTATCCATCAAAGTCCGATTAACTCCTTAACCACCAGAGGTATTTGCGTTTTTCGTTCCCCTTCTTCCCAGAGCCACAACTTTTTTATTTTTTTGTCAAAATGGCCGTGTGAGGGCTTGTTTTCTGTGGGACAAGTTGTACTTTTGAACAACACCATTGGATTTACCATGTCTTGTACTAGAAAACAGGAAAAAAATTCCAAGTGTTGTGAAATTGCAAATAAAATGCAATCCCACACTTGTTTTTTGTTTTTTTCTTTTTTACTAGGTTCACTAAATATTAAATCTGACCTGTCATTATGATTCTCCATGTCATTACGAGTTCATAGACACCAAATAACGCTAGGTTCTTTTTATCTAAGTACTGGAAAAAATTCCAAACTTTGTTTAAAAAAAATTGCGCCATTTTCCGATACCTGTAGCATTTCCATTTTTCGTGATCTCTGGTTGGGTGATGGCCCATCTTTTGCGTGCCGAGCTGATGTTTTTAATGATACCATTTTGGTGCAGATATGATCTTTTGATCGCCCGTTATTGCATTTTAATGCAATGTCGCAGCGACCAAAAAAACGTAATTCTGGCGTTTTGACATTTAGCGATCAGGTGAATCTTTTTTTATTGATAGATCGGGCGATTCTGAATGTGGCGATACCAAATATGTGTATGTTTGATTTTTTTATTGTTTTATTTTGAATAGGGTGAAAGGGGGGTGATTTGAACTTTTATATTTTTTATTTTTTATATTTTTAAAAGCATTTTTTTTTAATTTTGGCATGCTTCAATAGTCTCCATGGGAAACTAGAAGCTGCCATAATCCAATCGGCTCTGCTACATAAGGACGATGATCAGTTCCCCTGTATGTTGTAGAATTACTCATTTGCTATGAGCGCCGTCCACTGGGCAGCGCTCACATCAAGCCGGCAGTGGCAACCATAGAACTCACAGGTGACCCGCGATCATGTGACATGGGTCACCGGTGGGCGGATTTCCAGCGCGATTGCCGGAAGCGCTTGTTAAATGCCTCTGTCAGTGTTTGACAGTGGCATTCAACTGGTTAATTGCCACGGGAAGATTGCGATTCCACCCGCGGCTGTTCTGGGCACATGTCAGCTGTTCAAAACAGCTGACATATGCCAGGAAAGATGTGGGCTCATCGCCGGATCCCACATCAAAGGGAGGGAGTCCGACATCGGTGTACTATTATGCCCGATGTTGGAAAGGGGTTAAATGGATTGGACTTGTATGGATCCAGTGATACCATGTATAAGTATATCTAAGAGAAACGAAATTGAATCACTGGAATTGCATTTTTAGTCACAACAGCTCCTCACAAAAATGCAATAAGAAGCAATCAAAATGTCGTATCAACCCAAACATAGCATCAATAAAAACATCTGGTGGCCCTGCAAAAAAAAAATCCTCACACAGGTCCATTAACTGTAAAATGAAAAAATGAAAAGGTTGTGGAACTTAGAACATGGCAACACAATACACAAACATTATTTTCTACTACCAGATTTTTTTTCACTAAATAAAACTATGCATGTTTGGCATCAACAAAATTGTAGAGACCTAGAGAATCATATTTCCCAGTCATTGCTCCACAATGAATGCCATAAAAACAAAACCCAAAAAAATGTGACAAATTTTTTCTCAATTTCACCTCACTTGGAATTTGTTTCCCATTTTCCAGTATATTATATTTTATATGATTTATGCCATTCAAAATTACAACTCGCCCTGCAAAAAACAAGCCCTCACATGGTTATGTTGGTGAGAATATAAAAAAGTTTGGCCCTTGGAAGGAGAAGAGGTAATAACCGAAAACAGATTTTTTTTTTTTACACTTCATTCTCTTCTAAATATTTTTGCCAGCAATTTTTGCAACAAAAATGCTAACCGAACTGTGTTCTTTACAGTTTACTAAATGTCTGTTTTTGCTTACCTTTTTAAACTTTCTGATCAATATTGCTAACTTCTATGCTTTCTATAACAGCGATTAATGTTTGGAATTTATTACTTGATTAATGTATGACTTTTGTGTCTTTTTTTTTACATTTGTTTATAATGTTCTGTATCACTAGATATTCTTCTGCATTTTCTGTTTCAAGAAAAGCTAATAAAATAAAAATAGCATAGCAGCAGCGACATATAATTGAAGACATTACTACTGACATGACAGAAACTTAAACCATGGATAACATCAAACAAAAATGACATCACGAATGGATGACATTACTATTACTGATTACATTACAATGGCTCACATCAGCATCAGCGTAAGAACAAGTGACATGTCATATTACAACAAACTGAGTAACGTAACAGATAAAGTCAAAGTTGGGTAGCATCATCTACTTTTGTCACAAAAATGGAAAGATGATTGATTGCTTTACAATAAACTGATTTTATGGTGTTGTGCAAGGTAACAGAAGGGCACAACTGTTAAGCTAGAAGACACTGTTTGCTCATGTATGAAGAACTCATGGGCCCAAATACAGCAGAAGGTTACAAAAGCAAGCAATTGAAATTCTAACCCTTGACGTTACATACCATCTCATACACCATCATCCACTGAGAGGAAAGCCTGAAGCAACTAATAGGTTAATTAAAACCCATAAATTGACCTGAAAAAATACTAAGGTTCTCCTAATTAACCTTGAAAAAAAACTATAAAGAGCTAAGGAGTAGTGATGAGCGAGTATACTCATTGCTCGGGTGATCTCCGAGTATTTTGACGTGCTGGGAGATTTAGTTTCTGTCACCTCAGCTGAATGATTTATGGCTGCTGGACAGCCTGAACACACGTGGGAATTCCCTAACAAACAGGCATTCCACACATGTATTCAGGCTGTCTAGCAGCCCCAAATCATGTAGCTGAGGTGACAGAAACTAAATCTCCGAGCACGCTAAAATACTCGGAGGCCACCCAAGCAACGAGTATACTCGCTCATCACTACTAAGGAGTATGGAGCCACAAATATATTATAATGATTTTTATTAGCACACACTGAAAAAGAATAAATATACACAACATTCAAAATTGGAGATATAGTACAGAGATAAATCAAACCAAGGATATGGTATGCAAAAAAAGATATAGTGGGTGTGCTTCTCTGATCTCTCCCTGGGTAAATATGCCATTTTGGTTCTATTTGGAGTCCGCTCTATTGTGTATGTTTATGTGATGTTGCATACTACTGAATGTGCCCTATGTATTTCATACCTCATATATATATGCTGATTGTGCATTATTAACCATTATGTATGAAACTTTTTCCACTATTGAATCTTATTGCACTGCTTTCACTTTATTAGACTTCATGCACATGACATAAATGCCTATACATATTGATGGTGTGTAATTTAACACTATTCTATACTCTCCTTCTGACTAATCTACTCCTTACACACTATCATAGGACTGGTATATCTAATCAGTGCATTTACATATCCTTAGAGTACCGTTACACTTAGCGATGCACCAGCGATCCCAACAACGATATGGATCACTGGTGCATCGCTAAGTGGTCGCTAGTGAGCTGCCACACAGGCAGATCTCACCAGCGACATAGCAGGGGTCGGGGGTCATTACTTACCTGTCAGACGAGGCGATCCTGACATCCTCCCGCCCGCGTCCACGCGTCGCTCGTCGGCGCCACAGGAAGGCCAGCAGGAAGCAGACGACGAGAAATGGTCCAGGACGTTCTCGCGCGACCAGCGATGAGCAGCGGGGGAACCGGTCGGAGGTAAGTATCAGACATAGCGATATCGCTAGCAATATCGCTGCTACGTCACAAAATCGGTGACGTTACAGCGATATTGCTAGCGATTTCGCTATGTGTAACGGGGGCTTTAGGGTACCTATTGCACATTTTGGTTTATCATTATTTAGACTTCATGGGTGCAAACCTAATTTAAATGTAGACTTCTGATTATTTCTTGAAAGAAAAAATTTTGCATACCATACCCTTGGATTGATTTAAGGGTGCTTCTTAATAAATTAGAATATAATCTAAAAGTTAATTTATTTCAGTTCTTTCATTAAAAAAGTGAAACTCATATATTATATAAAGTCATAACAAACAGTGATCTATTTCATGTGTTTATTTCTGTTAATGTTGATGATTATGGCTTACAGCCAATGAAAACCCAAAAGTCATTATCTCAGTAAATAAGAATAATTAACAGAAAACAATTATAAAGGCTTCCTAACCGTATAAAAAGGTCCCTTAGTTAGTTTCAGTAGGCTCCACAAGCATGGGGAAGACTGCTGACTTGACAGATGTCCAGAAGGCAGTCATTGACACACTCCACAAGGAAAGTAAGCCACAAAAGGTCATTGCTAAAGAAGCTGGCTATTCACAGAGTGCTGTATCCAAGCATATGTGTCATGGTCACGTGTGACTGGACACACCGGCTCCTGCAGGGCGAATTTCAGTAGTACACGTATGTCTGGATACACCGCCTCCAGCAGGGCGAATTTCAGAATAAAGGGGAAAACCAGGAAAACAATTGCAATGGTGGCCCTGCGATAGAGAACGGGGACGTGGAGACCTCCTGCACTCCCCTGAGTCAGTGTCTCTACACTCCTAACAATCCCTAGACCGGTTCCGCACCGGGCACCGATCAGGATACCTGAAATCCCTAGCTTGCCCTGAATCAATCCCTTACTACTGAAGTGGACGGTGCAGAAACTAATCCCACCACTGCACTAAAACACACATTGAGGAAAGTGACAAACAGGGAAACACCACTTAGCTTTGCTCTGTTGCTAATGCTCCAAGCAACAGAGTCCGACACCTGAGTGCATCTTTTCCTCCAACTAGATCCAACACCTGAGTGCAGCTTTCCAGCAACAAAGTCCCGCATCTGAGTGCAGCTTTACAGCAGCAGAGTCCAGCATCCGAGTGCAGCTTTCCAGCAACAGAGTCCAGCATATGAGTGCAGCTTTCCAGCAACAGAGTCCAGCATCTGAGGGCAGCTCTCTTCCAGCAACAGAGTCCAGCATCTGAGTGCAGCTTTCACCATAGCTGCCACTCCACCAAGCTTTGCAAGAACTCCTCGCTGACACCATAGCTGCCACTCCACCAAGCTTTGCAAGAACTCCTCGCTGACACCATAGCTGCCACTCCACCATGCTTTGCAAGAGCTCCACACTGACACCATAGCTGCCACTCCTTCAAGCTTTCCAAGAACCTTTATAGTTAGGAGCCAGAGTCTCACACCTGTTAGAGATTCCCATGCAATAACGCTCACCATCACCGGGGGCTAACTAGAACAAAAGACACCACTGTGTAATAACCCTTATGGCCACCGGGGGCAAAACCAACTGTAAGCAACCAGCTCAAGGAAAACAAAAGGTTACTTATTCAAAACCTGTCATATCCAACCTGGATCGTGACAAAATGTAAGGTTTCCGGATGTTCCATGGAGCCTGTTTTGCCCTCGTCAAAGATGGAGTCTGATACTTCGCCATGTCCTTGAACTTCTTGTCAGTCCTGTTATTTAAGTCCGGGTCAGGAAAGTCTCCTTTTGCCTGAGTATTTTGTTGCTGGTGGCTTATGAGCTTCCTCCTGACTTGCTTCTGGAGTTCCTACTGCTGCTCCTTTACTTTGTGCTCTGCCTCATCATTTCCAGCTGCCTTCAGTCCCCTGTGCTGCTTCCTGATCCTGGCTGTGCTTACTTACTGACCAGACTTCTAAAGAGTGGAGTTACACATCTTTGGAACTGCTGTGGTCCGTAAGACTTTTGGTTATTATTATGTTCTGAACATTAACTCCTGGACTGTGTCTGTATGGCTGCGGTGCTGGACTTTAGGGGGACTTTTTCAGCCCTAAGGAAGTACACTGAAAACCTTCTCCTTGTGGTACACCATGTTCATATTACTGGACTTCCAAGAAAGGTTTTGGCTTCACTGTTTGCGCATTTCTGGATTATCAAGTATAATTGCAGGTTGCACTCTTACTGTACATAATTTCTGGACTTGCTTGCATTAGCAGTCGTGCTCTGCTAGCATAGCTGCTGAACATTTCCATTTTGTGCTATTTTGCACTGCGCTGTAATTTCAGTAATTCTTCTGTTAATTTGGTCTCAGATTCGTTTATTTCACACAATCAGATTCCATAGTACCTTAAAACAACAGTATCACTTGATTGGCCAGCAAACTCGCCTGACCTTAACCCCATAGAGAATCTATGGGGTATTGTCAAGAGGAAGATGAGACACCAGACCCAACAATAAAGACGATCTGAATGATGCTATCAAAGCAACATGGGCTTCCATAACATCTCAGCAGTGCTACAGGCTGATCGCCTCCATGCCACGCCGCATTGATGCAGTAATTGATGCAAAAGGAGTCCTGACCAAGTATTGAGTGCATTTACTGAACAAACATTTCAGTAGGCCAACATTTTGGATTTTAAAATAATTTTTCAAGCTGGTGTTATAAGTATTCTAATTTACTGAGATAATGACTTTGGGGCTTTCATTGGCTGTAAGCCATAATCATCAACATTAACAGAAATAAACACTTGAAATAGATCACTCTGTTTGTAATGACTATATAATATATGAGTTTCACTTTTTGTATTGAAGAACTGAAATACATTAATTTTTTGATGATATTCTAATTTAGTGAGATGCACCTCTGTCCTATACAGGATCTCCAATTTTTAATGTTCTATATATTTATTATTTTTCTCTGTGTACTAATAAAAATCTTTATAATATATTTGTGACTCCATACTCCTTATCTCTTTATAGGTTTTTAACAGGTTAATTAAGCCTATCAGTTATTCAAGTACCTCGATAAAACTTAATATTTTCTTTATTTATGCAATAAAAAAAATAGAGTACAGTGATCCAGCTAATCCATCTTACATGTTTCGATAAAACCTCATAGGATATCATTAATATACCAAATGTCCAGCTTAAAACATAACTAGAAATGGATCCACCCCGTGTGGGTGTTTGATATATAGGGGTATTTGATTGGAACTTGCACCTACATTACTATCTTTATGATTCCATTCTATTTTCATTATTATACCATACTAACTGAAGAGCCCATAGTAACTAACTGTGGTTAGTTATAACAAATTATAATGATTATCCACCATCCCATGGTCCAGTGCCCAAATACCCAAAACACATCCTTCATCCCATAGTCCAGTGCCCATATACCCATCATACACATCCTCCATCCCATAGTCCCGTGTCCATATACCCATCACACATATCCTCCATCCCATAGTCCCATGCCCATATACCCATCACACATATCCTCCATCCCATAGTCCCATGCCCATATACCTATCATACATATCGTCTATCCCATAGTCCCTTGCCCATATACCCATCACACATATCCTCCATCCCATAGTCCAGTGCCCATATACCATCATACATTTCTTCCAACTCATAGTCCCATGCCCATATACCTATCATACATATCCTCCATCCCATAGTCCCGTGCCCATATACCTGTCATACATATTCTCCATCCCATAGAACAGTGCCCATATAACCATCATACACATCCTCCATCCCATAGTCCCGTGCCTATATACCCATCATACATATCCTCCATGCCATAGTCCCATGCCCATATACCTATCATATATATCCTCCATCCCATAGTCCCTTGCCCATATACCCATCATACATATCTTCCATCCCATAGTCCCATGCCCATATACCCATCATACATATCCTTCATCCCATAGTCCCGTGTCCATATGCCTATCATAAATATCCTCCATCCCATAGTCCAGTGCCCATATACCCATCATATACATCCTGCATCCCATAGTCCCGTGCTCATATATCCATCACACATCCTTCATCCCATTGTCCCGTGCCCATATACCCATCACACATATCCTTCATCCTGTAGTCCCGTGCCTATATACCCATCAAACATATCCTCCATCCCATAGTCCAGTCTCCATATACCCATCACACATATCTTCCATCCCATAGTCCAGTGCCCATATACCACCATACATTTCCTCCATGCCATAGTCCCATGCCCATATACCCATCATACATATCCTCCATCACATAGTCCCATGCCCATATACCCATCACACATCCTCCATCCCATAGTCCCAAGCTGGGTGGCGCTGAGCAGGGAGTTCCTGGAGATGTGCTGTTACGTAACCTGGCAGTGCAGCTCTGTGTGGGGCTGCTCATTATGCGATTTTCTATTCCTGCAACAATAGAGCCTAGCAGTAATAGAGGAGGGGGTGATTAATTTCTGTCATGTGCTCTCCTGCTCTTTTCTGGGGGGCAGACAATGGCTGGGAACTTATGTTTCCCAGGATGCTAGATTTCTCCCACCCAGTCAGTGTCTGCTGAGGTGTTGTGGAGTGGGAAAACTGTTGCTCATAGCAACCAATCACAGGTCAGCTTCTTTTAAACAGCTCTGGTGAAATGAAAGATGCTTAGTGATTGGGTGGGGCTATGCGGAGTGGGTGTGGCTGATACACACACATACATACACCAATTTTTATATATATATATATATATATATATATATATATATATATATACACACATATACTAGCTGAAGAGCCCGGCGCTGCCCGGGCATAGTAACTAACTGTGGTTAGTTATAACAAATTATCCTCCATCCCATAGTCCCGTGCCCATATACCCATAATACACATCCTCCATCCCATAGTCCCGTGCCCATATACACATCATACATATCCACCATCCCATAGTCCCGTGCCCATATACCCATCATACATATCCTCCATCCCATAGTCGAGTGCCCATATACCCATCATACATATTCGCCATCCTATAGCCCATATACCCATCATACAAATCCTCCATCCCATAGTCCCGTGCCTATATACCCATCATACATATCCACCATCCCATAGTCCCGTGCCCATATGCCCGTCACACATATCCTCCATCCCATAGTCCAGTGCCCATATACCCATCACACATCCTCCATCCCATAGTCCCATGCCCATATACCCGTCAATACACCCATGTGACTGTGCAAAATTTTGTGGCTGTAGCTGCGACGGTGCAGATGCCTATCCCGGACATACACACACACACATACATACATACATACACACATTGAGCTTTATATATTAGATTGCTGAAGAGCTCGGCCCTGCCCGGGCACAGTAACTAACTGTAGTTAGTTATAACAAATTATAATTATCCTCCATCCCATAGGCCCGTGCCCATATACCCATCATACATATCCACCATCCCATAGTCCCGTGCCCATATACCCATCATACATATCCTCCATCCCATAGTCCCATGCCCATATACCCATCATACATATTCTCCATCCAATAGTCCCATGCCCATATATTCATCATACATATTCGCCATCCCATAGTCGAGTGCCCATATACCCATCACACATCCTTCATCTCATAGTCCCATGCCCATATACCCATCATACATATCCGCCATCCCATAGTCCCGTGCCCATATATCCGTCATACATATCCTCCATCCCATAGTCAAGTGCCCATATACCCATCACACATCCTCCATCCCATAGTCCTGTGCCCATATACATATCCGCCATCCCATAGTCCCGTGCCCATATACCTGTCACACATATCCTCCATCCCATAGTCAAGTGCCCATATACCCATCACACATCCTCCATCCCATAGTCCCGTGCCCATATACATATCCGCCATCCCATAGTCCCGTGCCCGTGCCCATATACCCGTCATACATATCCTCCATCCCATAGTCAACCATTATGACATCATAATGAGTGGCGGGGCTTGCAACCTATGATGACATCAGCGTCGCCATGGCAACCATTGACATCATAATGAGGGGCGGGGCTTGACGTGCACACACTTTTTCCCCAGTATGTAGACAGGGGCAAAATTGTTTGGTGAATTGGAACGCGCGGGGTTAAAATTTCGCCTCACAACATAGCTTAGGACACTCTCGGGGTCCAGACGTGTGACTGTGCCAAATTTTATGGCTGTAGCTGCGACGGTGCGGATGCCAATCCCGGACACACACACATACATAAATCTAAATAAATATTTTTAAGCAGGCATTAGTTAAAACATCTATTTACCATAAACCCCAAGGAGGAAATCATTAAAAACGAACACATTAAATCCAAAACATGTCATTAAATAAATATAATTGAGCAAATACACCTGGATTAGAAGAGCTTTTTCAGATGATACGACTTCCAACAAATAATGTAAGGAAAATGATAACAGACTACAGAAAAGAGGTTATCAGGATTGGATGCTTCACATTCAAAAATGAAAAATAAAACATGAAAAGGCTATAGGCTGTGTTCAAACGTTGTGTTTTTGCTGCATTTTTTTCATGCATATTAAAAACTGCTTTTACTGTACCAGCAAAAGTTATGAGATTTGATAAATCTTTGTTTTTTTTTGTTTTTTTCTGACTGAATTGGAAAACTGCTGGTGCTTTTTTGAACACTGCAGCAATGTAAATTCTTTCAGCATTTTTGAAGCATTTTTTTCACCCACAGAAAGCAATAACTAAGTGCAAAAAAAGCAGCAAAAACTCTGCAAAAAAGCTGCCAACAGTTTTTGCAGAGTTGTTCATAAATAGCAGGTACAGCAGCATGAGAAACCCCTTTGTTTTTGAGATTTTCTCAAGTTTAAACCAAAATGTCTTGGTTTCCTCACCTGAGAATGGCAGTTAGGTAGTATACTGCTCAAAAAATAAAGGGAACACTATTCCATTTGCAACAGGCTGTTTGTGTTTCCTTTATTTCTTGAGCAGTATATATAATAAAAAAAAGCTATTTTATTATTGGCTCAATAAAAATAGAAAAATACACAGAGGGGACATAACAAACTGATGCATTTAAAGTGATAGAACGTTATTAATCATAGTTATGATTGCTATGGTTAAGAGCATTTTATCGCATGAAACACATCAGTTTTTTTGCATGTGTTTTTCTATTTTTAATGGACCAATAATAAAATATTTTTTTTATACTACCTACAGATGGATGTGGGAATTTCTCCTCCACTGCCTATTACTGCTGAAACCTTCCAGCTGAATATTTCACCCACCATTAGGATTATTTCAGCGGATATTTCTATTAGCAATGTTGGTGAGCTTCCTTTCTTGTTTGTTTTTCACTTAGGATTAGTACAGTTAAATTAAATCTAATATATACTTGCCTTGTAATATCTTCACATCCTGTTCTGTCCAGATGTGTCCGGATCCCAGAATTCCAAGCGGCGGAAGTTCACCGACCACCATATTGGGACACCCAAGTGATGGGTGTCTCAATATGGAAACTGCTGGTGGTAACAGCCACTTGCGCGGTACCACCAGCGGAACACCGTTGCACCACACACACACACACACACACACACACTGTATACGCCATACACACCACACACACTCTGTATATGCCGTACGCACAACACACACACTATATACGCTGTATGCAGCCTCTTGCGCTGTACCACCAGCAGAACACCATCGCGAACACGCCGCCGCCGGTATCAGCTGAATGATTCACTGACCGCCGCCCTCTTTGCACAGGAGGAGCGCATGCGCAGTTTTAATGTGACCGCCGCTATCTGTCTGCACAAAGATGGCAGCGGTCTGATTTACTGCACCTGCATACCACATCTCCTAGGTAGGGGAGGAAGCAAAAGACAATACTGACATTACAGCAGGGGATCACAGCGGATTCATTTTGTGATGTAAAATATTTCATTTTTAAACAATAATTTACCTCACAAAATGTATCCTGTGTGATTTCCTGCTGTAATGTCAGTATTGGACAGCACAGTGGTGGAGAGAGAGCAGACAAGGGGGAGAGCACATGGGGTATACAAGTCAAAGAAGATGATGACATGAGAGGAGAAGACAGCAGATGGGGGAGAGAGAAAGTGCACAGGGGTGAGAGTGACAGAGCACAGTGGGGAGACAGCTCAAACAGGACAGCACATGAGGGGAGAACACAGCACAGGAAGGAGAGAGACAGCAGACAAGGGGGATAGCACATGGGGTACACAGGCCAAAGAACAGAGCACAGACAGGAGAAGTCAGCACATGGGGAAAGACAGAGTGGATAGGTGGGTGAGCATATGGGGGGGAGAGATTCTCAACGCTGCAAAGCCTGGCCCCATCGTGACATTACCGCTCTGGCATCGGGCCTCCATCTAATAAGTGATATTTGTTAAAGTAAACAATGCCTGACCAATGTGTGAAATTGAACAATTCCTTACAAACTCAATGGTCCTACTAATGTGTTAAGTGTACAATGTCCGACCAACTCAATGAACTGCCGATGTCTTAGGTAAACTGTGCCCAACCATGTCAACTCCCCCCACTGTTTTTACATTTGCAATTGTGTATTTTTTCATGAACTAATATAAACTGTTTTGTTCAGAATAGTCACTATTTTTTCAGTCATAAAATTCTTTTTCCACTAAATAATTTGATCAAATTGCCATTTTTCAGAAAATATTTTATGGTTTCACATATGTCTTGCATTGGTGGCCGAATAATCACAGAAGGCAAAGAAAAGGATGAGATTTTAAACATGCATGTAATATCCACACGTTATGAAGAATTCAAGGTATTAAACTTTAGATATGTTTTATTCTTCGTCCTCCAGCACACAGCATAACAGTTGCATTCCCATGCTACCAGAAGTGAAACTGAAACTTCCCTTCTCATCCCTCTTGTCTCCACCCTCCAAGTCCCATAAGTCTGGCTTGCTTAAAGAGACAGATCTAATTATTATACATTACATCATCCCCTCTTTTTCTTTTTTTTTTTTTTTTATAACTAATCTATATTACTGATAAATGCAACAACATGAAAACGTCCAAAGAAATCATATGTCCGTTTTGTCTTATTTGTTCAATTCTAAAACCAGAGAAACAAACAACAAAAAAAAAAAAAACAAAACTGTAGTTACACTTCTTCAATAAGCCTCGATGGAGCTCTTCTCTCTCGTGTAGGATAACGTCTGGGCTCATTGAGAGGGTTCATTATTGATGGACCAGCTACCTCTTGTTGGTCCTCTCCACCATCAGATACCAAATCTTCCACCAAAGAGAGTTCATTGTCATCATTCTGCGGTATGACTTTAAAATATGAAGAATTTCGCGTTATGGAGTGTCCATCTCGTTCAGCTGTGGTCATGCTGCCTTTCCTTTTGGTAACATAATATTTTGCAGGACCATATACAGGTGAGGTCTTGTTGGTTGGTCTTTGACGTACCACCACGACATCCCCTCTTTCGATGGCACTTGACTGTGTCCTTCGCCTTCTGTCTGCATAACGTTTCATGGCTTGTTTGTTGGAGAAATCTGTGGATCTCACTGAGGAGTCACTCGGTCGGGGATGGCTGGTCACATCAGGGAGACGTATACGCAGGGTTCTGCTGAACATTAAATGAGCTGGAGCAGCATTAGTAGTGGAGTGTGGCGTATTGCGGTAATTACACATGAATTTGTATAATGACTTTCAGTGGGATGTGCTCCAGACTCGCTGCCTTGATACGTTTCCCCAGAGTGCGCATAAAATGTTCCACAATTCCAATGGCTTGCGGCCAGCAAGGTGTGATTTTCCTGTGATTGAATCCCAAGTATTCAGAAAATTGTGTAAACACATGTCCATTGAATGGAGGTCCATTGTCTGTTTTGATCACTTTTGGAATACCATATGCCGAGAAAATGTCGTCCAGCTCTGGTATGACATTATTAGCAGATGTTGAAGAGATAAATGAAATGACAGGGTATCGAGAATATTCATCAATTGTTACGAGAATGTATTGGCCATTTGGCAATGGTCCATATATATCGACTGCCACTTCCTCCCAGACAGCAGTGGGTAACGGAGACATTTGTAATGGCTGTAAGTTTGATGATGGAGTGATTAATTGACAAGTAGAACAGCGTCTAATCTTTTCTTCCACCAAGTGATCCATATTTGGGAACCACACTTTTTCTCTGAGTAACTTCTTTGTGCCAACAATTCCTAAATGACCTTCATGTGCTATCTGTATGACTAAGTTACGCAAAGTCTTAGGTACAACTAGTTTGGTACCTCGAAGAATGAGGTGTTCTTCAGTGACTGATAATTCCTCACGTACGTTTGAGAATAGTTTTAACTCTTTCAGATTAATCTCAGAATCAGGAAATTTTTCTTTTTGAATTTCATGCCACCTTCGATTTTGGATGATTTGTATTAGGGCACAGAGTGTCATGTCTTTTGTTGTTTCATTTATAAATTGATCAAGAGAAAGTGCTTTTGGCACGGCATGATCTGTAACAAAACGTAGGTATTCTTCAATGGAGGAATGCACAGGTATATCATCATTAGTAGGATGTCTTGAAAGATAATCAGCCGGATTGCTGTATTTTCCAGGTTTGTAAACAATTTTATAGTTGTAGTCCTGTAGACGTAGGCCCCATCGTTCAATTCATGCAGGCATTTTAGCTCTGGGATTTCCAAAAATTGTAAGAAGTGCTTGATGATCTGTGACAATGGTGAAGGGAGCTCCATAGAGAAATAAGTGAAAGTGTTCACATCCCCAGACAACTGCCAAGCTTTCTTTTTCAGGTTGAGAATATTTTCTTTCAGTGTTTGTTAAGCTCTTACTTGCATAAGAAATGATGTGAGGATTTTGATTGTTATCCTTGTATTGCGCTAGAATAGCACCCAGTCCCACGGGACTGGCGTCCACAATCAGTTCAGTTCGAAGAGCTGGATCAAAATAAGCCATAGTGGTTGTCGAGCAGAGTTCATTTTTAATTGTTTCAAAAGAGGCCTGAAAGCCTTGAGACCATTGAAAAATACAACTTTGTTTTGTAAGTTCCCGTAGTGGATTGCTGATTGTTGAAAAATTCGGAATATATCTAGCACAGTAACTTGCCATTCCAAGGAAAGAACGCACTTCACTAGCATCCTGTGGAATTGAGGCTGTTCTGATAGCTTCCACTTTCTTGGGGTCTGGTTGTGCTCCTTTTGCCGAGAAGATGTGACCATAGAATTCTAATGAACCCTTGTCAAACTCGCACTTCTCTTTGTTTAAAGTGAGTCCAGCAGAAAGCAGGCATTCGAAGATAGCATATAGAGCACGATTATGCTCAGCTTGAGTTTTACCAAAAACCAATATGTCATCACTGTAATTAAAGGCATTTGGGATGTGTTGAATGACACTCCTTATTGCATCCTGAAAAATTTCTGCTGCTGAGCAGACTCCAAAAGTCAATCTTTTGTATCTTCTGAGGCCCACAAGGGTGGAAAATGTGGTCAAGTATCGGGACTCTGGACTCAGTTCTAATTGATGATATCCCTTATTGAGGTCGAGCTTTGAAAAGACGGTGGCTCCATTTAATAAATGAATAATGTCATCAATCGTAGGTGAGATATGTCTTTCCCTCTGGATAGCGGTGTTGGGCAGGCGCATGTCAACACACAGTCTCACTTGATCAGGAGTCTTTGGTTTTGGAACTACCACAAGTGGAGAGACCCACGGAGTGGGACCAGTAACAGTTTCAATAACGTCCTCATCCATGAGCAATTGGAGTTCCTTTTCTACCTTCTGTCTCAGGTGAAATGGAATACGCCTGTGAGGCTGGGCTACTGGACGAACATTGTCATCCACATGAAGGTGTACTTGAGAGTCCTTTAGTTTTCCCAAACCACTAAATAGGGAGGGAAAGCTGTTCACCATAGTTTGTACATCCATATCCGCAGGGTCAGTTATGGTATGAATAATCTGTATGAGCCCTAGCTCCAAGGCAGTGTGATAGCTGAGAAGACATCCTCCCTATCCTTGTAATGTGTGGAAAGTGGTTTTCTGCCTGTTTTCTTTATATCTAATTTCAGCATCAAATTGTCCCATTATAGCTAGAGGTGTTTTAGATCCATAAGGAAAGATTTTAGTCTGCACTTGTTGTAAGACTGGCCTTGTTTTCAATTGTTCATATGTAGTGCCATCTATGATATCCACTGAAGCTCCTGTATCTATTGTAAAGTTTAATGTCAGTGTTGCAGATTGAGAGTGTAACACAGGGAGACTGTACTGAACCAGTGACAGAGGTAGTGAACACATAGTTCTCAGTCGCAGACATTTCTTCTGTGTCCTGATTTATCACTTTTACATCTGCAGATTTTGTCATAGGCAGCGGAGGCTTGTAGTGCGCTGATTTGCAAACAGCTGCAAAATGATTCCCTTTTCCACATTTACTGCAGGTTTTTCCCATAGCTGGACATTTGTTCTGGTGGTGAGGGAAATCCTGTCCACATCTATAACATTTCTTCTGTTTCTGGGCTTGTTTGTCTGGTAAATTTTTCTGTTTGAGATTATGCACATGTAATTTATCCCCATTCTCCATTACGGTAGCCTGATGATCTGCTATTTCTATAGCACGGGCCATTTTGAGCAAATCATGTAGAGAGATATCCTGCTGCAGAGCCTTAAGCCTTAGGTTATTAGACAAGCAGGTGACAATTATTTGAGTTAGGATTTCATCATCTACATCTGTAAAGGCACATCCATGTGCTAACTCTTTCAGCCGTGTGACATAAGTGTCTATGGACTCTTCTGGAAGCTGCTTGGCAATCCTGAATTTATATCTTTCATATCTGATGTTCTGTTTGGGGTTGAAATAGCCAGTGAGAGCTTTAGTGCAGTTGCTGTATGTGTCTGTTTCTGCTGCAGGTAACGTACTGTATATGTCATAGACTCCTGTGCCTGCACAATGCAGGAGCAAAGCTCTCTTTCTTTTCTCCTCCTTTATGGCCATGGCTTCTAGGAAATTCTCAAATCTGTTTAGCCATTTTCTCCAGTTATGGGAGAGATTACTGACATCAGTCATATCAAACTGTGGGAATGTGTGCAAGTAGTCAGCCATGATAGAGTCTCTCAGTGGTGCTGACGTGTGAAGTGATAAAATATAGTCTGTACTCACAGCAGTAGGTGATTATATCCCATCCTCGTCGCCAGTTGTAATATCCACACGTTATGAAGAATTCAAGGTATTAAACTTTAGATATGTTTTATTCTTCGTCCTCCAGCACACAGCATAACACTTGCATTCCCATGCTACCAGAAGTGAAACTGAAACTTCCCTTCTCATCCCTCTTGTCTCCACCCTCCAAGTCCCATAAGTCTGGCTTGCTTAAAGAGACAGATCTAATTATTATACATTACAATGCACTTTTCATTTGTGTTCATCAATGAACTGACCATTCCAGGGATCATTCAACAAGGTAAAACTCAAAGTTCACTGCCTGATATAATTAGCTTAAGACAAGAAGAAGTAAGCCTGCGTCTGAGCAAACTAAATATTGACAAATCCATCTTCCCAAATGGCATTCATCCACGGATATTGAGGGAATTGAGCTCAGTAATTGACAGACCAATGTATCTTATACTGACTCTCTTGTAATAGCGCTGGGGCAACAGAATTGGAGGGTGGCTGACGTGGTACCAATATTTAAGAAAGGTAAGAAGGTGGGTAAAGGCAACTACCATCTGGTAAGTCCGACATCAGTAGTGTGCAAAGTTTTTCAGGGCATTATAAGAGATGAACTGCAGAAATATATTGCAGAGAATAATATAATAACTGACAACCAGCATGGATCCATGAAAGATAAGTCATGTCTAACAAACATGTTGCGTTTCTATGAGGAGGAAAATCTAGATGCTGGTAATGCAGCTGATGTGATTTATCTGGACTTTGCAAAGGCGTTTGATACTGTACCACATAACAACCTTATCCTGAAGCTTCAGAAGCAGGGACTGAGGGAAACTATATGCACATGGGTAAGAAATTGGCTAAAACAGAGGAAAATATGTCCAGCTCTGGGCACCACATTTTAAACCCTTCATGACCGAAGGTATTACTGGAAGTATTTTTGGTTTGCTTTTTCGTTTTTTGCTACTTCTTCCTTCTTCCCAAAGCCATCAAGTGCAGTGAAATTGCAAAACAAAATGCAATCCCACAGTTTTTTTTGTATTGTTTTTTACTAGGTTCACTAAATGCTAAAGCTGACCATACATTATGATTCTCCAGGTCATTACGAGTTCATAGACACCAAACATGTATAGGTTATTTTTTATCTAAGTGGTGAAAAAAAATTCCAAACTTTGTTAAAAAAAAAATTGTGCCATTTTCCGATACCCGTAGCATCTCAATTTTTCGTTATGTAAGGTGTGGGCTTTTTCTTTGCACGCCGAGCTGACGCTTTGGTGCAGATACAATCTTTTTATTGCCTGCTGTTGGATTTTAATGCAATGCTGCGGCGACAAAAAAAAAAAGTAATTCTGGTGTTTTGACTTATTTTCTCGCTATGTCATTTAGAGATCAGGTTAATCCTTTTTTTATTGATAGATTGGGCGATTCTGAATGTGGCGATATCAAATATATGTATATTTGATTTTTTTATTGTTTTATTTTGAATGGGGGTGATTTGAACTTTTATTGTTTTTTATATATTTTTAAGAATTTTTTTTCATTTTTGGCATGCTTCAATAGTCTCCATGAGAGACTAGAAGCTGCCATAACACGATTGTCTCTGCTACATGCAGGTGGTGATCAGATCGCCTGCATGTAGCAGAATACTTCACTTGCTATGAGCGACGACCTCTGAGTGGCGCTCATAGCAGTCCGGCAGTGACAACCATAGAGGTCTCCAGGAGACCTCTGTTTGTCATGCCAACCCATCGATGACCCGAGATCACCGATGGGCGGATTTCCGACACGATTGCCGGAAATGCATGTTAAATGCCGCGTTTGAAAGCAGCATTTAACAGGTTAACAGCTGTGGGAGGATCTCAATTCCTCCCGCGGCTGTTAGTGGTACATGTCAGCGCACCAAACAGGAGGAGGATTCTAATGACAGATCCATCATTGGTCGTTAAGGGGTTAAAAAAGACTTAAAAACTGTAGCAAGTTAAGTGAAGAGCTACCAGGATGGTGAACCGACTGCAAAGCATGTCCTACGAGGAACTGAAAGAATCTGGGAATGTTTAGCTTGCAAAACAGAAGGCTAAGAGGAGACTTGGCTGTCTACAAATATCTGAAGGGAGCCGCACTATTACATCTGGTAAATATATATGTTGTCCCATATGGCATAACATATTAGATAAATACCATAGAGAAAAAAAAATGCTAGGACTAGTATTTCATAAAGTATTAAGAATAGTAAAGTTTATGAAAGTAAATATTAAAATCCCAAAAATAGACGCATTGAATCGTGGGTAAGAAAAGATAAGGGCACTACAGTAAATAGAATATTGCAATGTCAGTATTATCCAGACAAAAGAAACAGAGTAAAATAACCCCTAGTGAGACGGATTCTAGGACACTCACATATTAGTGAATTGGCTCATAGTAGCACCAAGATTTAGTGTTCCTGCTATTCAAGCACACTATAAGCAAATCCAGTAACTTAGCCTTTAGAAGTGTCATATAGTGTGACCAGGGTGCATACAGATATGCACATAAACCACTGAATGGCCCCCAATATAAAGGTATATAGAATTACATGTAGTATATAGAGGTAACTTACCCACCCACCAAGGACCCAATGTGCATTTTGCAGATGCTTCATCAGGGGGTCAAGAAAGGCTATATAGTTGGAGCAGTCAGAATGTGGAATGTCCTACCACAAGAGGTAGTAATGGCAGACACTTTAACAGCTTTTAAAAAAAGGAGTGCATGATTTTCTCAGTACACATAACATTGTGGCTTATAGTTAATTTAGTGACAAAATGTATAATTGATGGAGAAAGGTTGAACTTGATAGACTTAAGTCTTTTTTCAACCTACAGTGGCTTGCAAAAGTATTCATTTCCTTGGCTTTTTACCTATTTTGTTACATTACAACCTGTGTTTAAATATTTTTGTAATCCAATTTGTGTGTGATGCATCAGCACTAAACAGTCTAAGTTGGTGAAGTGAAGTGAGGAAAATATTTGTATAAATTAAATTTATGGCATCAAATAACTTAAAATTGGTATGTGAATATGTATTCACCCCTTTTGCTATGAAGCTCCTAAAAAAATTCCAGTGCATGAAATTACCTTCCTAAGTCACATGCTTAGAGGAAGAAAGTCCACCTGAGAGCAATTTAAGTGTCACATGGTCTGTTAGTATATACATACCCTCTCTGAAAGTCCACAGAGGTTGCAACACCACTAAGCAAAAGACATCACTAACCAAAGAACACGATCAACAACAAGGAGCTCTCCAAACAAGTCAGAGACAAAGTTGAGAAGTACAAGTCGTGGTTGAGTTCTAAAAACAAAAACCCAAACTCTGATGTTCCCCCGGAGCATCGTCAAATTCATTATTATCAAATGGAAAGAACATGGTACCACAAAAAACTTGCCAAGAAAGGGCTTCCCACCAAAACCCTGAGCCCAGGCAAGGAGAGCATTAACCAGAGAGGCAGCTCAAAGACCAAAGTAAGCCCTGAAGGAGCTGCAGAGTTCCCAAGCTGAGACTGGAGTATCTGCCTATACAACCACAATAAACTGTAAACAGCAAAGAGGTGGCCTTTATGGAATAGTGGGAAGAAAAAAAATCTTTACTTACACACAAAAATTGTAAGGTTTATTTTCAGTTTGTCAAAAGACATGCAGTCGTTAGATGAGACCAAAATTGAATTTTTTGGCCACCAAGGTATTTGATATGTATGGCACCAAACCAACACAGCGCAAGAACACCATCCCCAGAGTGAAATATCATGGCGGCAGCAAGACAGGGAAAATAGTCCAAGTCAAGGGAAAGATGGATGGGGTGAAATACAAGGATATACTTCAAGAAATTTGTTTCAGTGTGTCAGTAATTTGAGTCTGGGACAGAGGATCACAAGACACTGACAAAAAGCCTACTACTAAAGCAACACTTGAGTGGTTTACAGGGAAACGTGAAAATGTTTTGGAGTGGCCTAGTCAAAGTCCAGACCTTAATCCAACTGAGAATCTGTGGTCAGATTTAAAGATTGCTGTTCACCAGTGGAACCCATCTATTTTGGAGGAGCTGGTGCAGTTATGTCTTGAGGAATGGGCAAATATCACAGTGGCAAGATGAGGAAAGCTCATAGAGACGTATCCATAGTAACTTGCATCTTTCATTGCTAGAAAAGGAGGCTCTACAAAGTACTGACTTTAGGTGGGTGACTAGTTATGCATACTGAAGTTTTCAGGTATTTTAGTCTATTGTTTGCTTCTTAATTAAAAAAAACCCTGAATGTTCACACTTGTAGCCATGTTGTTTACCAAGGCAAACCTTAAAGAAAAAATGAAATTCTAGGTTGTGAGATACCAATACACAAAACTTGCCAAGAGGGTGAATACTTTTGCAAGCCACTGTATGTAACTATGTAACACCTTGTATTGCTCGTGCTTGTGTGGTGGAAGCAAAGCTGAACATTAGGATCCTGAAAATCGCAGAAAAAAGCTAGCAAAACCTGCCTTTTGTCTGCAGCTTTTTTACTGTCGAGAGATCAGGTTTTGACTGCAGAGAATAGGCAATAAGTGAACATAATATAATATAAAAACCTCAGTGGCGCTCAAGTATATATAGGGACTCCAGCAGCAAAAGTAGAAAGACACCAGTCACCATAGATGTCAAACCATCGCTAACAGGATTACTGCAGTTCTTAAGCAAGAAGTATTTAATCAGCAACCCACTGGAGGAGTGTTATTATTTACAGAAGGACTTTTGGGATCTCCAAACACACACAGAATTCACTTGTGAGACTGAGCCCGCCTTCCCCTTCTGTGGCTGTTAACCCCTACTGCTTTACAAGGTAATCTTGGTTTCTTGCACTACAATTGGCATTAAGCATCCACAGGGATATACCGTATATGACTTTTTTAGTGTTACTTATTGTTGTTTTCTGTCCATACCTGGTTCTTTTATTGTGCTCTGGACTTTGATTTTTTTTTCTTTTCTCTTCAAATCCATTTGAGTAAGACAATAGATACCAGTGACTCTAAGCGCAGTAGTAATTCATTTATCTAATGTGTGAACATAGCCTTACTTTGCAATAAACAACAATAACATAGCAATAAAAAATAATGTTCATAATAACAATAATAATTAATTATAATAAATAAACATGAATCACTGTATTCAATGGGATTTGGATGCTTCGCCCCCAGCAGTTCGCCCCATAACCTCAATGGGATTTGGATGCTTCGCCCCCAGCAGTTCGCCCCCAGCAATTCGCCCCGGGTACATTTCGCCCCCGCACATTTCGTCCCCAGGATGTTTCGCCCCCGCACATATTGCCCCCAGCAGTCCCCAGCAATTTGCCCCCGGATGTTTCACCCCCAGCAGTCCGCCCCTGGATGTTTCGCCCCCAGCAGTTCGCCCCCGGATGTTTCGCCCTCGGCAGTTTGCCCCCAGCAGTTCGCCCCCAGCAGTTCGCCCCTGGATGTTTCGCCCCTGGCAGTTTGCCCCCAGCAGTTCGCCCCCAGATGTTTCGCCCCCGGATGTTTCGCCCCCGGATGTTTCACCCCCGGCAGTTCGCCCCCAGATGTTTCACTCCCAGCAGTGCGCCCCTGGATGTTTCACCCCCGGATGTTTCACCTACAGCATTTTTTCCTGGATGTGTCACTATCTGATGTTTTGCCCCTAGCATTTTGACCCCAAAAGTTTCACCCTCTACATGGGGTCAACATGCAGGGAACAAAACATCTCGGGCTGAACATACCTGGGGGTAAAATATACAGGACCCCAATTGCTGGGGATTCCTGTGGCTGCCTTTTCAGCAGCTCACCCAGTGTCTCTTCTGGCTAGCCTTAAAGGCCTAGAACACAAAAAAACTGACATACTTACCTGTCGCAGCTGCAGCTCCTTGGGTTCCGGAGTGCAGTCTAGCGGTTCCCCGTGACATCTTCTTCTGCTTCCGGCTGTCTTTTCATCTTGCCTGGATCACTGATCCATGAAGCATGAAGAATGCCGAGGCAGTGAGGCCAAATGTCTCCTGGCCGCTCACTGACATGACGTCACTCCTGCCCCATTCATCAGTCAATTCAGGGGGCACGATGCCTCTCCTGTCATCAAGACACTGCTGCGCATGCGCAGTGCCGCGATGAGATTAGGCAGAAGAAGAGGACGCTGGGAAGAAGGAGAGAACTCGTGGTGGCCTCCGGATCCAGCATGGCGATCGGCATCCCACACAGCCAAGAGAAGATCAGGCAAAGATGAGCAGAAAACCTCTAGGTAAGTACCAGGAGGGGAAGATCGGCAGCATGCTTACCGCAACATGATTGCTGAAAGCATGCGGCCTTATTTTGCTGTTCGGCATAAGAATACCTCTTTAATGGAGGCTACGTATGGAAGCAGGGGGACTGTTGAATGACAACAGGGTTAATCCCACCAACCATCTCTGCAGAACTGAGATATTTGCTTTGCTGAACTAAAGTGGTGGTTAACCAGCTTCTACAGAACCTCTTTATCAGGTCTTCAGAATGGGGGTTTTGGAATTAGCCCTCACAGAACACTCTGCCAGTATACCAAAGAATGGAGCAGCAAATAAAAGTGGTATTCTCACTTCAGGATCCCTTTTTCTATTGATGCCCATTCCTCAGGTTAGGCCAAGAATAGTGTCTAGTTGTATTCTGCATTGAACCAGCTGTTTATCAGCAGCTTTCAGCACCAACGACAAGGACAAGTGACTGGAAGCTGCAGTCATAGCTCTCCATGATTTCAGTGAGATCCAGGGAAGATGTGACGACGCCTAGTAAAGAGCTGATCCACCGTGACATGCCTTATACAGTAGAACAAAAAAAATACGGCCGACAGCACACGGATTTGTAGAATGCACGCCTCAAGGATCCCAGGACCCAATGGGATCAACAGCTCACAGAGAACATGAAACGGAGCAGCATCCGTTCCATGTGAAGGAAAATCTTTAGTTTTATTCTGCCATCAATAGATACAACGTTTCGACCATAGCATGGTCTTTATCAAGTCCCTTTATCAGGTACTTGGTAAAGACCATGCTATGGTCGAAACGTTGTATCTATTGATGACATAAATAATAAAACGTAAGATTTTCCTTCACCTGGAACAGATGCTATGCCTTATACAGTGGCATGCACTGCTCTGTGCAGAGAAATGCATGTTCTGGACGGGACTTGGTTGTGTTCATCCTGTCTTTCAGTAACAAATGGCCCTTTGGGGACAACCATTAAATTGGTGTGGCACTTGGTGAATATGAGTTTGACACCCTTGATCTAAGACAAGTGACCATCATTTTACTACAGGAAAGATATATATCTTTGTACCGTGTTAGCCAGTAGATAGAAGAATATTTAGAATTGAGAGTCCTCAGTGGTTGATACCTTTTAATGGCTAACTGAAAACATGGTAACAAATTGCAAGCTTTCGAGACTACGCAGGTCTCTTCATCAGCCTGATCAAGAGACCTGCGTAGTCTCGAAAGCTTGCAATTTGTTACCATGTTTTCAGTTAGCCATTAAAAGGTATCAACCACTGAGGACTCTCAATTCTAAATATTCTTCCATCATTTTAATGTCATGTATTAGTGGTGTTACACTTAATGGCTTCTTTTTGTCATCCATTACATATCATACTGTATCTAGTGATGAGCAAATCCGATCTGGAAAGTTCAGGTTTCGTATCAAACATTGCCTGCTCGGGTTCAACCACACCGACCCCAAACAGGCAATGTTTGGAGTTTGCTCATCAGAAAATAAAAATCACTTCTCTCCCCTTTGCTGAGGTCCCGACCTGTGTGGAGAGTCTTCTTGATCAAGGGAATCCCTAGCTAGGAATCCTGAAAGGGATTCCCTCGGGTATGATAACATATTCACACAATGTGGAAGTGCATGGAAGAGGACTGAAGAGGACTCTCCACATCTGCCGGTACCTCAGCAAAGGGGTAAGTAGCAATTTACGGTATATATTTTCTTTTTACTATCTGGTCAGTGATGAGGATGTGGTGGACAGATCCTCCACTCCTCTGAGTCTCCATACCCATTGAGTTCAATGGAGATGATAGTTTGGGGGTGCTGAACCCGAACCCGGATTTTCTTGTGTGTTTGGGACGGAACTGCCCGAACTGAACTTTGGCAGGTTCACATCTCACTAATCATATTTTGGGTCTAAGATGTATAAATTTGATTAAGTTATGTTTTTTTTTAATTCCAAAACTTTTCGTTTTCTAGATAAATAACTTTACAAACAGACAGAAAAATATTAACAATTGGTCAAACCAACCAACATTGCAGAACAATATATTTAAAGCGTAACTCTAAAAAAAACTTTTGATGTTATAGTACCTGTGGCACTGATCTTTTCTAATGGAGACCCCTTTCCAGCAGCTTTAGTTTTCTTTTAAATATAATTTTTTTTCTAAATTTCATTTAGTTTTGTGTGAAAAGTCCCATCCAAGTTACAGCAGCAGGCTACATGTGCCGCCTGATTTCAGTGGTTACTAAGGAAGCTGGGTCCCCTTGGTAGCAGAAATTGTGGACGGATTCAGGCTTCCTGTGATACATTCAGGGCTGCTCGTTCACAGCCCTCGGAAAGTTCCACTTCCCTCTCCCCTCATTTGCTTCATCCTGGACAAGAGGAAGACTTCCCCCCTGTGTAAAGCCAGTAAAGGATTGAGCACATGGGGGTTTGGGGAGCTTTGCAGGGGGCTGTGAACCAGCAGCCCTTTATACATCATAGGGGGCACGTTGATGCCTCTTTCAGACTTGCTGTTTTCCTGGCGATTACCGCGGCAGTTTAAAACCGTGGCAGTAATCGCCAGGAAGATAGAACAAGTTTTAAAATGGAAAACCGCACGGCTTTCTGCTGCACAGTTTTCCATCGATTTGAGCCCATTAACTTGCATTGTACAAATCGAGTGCTATCTAGTGGTTTTGCCGGCGATTACTGCCGCGGTTTTAAACTACTGCGATAATCGCCATCAAAACCACTAGTCTGAAAGAGGCCTGACAGTTGCACTTCCCGTGTAGCCATACCCCCTAGAGTCCGTCCACAAGTTCTGCTACTAAGGCGAAACAACCTCCTTAGTAGTCACTGAAATCCTGCATCACATGGAGCCTGTTGCTGGAACTTGGATGGGACTTTTCACACAGAAGTGAAGTTGCTGTAAGGGGGTCTCCATTGGAAAAGAAGATCAGTGCCACAGGTACTATAACATAGTAAAACTTGTTTTTTTTGTAAGAGTTACGCTTTAACTGTATAAACTAAAACTGTAAAACAAGAAACATAAAGGGTAATGAGAGGGAAGGGTTAGAGAAAAAGAGGAAAGAAAAGAAAAATTGCAGGTGTTAATGTTTGAATTATTTTACAGCTAAATATGTGACCATCAACTAAAATTCAAAGCTGTTGGCGATGCCTCTCAGATAATCTATTAAGCTTCTATTGTTGAAATCTTGCACAATACGTTTAACCTTTGCTGAAATTGCAGCGTATTTTTTGTTTCTTGCAGAGGTGGGATTTCCTGCTATTATCTGAATAATTTCTAAACTGTCGAGCTCTTGCTGATGTTTCAGACAATTAATGAACCGGTATATATTTGGGGAAAGAGTACCACATGTTTCTTGAAAGCTACGGTGCCATCCTTCAACATCATTATTTGTTCGCTGTTGATCGTTTAATGTTCGTTCATACATATTCCAAAGTTGAACTGGAATCAAAGGAGCCTGATGTCCTCTGCGAGTTGTAGTATGTGTGCAGACTGGGGGTGGTCCCTATCGGCTGCGGAACAGATGGGAGACATACGCAGAAATCCGTTCAATCAGGTCCAAACTTTATTGGGTGTCCTTTTGACATCCACAGCAGACACAACAGCTTCTGCTCCCTGGCCTGGGTATCTGTCACCTTCCTTCTGCTTCCGTTCAGCGGAGACCCCTAAGTTCCTTCACTGTGGCTGCAGTTAGACCCACGGCCACAGCGCTTCCCCGACCGAGTCTGCCCGCTGTAACATTTACTCACTCTTCAGTGTCCAACCGTCCTGTACCCCAGACCTCCGTTAGTCACTGCCATCCTGTCCTGCAGCTGTCCTCTCAGGGCCACCCCCCTCTCCTAGTAACCATCTCTTTCTCCTCTGTCTTTCCTGAGCATCTCCTTCCTCTGTCCTCTCCTGAGCTCTTCCCGCTTCTCTCTTCCTCCTGGATGTCTATCCTGCCCCTGGGACTCTCCCTCCTTATATCTCCTCCTTCTGCAAATCCCCTTCCCAGTCCCGTAACTCCGCCCACCATGACTATGCAGTTTCCCTAGCCTAAGGCATGCTGTTGAGTCCTTTTCTCACTACTCTATGTCCTCACCTTTGGCCAAAACCAGGTAATTCACCATCTTCCACTAATTCTAGCTGTTGTCCCACACATATACATACAAGTCAGAATAAAGCATTGTATACATCATCTCTTTTACATTACCATCTTTATCAGACAGGTCCATAGGTCAGTCCACCCCCTACAGAGTCATTCGACCAATATAGGCATCTTCTAAATAGTTGGCAATGGGTATGGCTTCTTGTGGAAAGTCAGGATTTTTCACTAACGCGACAAATGAAGGCACAACATTCTGTGTTGGTAGAAAGGCAAGGGCAGGTATCATGCGTATCCAACTAGCAAATTCATGGTCACCTTGATATTGCACCTTGAGTCCTTCATTTTGAACTTAACGCCAAACTGACTGTGATAGGTGGAAGAAGCAACCGGTCTTCTCGGGGTTGGGGAATTCACTCTCAAATGCCTGGATTTCAGCTAGTTCAATATCCAACATCACGTTGTGTGGCTGCAGTCCAGGTTGCATGTTCTTCAGCTCTTGTAGCAATCTCTGGTATGTTGAACGACTCTTGTCTGTCAGCAAGGCGTACACTACAGGAACAACAAGGCTGCTGTGGACTACATGGATTGTATAAAATTGCTTGAACAGGGATGGTGTAGTGGAAAACATGCCATCAGCAAACCACTCTTTACTTTGGGCCAGTAGATGGAGATTGTCTCTTGTTCCAAATATCAAGATACGGCTGTTAGGCATCGGTTTTCTCCCTCTACACAGGAGGAATCCCGAGCCTTGCCTTCTGCGGTCTCCCATTCAGTCCCGGCCACAGAGGAGCCTGCTCAGCAAAGACGTCATTCCCGGCGCCTTGCTCAAGCTAGTGCTGTCGAGTTGGTTGCTGCTGCCATCTCTGGTTCAGCTATAGCAGCCTGAACTAGCCAGCGGCGAGCAGCTCCTGGGACTAAGTCCCTTTTTCGCTCCACTGAGCATGCTCGTGGCTCAACCTCCCATTGGAGTTCAGTGGTCACATGCTCAGGTCCCGTGCCTGTTCCGATTGGACCACGGGGAAGGTCCCGGAAGTTCGCCACTATAAAAGACTCACATGGCAGCTCGGCCATGCACTAATATAGACTCATATTGTCAGTGGAATGTGTGATGATGGATGCATGTATCTGGTGAATGAATCCTTATGACTCCCTCCCTTTGGTTGTGCTTGTTATAGGGTTTAGAGATAGAGTCAGCACCAACAGGTGGCTATGCTCTCGCCACCATGCTCCTAAGTGTCAGTACACACTAGCGTCCGGTAGTGTCGTCCTGTACATGGCACTACCGTACTGCGCCAAGTCATAGCACCCACCAGTGCAGCGCCACGCGCAAGTTGTGCGCTGTTAGCCCAACCCTGGCCGCTTAGTGGCGCATGCCAGAGTGGTGCCTTGCACACTTGTGCTCTACTTGTACATTTAAATTACTTTTCTGCTGGCGCAGCACCGAGCACTGATGGTCTAGAGGGACCCTATCCCTTTTCTCTGGGGCAAGGTCCTGTGACCATTTAATACCGCTCCTCCTGCCGAATCTTGTGAAGTTAACAGGCTCTGGCATCTGTTCCAGTGGCTCTGTGAAGTAACAGAGTTTGCTCCTGTACACACTGGGTCAGTGGTTAACCCACCGGTGTTCAGTTAGTACTCCCTCATTACCAAGCAGCAGATTACCATCTCTGCACGGTGGACCCCAGGTTGCAATCGCACTTTCTTATATTTTATATTTAGTGCGATCCACAACCCTAGCAATGGCTGTGTCCACTTCGTAATTAAAAGTGAAAGTATTAGTACAGGAAACAATGAGACACAAAATAAAAAAGTAACAAGTAGCAGACAGAGAATTTCGGGATGAATTCACAATACATTTTCCTAATCAGAAGCATCTGTTGTTCATATCTCACATTAAAAACTCACATTTTGCTTTAGATTTTCTGATTTTATAACAGAAACATTAAATTGAAGCAAAATCTGGTGTGAAGGGGTTAAACAATAGTTTTTTTCTATGACATGTATTGTCCCAGTGGAAAATGATATGTTCCTGTTTAAAAATGCTTCCAAGCTTCAAAAATGTCACATTTTCAAAGTCGTGAAAGGATTAACGGCAGCAAAAACAAGCAAAATGCAGATTTCCATGACAATAAAAGGTTTACATCAGGAAAAACGAGCAAACATGTAAGAAGTATTTGTGAAAAAAAGGCATACTAACTCAATAGTTCATTAGGTCGGGGTCATATGCAGCGTAAATGTCTAAATCCCATCCACATGCTGATGAAAAAATGCACAGTTAAAAAAAATGACATGCAGGGCAGCAGTGGCATACCTACCATGTAGGCAGGGGACGCCACTGCCCTCGGGCCATCAGAATGCGCCCATGAACAGTGGGCCCTCTGGATCTACCATGCTCTGGTAGGTGCCTGTCACCTACTGGAGCATGGCAAGGATAAATTAATACCGCCTGCTGCTGCACCACTTTCCTCACTCTGCTTTGATGCAGATCCTGAGATGTGAGCAATCACATGATTGCATACATCATTCCAGGTCCTGTATCAAAGCAGAGGAATGCAGTGTGTGGCAGCAGGTGGTGAATATTAATTAACCCCCTGCCAAGCTCCAGTAGGTGACAGGCACCTACTGGAGCATGGTGTACCCTCTTCCCAGCACCAATTCAGCATTGGAACTTAATTTCAGGGTGTTGGCAGGGTGGCGTGTCTAAAGGGGCAGGGCATCACGGAGGAAGGGAGGCCCAGGCCCCTTCAAAACTTTGCTATGGGGCCAGGGTCAATCTACTTATGTCCCTGCATGTGAATGTATGCTGCCAATATGCAAAGAAGATTCCAGCCATTCAGACAAGGGGATAAAATCCTGCACTAAAAACTGCACCTAAATCCATAGAGCTAAATAGAGATTTTGGTGTAGAATTATCTACACCAGAATAGCTGTAGATCTAGATCTACAGTTGTGGACAATCCACAGAGGTTAGGAGACATGTTAATGAATCCTTAAGGTCCATTCACATGCACTAAGTAGTTGCAGCAGACGTTCTGCAGCTAATTTACAGCAGAAACTTCTACACTAAAATTGACATCTATTGGTGCTGGTCTGATGTGACAACCTTGTCCTCTGCCTGTGATTGGCCGTGGCTGCATACCTGCAAATCATGGTTGGTGGACAAGCTTGCCACTCTGCTTATGAACATGGCAGACCACTGTATATTAAGGGGAATCTGTCACCCATATTTAGTGATATCATGTAAAGATATCACCCAATTGTGCATCCCATAAGGATTCTATTAGGGCTTTTGACTCCCCCGACCCCACACCTTTGAGACATAAGTACCTTTTTTATCTTGTTGGGGAGGTATGCAAATCGCCGCGGTCCGGTCCTATGGGAGTGGCTTAGTCGCCTTCTTCCCCCCCTCCTCGGCTTGCTGCACGTAATCTTCATCTGTGAATATCACAGATAACGTTGGTTTCCACGCTTGCACATTGTAAAGCCTCCGGCGCCTGCGCAGTATGCTTTGCCCAACTGTGGGCGAAGCATATAATCGCTACTGCGCATGCGCCGGTATTTTCTAGAGCGGTCTATTCCTCGGAAGTGTGTCCTGCATGTGAAGACTTCCGGGGCATAGACTGCACTGGAAAATACCATAAAAGCCACAACGAGAATCTCAATTTGCAGACACTGTGTTTCGGGGTACTGCCCCTCATCAGTGCAAAGTGTGAGATCTGGTTTGGCTATGTGACAGGCATCTGACCGATATTCAAAAAGTATTGTTTCTCCTTGCGGAGAATGACCTGAAAGATTTTGGAAAATGTCTTGTTAGTGTGGGCAAAATGCTCTGACACTATAATGCAATCAGTTGTGAGGTTTACAGCTGGAAACAGTTGATTTAACATGTCACAAAAGTGCAGCACTCTGTACAGTACTTTTGTGACATGTGGATTGATGGATGGGAATTTATGAACCACAAGGACAAACTGATGAAACATCCAAACACAAAATTCTGGGGACAAAACAGGGTACAAACTTCTGGGGGTGAACTGCTGGGGGTGAAACATCCGGGGGTGAACTGCTGAGGGCGAAACATCCGGGGCGAACTTCCGGGGGCGAAAAATCCGGGGGCGAACAACTTGGGGCGAAACATCTGGGGGCGAATTGCCGGGGGCAAAAAATCCGGGGGCGAAACATCCGGGGGCAAAAAATCAGGAGGTGAACTGCTGGAGGCGAAACATCCGGGGGCGAACTGCTGGGGGTGAAACATCCAGGGGCGAAATGCTGGGGGGGAAATGTGTGGGGTCGAAATGTGTGGGGGCAAATCTTCCTGGTGGCCAAATGATAGGGGCAAAATGTGTGGGGTCGAAATATACCTGGGGCGAACTGCTGGGGGCGAACTGCTGGGGGCAAAACTTCCTATAATCCAAGATGCCATTTGTCACCAGTTTTGCCATATTTCAGAGCTGCAACGTTACTGGAGTAACATAGTTGTTGTTCAATAGTAAAATGAATCCTCTCAAATACAACTTGCCTAATAATTCTGCACGCAGTGTAGTAAAAAACAATTACTGTATTATAGACACCAAAGGTAAAAAAAAATACATGGTTTAATTTCCTTATGAATTGTTACACACCTCATTGTCTATTTGATAGAATGCTCTCTAATGCAATTTAATGCAATTTAAAATATGTCTCCAAGATACCGTAATTAAAAATACGCATCTCAGACCAAATATATGACATGCAAAATAGGAAAATGATGTTATCCAGAGCAGCTAAACATTTGATAGACACACATAATAGGAATGTAGATGGTGTTAATGTTTATAACATAGAAATAAACCTTATAGGATTGAGGCACAAAATGGATTCTCAAGTTTAATGCTAGAAGATCGCATGGTCTGAATTGGAGTCATGACCTGTTCTATATACACTAATGTTAAATCGAAATTGCTCGTGGAGGAAAATTATAAATCGCAGATCAATATGACAATACACAAAAATATGTATAACAATAATGACTATATTATATGGATGCTAGGATAATATACTATAGTAATATAGGCTGGCACTTATAGAATTAATGACAGATAATACGTAAGGCGGTATTTGATTGGGATCCATTTCTTGTAAGGTAATTGGTTCTCTTTTGATGTTGTATAACTAAGAGCTGAAATTCTTAGAAAGGTATGAAATGGATTATGTAGACCAATCCACCATGGCTTTTAATTTCATGAATATTTTTTTTTTTACTTTTTTAGGTGCTGGAAGGGCTTTCTTTTGGAAAGAATGGGCAAATATACCCATTGAAAATTCCTTTGGAAGGTGAGCAATTTTAAAGATATATACTGTATATAGTAACTTATTGCCCAATGCCTACTTTGTACAAAGGCAGAGACAACTTAGGTTCTTAGAAGTACAGTGAGTATGGAAAGTATTCAGACCCCTTTACATTTTTCACTTTTTGTTTCATTGCAGCCATTTGGTAATTTCAAAAAAGATATTTTTTCTCTCTCATTAATGTACACTCTGAACCCCATCTTGGCTGAAAAAAAAAAAACAGAAATGTAGAATTTTTTGAAAATTTATTAAAAAAGAAAAACTGAAATATCAAATGGTGTTAAGTATTCAGACCCTTTGCTAAGAATTGAGTAGAAGCACCCTTTTGAGATAGTACAGTCATGAGTCTTCTTGGGAATGATGCAACAAGTTTTTCACACCTGGATTTGGGGATCCTCTGCCATTCTACCTCTCCAGTTCCATCAGGTTGGATGGTGAACGTTGGTGGACAGCCATTTTCAGGTCTCTCCAGAGATACTCAATTGGGTTTAGGTCAGGACTCTGGCTGGGTTGGTCAAGAATGGTCACAGAGTTGTTCTGAAGCCACTCCTTTGTTATTTTAGCTGTGTGCTTAGGGTCATTATCTTATTGGAAGGTGAACCTTCGGCCAAATCTGAGGTCCAGAGCACTCTGGAAGATGTTTTCATCCAGGATATCCCTGTACTTGGCCGCATTCATGTTTCCCTCAATTGCAACCAGTCATCCTGTCCCTGCAGCTAAAAACACCTCATAACATGATGCTGCCACCACCATGTTTCACTGTTGGGATTGTATTGGGCAGGTGATGAGCAGTGGCTGGTTTTCTCCACACATACTGCTTGGAATTATAACCAAAAAGGTCTATCTTCATCTTATCAGATCAGAGAATCTTTTTTCTCAGTCTGGGAGTCCTTCATGTGTTTTTTAGCAAACTCTACGGGCTTTTATATGCACTGAGGAGCAGCTTTCATCATGCCACTCTGCCATAAAGTCCCAACTGGTGGAGCGCTGCATTAATAGCTGACTTTGTGGAACTTTCTCCCTACTGCATCTGTAAAGCTCAGTCACAGGAATCTTGGGGTTCTTCTTTACCTTTCTCACCAAGGCTCTTCTCCCATGATTGCTCAGTTTGGCTGGACGGCCAGGTCTAGGAAGACTTCTGGTGGTCTCAAACTTCTTCCATTTAAGGATTATGGAGGCCCCTGTGCTCTTAGGAACCTTGTTTGCTGCAGAAATTCTTTTGTAACCTTGGCCAAATCTGTGCCTTGCCACAATTCTGTCCATGAGCTCTTTGGCCAGTTCCTTTGTCCTCATGATTCTCATTTGGTCTGACATGCACTGTGAGCTCTTATATAGACAGGTGTGTGCCTTTTCAAATCAGGTACTTTCACTTTTAATTAAACACAGCTGGAATCCAATGAAGGATTAGAACCATCTCAAGAATGATCACAAGGAAATGGACAGCATGTGACTTAAATATGAGTGTCTGACAAAAGGGTCTGAATACTTATGACCATGTGATATTTCAGTTTTTCTTTTTTAATAAATTTGCAAAAATTTCTACATTTCTGTTTTTTTTCAGTCAAGATGGGGTGCAGGGTGTACATTAATGAGAAAAAAATGAACTTTTTTGAATTTACCAAATGGCAGCATTGAAACAAAAAGTGAAAAATTTAAAGGGATCTGAATACTTTCTGTACCCACTGTATATAGACGATAATACCACAGACGATCTATGGGTCGTTTCTTTCACTGTGTGATGTCTTTAGAATGTCTTTAAAATCCTAGTATAACATGCTAGAAAATTTCCCTAAATTGTTGTCCCTTCTAGTCTAATTTTTATCCTTAGAAACTTCCATGCAAACTGTCATAGCAGCCACCTTGGAACACACCTAACTTTCATACAAACATATATAACAAGAGAGAGCTGAATCAAATTTTTAGCAGCCAAACCATATATAAAAATGAAATTCACTTAATTCTTTTTTTAAAGAATAAAAGGCCCTTTCAAGTGCTTATTTCATCTTCAGAAAAGACTATAAAAGGTAAAGTGGATATAGCATGTAATGAACTGTAAAGATCCTAATCCTGAACAATACATAAAACATTTTACAAAATGAGATTCTGGTCCGGTTTGTTGTTCTAGTAAAACTTGTAATTCCAGATGATAGGCTTTGGGCAGCAGTTTTACAACTGCAGCAATATCAGTTAATGTTTTTTTTTTTTACCTTTTTTAACTATTTTCTATTATCTCCTGTGGACAACTCATGTCATTTTGTTGTGTTAAAATAATCCTATTACATCTTCCCCAACATAAAGTTTATTTAGCTTTAGTTTCAATTATTTCACTCTTGAGCTTTGTTACTATGGCTTTCCTTCACGGATAGTTCAAATCTTAATTCTTTGCCTTACAGCATATCTGTGACAATGCCAGTCTTGATTAATCAGGCTCATCATGTTAAGTTCAGTTGAAGGCAAATTTGTAGTGGGATTGCACTCGTATAGTAGATTGGCAATCGGTCAGTGGAGTGGGGTATGTTGCCCTGTATGTATCATTGAAGAAAATCACTGTGAGATCAAGGGTTATAGCAAAGTGATGTGGTATTTTATTCTGAAATGCAGCATGTAGATATGCCAATATTAGAGATGAGCAAGTCTTTTGAAATTCAAATTTGCCAACCTCGCCAAATTTTCCACAATATTGCTGCATGTAGTAAAGACCGGCCACAGGTTGGGTTTCAATGGAGCTCGTAATGACAGGCAGAGAGATCTTCAGCAGACCCTGAGCTGCTATTGCAACCCATCGCCCCCCCATGATCATGTCACGGCAAGCCGATGGACTCACTGAAAGATGTACCTCCATGCCGGTGCTTTGTTACTGCTGCTTCTAGACTGTCATGATCCAGGACGGGGATTCACTTTGGCCCGTCCTGGTCTGATTGGGGGTTAATTGTTCCACCTCTCCCTGGCAGAGGGCGGCTATTTAATGCTCACTGGACCTAGGTCCGGTGTCAGTTATACTCCTGCCCTCGGCTGAGTTAGTTGACCTTGTGCGTACGTGTGCCTTGTGCCTGATATCTTGCTTGCTTGTTTGGTTTTGATTCAGTTCTGTCCCTGTTACGAGTTCTGCCTGTCCCTCTTGTACTGCGCTATCTCTCGTGTATGACTCTCTGCTTGTGACCCGACTTCTCTCTGCTCGTCCCCTTGGTACCGCATCGCCCTCTGATGTATGACCTTTGGCTTTGTCTGACCTCCCGTCTGTTACCCCTCCTGTACCTCGCTGTCCATACTGTGAATGACCTCTGTTTTGCCCGACTCTGAGTTTTCTGTCTTCTCTAAAAGCAGGACGCTAAGCCCCGCCCCCTGACAGTCACATGACCGTAGGTCCCGTGCCGGCTTGTTAAACTTCATCACTAAGGTCCTGTGCACCTATACTTTCTAGCTATCCTGGTCCCCAGGGGTCCCTACAGTGCGGTTGAGTCCCTGCTCAGCGGAGGCTGTACGTTGGCGCTGTCAGGATCCTGATATTATAACTGACCAATACCATTTTTATTTCTCTGCTCCCTTTCTCCTGTGTGTGATGGATCCTATGCACGCGCTTTCTGAGCAGGCTAAACACCTGGCCCAGATGTCTCAGAAACTCCTTGGAGAACGAGTCCTGGCTCAGTCTCAGCAGCTGATCGCTGACACTGTGCAGGGGGTTTTTTCATCGGGGCTCGGAATGTTATATTAGTTTCCCCTGAGTCTCCAGTGAAGTTACCAGATACCTTTTCTGGAGATAAAAAAGAGTTCAGAGTTTTCAAGGAGGGCTGTAAGCTTTTTTTTTCCTTAAGACCACACTCTTCTGGGGATGAAAGTCAGAGAGTGGGGGTCATTATGTCTCTGTTAAGGGGAGCCCCCCAAGCTTGGGCTTTCTCCCTTCCGACCACGGCCCCTGAGTGTATGACAGTAGATGCATTTTTTAAGGCCCTGGGGCATATTTATGATGAGCCTGATCGTATGCGTATGGCTGAGGACATGGTGATGAGTGTGTGCCAGGGAAAGCACTCAGCCGAGTGGTTTTGTACAGAATTCAGACGCTGGTCTGCTGAGGTCTGTTGGAATGTCGGGACATTGTTAAATGGGGTCCCTATTGTTCTGAGAAATGTCTTGATACTGTGTTTGTGTCGTCCATGGGTCTGGAAGGTATTCCGGAGTGCCTGATAGACTATACGGACGTTTTCTCCGAAAAAGAGGCTGAGGTTTTACCACCACACTGCCCATTTGATTGTGCCATTGACCTGGTTCCAGGTGCTAAATTGCCCAAGGCCCGCTTGTATAACCTTTCTGGTCCAGAACGGGCTGCGATGAAGGAGTATATTTCCGAAAGCCTCCGTAAGGGACACATTTGTCCTTCTGTTTCTCCTGTGAAGGCGGGGTTCTTTTTTGTAAAGAAAAAAGTCGGTGGTTTACGCCCATGCCTCAATATTCGTGAGTTAAATAAGATAACTGTGAGGAATACGTATCCCCTTCCACTTATTCCTGATTTATACAACCAATTGTCCGGAGCTAAGTGGTTTTCAAAATTAGATCTATGGGGAGCGTATAACCTTATCCGAGTCTGAGACGGAGATGAATGGAAAACCGCTTTTCTCACTACTGAAGGGTTGTTTGAAAATCTGGTCATGCCTTTCGGCTTGACCAATGCTCCAGCAGTCTTCCAAAACTTCATAAATCACGTATTCTCTGGTTTTATTGGACGTTTTTTGGTGGTATATTTGGATGACATATTGATCTATTCTCCTGATAAACAGACGGGAGGTCAGACAAAGCCAAAGGTCATACACAAGAGGGCGACACGGTACCAAGGGGACGAGCAGAGAGAAGTCGGGTCACAAGCAGAGAGTCATACACGAGAGGTAGCGCAGTACAAGAGGGACAGGCAGAACTCGTAACAGGGACAGAACCGGATCAAAACCAAACAAGCAAGCAAGATATCAGGCACAAGGCACACGTATGCACAAGGTCAACTAACTGGAGCATAACTGACACCGGACCTAGGTCCAGTGAACATTAAATAGCCGCCCTCTGCCAGGGAGAGGCGGAACAATTAACCCCCAATCAGACCAGGACGGGCCAAAGCGAAACCCCGTCCTGGATCATGACATAGACATTGACAGTGGCCTTTAACAGTGATAGGCGGATCTCCGCTCCACCGGTGTCTGTCAGAGGCAGGTCCTGGCTGTGTGTTGCAGCCATTATCTACCGAGTTTGGGGCAAGCTCTCCCTGTGAGCCCACTTAATACACTCACTACCGACTTACACTGTACATGTACTTTGGGTATCGGTAAGGGGTTAATATTATTTACTATAATTGTAAAATATATAATGTTCTGTATTGCATTCTACAATGTGCAATGGACCAGTGACCAATTTACTTATGTTTCAATTACATCACTGTTCCTTATTGTTCTGCTTTGCATGAAAGTCATCCAAAAAAAAAATCAAGTTTGCAAAGCTTAATTACGATTCCCATGGACTCAGATGCAGTTTAAAATGCTTCTTTCTCCTTCCCAGAAGGACATCTATACAATTATTTCTCCATATGGCATGTCAGATCCTTGAATGTGATGCCTCCGTGGAGGATGTTAAAGCCAGACCTGTAAAATGGCAATAAATCAATCTTATTACCTGAAGGTAAAAAGACAACCTGGGTATTTCCTGTAGTTTCTTCTGCACCAGTGTTCTACATTTGGGGAATGTAACTCTACCAGCAAATATCATAGTTTATTTCCAAAATAATATTATTGTGCATTTTATTTGATAAAAACATGTTTGTATTAGATAGATATATAAGTATTGCAATTCTTTAACCAAAGGTATATTTAGAGCCCTTCCCAATTCTGTAATATCAGGTCTAGCTAATGTTAAGATTTAGCAGTTCTAACTCAAATATCTCTTGACCCCTATGACCTAGTATGTTCTAACTTATCTGCTTCATGCAATTGTCTCTCATTCTAAGAACTATAACATTCTATAACTTAACCAATTTCAAGGTAGGAAAAGACAGAGTTTATTCTTTTTAAATGAGTATGCTCATTTCTTAGAAGGCAAAGACCATTAATGAAATACCTTTGAGAGGATGACTGGTGGTTCTGGGGGGATTGTATTAATGATAAGATACCCAAGATTTTTTACTTTGTATTATTTTGCAGTGTTTTTTCTTGAATGAGAAATGAATGTACAGTAACTGGGTTTGGTACTGTACAAAGTTTGATTTTGGTACTATCTAATTAGGGCCCGATTCATCCAAGCTTTTAAGCCAGAATTCTGGGATTAACAGCTTTGAAAAGTTTCAAAATTTGTGTGACGGGAGTATTCTCCAGAGCAAGGAGGGACAACAGGCCTGGGAATAATCCAACAGATTTATTGACCAAAAAACAGGAACAACACGAAGGTAATTTGCAGAGTCCCAAAATAAGTCCACAGGAAACTGATTCGGGGGCACCTCCCGACAATCCTTGTGCCAGATCACAAAACCATAGTCCTTTTAGAGTCCCAGAAATCCACCACGATCACACTAAGGCCGAGGCTTCCTCAGACAGCCTCGCCCTTCTCTTTCAGCATCCAACTCACATCTGATGGGTCACACATAAGTCCATTGTCTTGGGCTCCTGGGATCAGCCCAAGTGTAGGGGAGTAGAAGTTCCCACCTCCTAGTCAATGGTTTGGTCCATCGCACGGCTCCGAGGTGTCTACAAGGATGTGTATTGTGAGTACTCCCCCTGCTGAGGAGAACAATGGTGATTCCCCTAGCTGTGTTGACCCAAGCCTGAATTCAATTATGGTCTAGATACACAAGTCTTGTGGAAAGGAGACAGGTTACTTACATAATTACATTATAGTCCCAGAGACACAGGCAATGGGGAAAGGAAACATATTGTTACAGGTATACACAAGACATTGCAAAGTATTGGGGAAAAATACATATCATGACAATCCCTTCCCCTCCTAATTTGTGTACGTACTAGGGACCTCTACAGGTCACTGGTTAAGTACACACAGGCATGGCGTAACTTACATGTGGCTTCATGCAGCCACGAATTGGCATCGTAGCTTTCCCACATCATTGCCCAGGAGAACAGCTGCAGGCAGACCACCCATCACCCCAACCAAACATCGCCTGACCCCAAAACCAAAGTTCAGATCCACAGTGGCTGTGGGAATAGTCCTCCATTGTCCACCAGCCAGTTCAATGACAATCCCAGGTCCTCTATGGATTGCCTCAGGCCGAACCACTCGGGGATCAGCCAGCGTGAGGAAAGCCCCTGAGTCACAAAATCCAACAAGTCTTTGTCCATCCAGCACGACCTCCTGCAAGTGCTTACCTCGATGAGCTGAAGTCGTCATAGCTGCGGGTCGCACACCATAAACTCCTAGTGGTGCAACATGGGTGGGTGAGGCACTAGGCCAGTCCTCACGTAGTGGTGACACGTCTTCCTCCATGACACTTGGCTGTACATAATTAATAATATGATTGGGTACAGGATCAATCCTCATTTGAACAGCTGGGCAGGAGGCTTGCAGATGCCCCGGCTGCCCACATCGATAGCATCTGTGCTGTGTCTCACTCCATCCAATACGTCCTCTTGGGCGAGGAGTAAGGGAACCTGCCGGTCGGGTCCCACCTGAAGGTGCTGTAGGGGTTTGAGGACGATTCCTCCATGAGCTGGCTGGACATGAGGCCTGCAGATGCCCCGGATGCCCACAACCATAACACCTGCGCTCTGCTACTTCCTCTCCTCGTTGTATTCCAGAAAACGCAGTGGAAGCAACAGGAGGCACATTAACACAGGTATCAACACGTGGTGGTGGCTCAGAGGAACGGGGAACAATGGGGACAGAAGAACTGGGGGCCACCGGTGTTGTGGAGCTGGTAGGCCTCTCTCCATCCTCCAACAGAACTCTCCACCGAGGCTTGATGGTGAGAGCCTCATCAGCGAGAGATGCAGCTTCTTCCACTGTAGCAGGTTTCCTCTCACGCACCCATTCCCTGATCTCAGCGGGGCACTGGGCAAAAAATTGTTCTTTTAGGATAACCTGGAGACAGGTGTTCCAGGTTAAGGCCTCCTCTGCCTCCAGCCAGCGATTACATATTTGTTTGAGTCTGTGGGCATACATCTTGAAAGACACTTCCTCATTACAGGCTAAAGTACGAAACTCGGTCCTGTAAGTGTCTGGGGTCACAGCATAATGTTCTAGAACAGTCCGTTTAATCTCTGCATACTCACAGTTCCACCGAGGGTCCATAGCTCTATAGGCTGCGGCAGCTCCACCCTCTAAGAGCCCCACAAGATGTCGGACGCGCTCCCTTTCCGGGACTTCCATTAATCGACACTGATGCTCAAAGTCCAGGAAGAAGCCCTCAATGTTACCGGAAGCCTCATTAAACGGCTTGAAGTCTTTGCGGGACACTCTGGGGAGTTCCCTCATGGGGGATGCTGTGGGTACAGTCTGTCTGGAGCTTCTCGCTGCCTCCAAAGCGATCTCCCTCTCCAGCATTGCCCTCTCCTCCATCCTGCGCTGCCTCTCCTTGGCTGTGCGCATGACCTCCCTCTTATCTTCTATGGTAGCCTCTTCTCCCAGCAAGGCCATCTCCTCCTCGTACCACACAACCCACTGACTTTTTTGGGTATTTACCTCCGGCTGCCGTCTTTTCTCTCTTTGCTGTGAGGATCCTTCCTCAGCATCATCTTGCAGGTGAACTCCTTCCAAAGCCTCAGTCAGCGGCTCCTTGGAGAGTCCCTTGTAGCTGACTCCCAGTTCACGGGCCTTTGTTTGTAGGTTCACCGCAGTAAGGTTCTTGTACTCTGCGGTGCTGGTTCCAGATGTTGATGGGCCGTTGTCCTCCATTCCTTCTGCTCTGATCCCACCGCTGCCAACCAGTTTGTGACGGGAGTATTATCCAGAGCAAGGAGGGACAACAGGCCTGGGAATAATCCAACAGATTTATTGACCAAAAAACAGGAACAACACGAAGGTAATTTGCAGAGTCCCAAAATAAGTCCACAGGAAACTGATTCGGGGGCACCTCCCGACAATCCTTGTGCCAGATCACAAAACCATAGTCCTTTTAGAGTCCCAGAAATCCGCCACGATCACACTAAGGCCGAGGCTTCCTCAGACAGCCTCGCCCTTCTCTTTCAGCATCCAACTCACATCTGATGGGTCACACATAAGTCCATTGTCTTGGGCTCCTGGGATCAGCCCAAGTGTAGGGGAGTAGAAGTTCCCACCTCCTAGTCAATGGTTTGGTCCATCGCACGGCTCCGAGGTGTCTACAAGGATGTGTATTGTGAGTACTCCCCCTGCTGAGGAGAACAATGGTGATTCCCCTAGCTGTGTTGACCCAAGCCTGAATTCAATTATGGTCTAGATACACAAGTCTTGTGGAAAGGAGACAGGTTACTTACATAATTACATTATAGTCCCAGAGACACAGGCAATGGGGAAAGGAAACATATTGTTACAGGTATACACAAGACATTGCAAAGTATTGGGGAAAAATACATATCATGACAATCTGGGTGCAATTTAGGCTGTGCTAAAGTTTAGTGACTTTTGGCTTCTCATGTCATTTTCACCCAGCTCCAACAAAATGAGCAGAGCTGAGACAGTGTGGGGGCATGGTGATCGCTGCTCATCAAATGACGATCGGCAGGGTTCACTTCACCTAAAGTCTTACTAGAGTGAGGATTGGAGTAAAATTTGTGTGACTCCAGCGCAGCTCATCAACAAGGCCAGCAAAAACAATGCTAGTCTAGATGAATCAGGGCCTTAGGCTAAGATGAACTTTAGTGCGTTTTGGATGCTGCATGTTTTTTGCATCTTAGGCTAAGTGCCCACATTGCAGAAATGCTGCGGAAATGTCCGCAGCATTTCCGCAAGTCCCTGCCGCGGGTAAAACGCATGCGGAATTCGCATGTGTTTTCCCGCAAAGCACAAGCATTTTGCAAGCATTTTTAGCTTTCTGAATGCTTGCGCTTTCCAAGCGATATGAAGCATCGCTTGGAAAGGTGATTGACAGGTTGGTCACACTTGTCAAGCATAGTGCTTGACAAGTGTGACCACCTTTTTACTATTGATGTTGCCTATGCAGCATCAATAGTAAAAGATAGAAAAAAAATAGTAAAAAAATAAAAAATAGGGATATACTCACCTTCTGTCGTCCCCCGGCCCTCAGACACACTGCCGGAAAGCTTTATTCCCAGGGATGCATTGCGAGAATCACCTCAGATGACGTAGCAGTCATGCGACCGTGACATCATCTGGGGTGATTCGCGCAATGCATCCCTTGGGAACGGAAGATGCCGGCAGCTTGGTGGACAGGCGGAAGAGCTCCGGGGGCCATCAGAGGGTAAATATATCCCATTTTTTTTATTTTAATTCTATTTTTTACAGGTATATGGTACCCAGGGCACGGAGGACAGTCTCCTCTCCTCCAGACCCTGGGTATCATCCCCACATGAAGCGTAACCACATGCATAAAGCGAGCATTTCAATGGAATCCTATGGCAGCAGAATCGCCGTGATTCCTCAGAAATAATGACCATGCTGTGGATTTTACCGCTATGCGATTCCGCAGCGGTAAAATCCGTAGCATGGGCACAACTGCGGAATCCCATAGGATTGCATGGGATGCGTTTTGTTAGCATTTTTTAACCCCTTCTTGACATCTGACGTACTATCCCATCCACAGGACCCAGGACCCTATGCCCATGGACGGGATAGTACGTCATAGCGATCAGTGGCACTCACGACAGGGGGGCCCCCGGGACAATGTAATAAAGTGTAAAAAAAAAAAAAAGAAAAGTGTAAAAATAATTTATAAAAAATTGCTAAATAAATTAAAAAAAAATATTCCCTAATAAATTCATTTTTTGTGAATAAAAAAATAAAACAATAAAAGTACACATATTTAGTATCGCCGCATCCGTAATGACCCGCCCTATAAAACTGTCCCATTAGTTAACCCCTTTAGTGAACCCCTTAAAAAATAAAAATAAAAAACAAAGCAAAAAACAATGCTATATTATTATACCGCCGAACAAAAAGTGCAATAACGTGCGATCAAAAAGACAGATATAAATAACCATGGTACCACTGAAAACGTCATCTTGTCCCACAAAAAATGAGGCGCCATACAGTGTCATCAGTGAAAAAATAAAAAAGTTATAGCTCACAGAATAAAGCGATGCAAAAATAATTATTTTTTATATAAAATTGTTTTCATTGCATAAAGCCGCCAAAACATAAAAAAAGACATAAATGAGGTATTGCTGTAATCGTACTGACCCGAAGAATGAAACAGCTTTATTAAGTTTACCACACGAGGAACGGTTTAAACGCACCCCCCAAAAGAAATTCATGAAATGTTGGTTTTTGTTCATTCTGCGTCCCAAAAATCGGAATAAAAAGCTATTAAAAAATTTCACATGCCCGAAAATGGTACCAATAAAAATGTCAACTCGTCCCACAAAAAATAAGACCTCACATGACTCGGTGGGTAAAAATATGTAAAAATTATAGCTCTCAAAATGTGGTGATGCAAAAACTATTTTTACAATAAAATGCGTCTTTTAGCGTGTGACAGCTGCTAAACAAAAAAACCCGCTAAAAATAGTAAATCAAACCCCCCTTTACCACCCCGTTAGTTAGGGAAAAATATTAAAATAAAAAAATGTATTTATTTCCATTTTCCCATTAGGGTTAGGGCTAGGGTTAGGGCTGAGATTAGGGTTAGGGGTGTGCTGGGGTTAGGGTTGGCGTTATAATGGGGGGGTTTCCACTGTTTAGGCACATAAGGTGCTCTCCAAATGCAACATGGCGTCTGATCTCAATTCCAGCCAATTCTGCGTTGAAAAAGTCAAACGGCGCTCCTTCCATTCCAAGCTCTGCCATGCACACAAACAGTGATTTACCCCCAACATATGGGGTATCAGCATACTCAGGACAAATTGCAAAACAACTTTTGTGGTCCAATTTCTCCTGTTACCCTTAGGAAAATAAAAAATTGGGGGCAAAAATATCATTTTTGTTGAAAAAAATAAGATTTTTTTATTTTCACGCCCGGGCGTTATAAACTTCTGTGAACCACTTGGGGGTTCAAAGTGCTCACCACACATCTAGATAAGTTCCTTGGAGGGTCTAGTTTCCAAAATGAGGTCACTTGTGGGGAGTTTCAACAGTTTAAGCACATCAGAGGCTCTCCAAATGCCACATGATCCCCGCAGAACATTCCATCAAAGTCTGCATTCCAAAACGTCACTACTTCCCTTCCAAGCCCCTACGTGTGCCCATACAATAGTTTTCTCCCACTTATGGGGTATCAGTGTACTCAGGACAAATTGTACAACAACATTTGGGGTCTAATTTCTCCTGTTACCCTTGGGAAAAGAAAAAAATTGGGGCTTAAAAGAACATGTTTGTTGAAAAAATATGATTTTTTTGTTTTCACGCCAGGGCGTTATAAACTTCTGTGAAGCACTGGGGGGTTCAAAGTACTCACCACACATCTAGATAAGTTCCTTAGGGGGTCTAGTTTCCAAAATGGGGTCACTTGTGGGGGGTTTACACAGTTTAGGTACATCAGGGGCTCTCCAAACTCAGCATGACACTCGCAGACCATTCCATCAAAGTATGCATTCCAAAACGTCACTACTTCCTTTCTGAGCTCCGACGTGTGCCTATACAATAGTTTTGTCCCGCATATGGGGTATCAGCATACTTAGGACAAATTGGACAACAACTTTTGGGGTCCAATTTCTCCTGTTACACTTGGCAAAATAAAAAAATTGGGGACTAAAAGATCATGTTTGTGGAAAAAATATGATTTTTTTTAATTTTACGGCTGTACGTTATAAACTTCTGTGAAGCCCTGGGAGGTTCAAAGTTCTCACCACACATCTAGATAAGTTCCTTGGGGGGTCTAGTTTCCAAAATGTTGTCATTTGTGGGGGGTTTTCACTGTTTTGGCACATCAGGGGCTTTCCAAACACGACTTGGCGTCCGATCTCAATTCCAGCCATAAAAGTCAAATGGTGCTTCTTCCCTTCCGAGCTCTGCCACGCACCCAAATAGTGGTTTACCCCCACATATGGGGTATCAGCACACTCAGGACAAATTGCACAATAACTTTTAGGGTCCTGTTACCCTTGGGAAAGTAAGAATTGAGGGTGAAAAGATCTTTTTGTGGAAAAAATATGATTTTATAATTGTACGGCTGTACGTTATAAACTTCTGTGAAGCCCTTGGGGGTTCAAAGTTCTCAACACATATTTAGATAAGTTCCTTGGGGGGTCTAGTTTCCAAAATGGTGTCACTTGTGGGGGGTTTCCACTGTTTAGGCACATCAGGGGCTCTCCAAACGTGACAGGGCATCCGATCTAAATTGCAGCCAATTTTGCATTGAAAACACCAAACGGCACTCCTTCCCTTCTGAGCTCTGCCATGCGCCGAAACAGTGGTCCCCCCCCCCCCACATATCAGGTATCAGCGTACTCAGGACAAATTGCACAATAACTTTTGCATCCAATTTCTCCTGTTACCCTTGGTAAAATAAAAAAAATTGGACCTGAAGTAATTTTTTTGTGAAAAAAAGTTAAATGTTCATTTTTTTTAAACATTCAAAAAATTCTTGTGACACACCTGAAGTGTTAATAAACTTCTTGAATGTGGTTTTGAGCACCTTGAGGGGTCCAGTTTTTAGAATGGTATCACTTTTGGGTATTTTCTATCATATAGACCCCTCAAAGTGACTTCAAATGTGATGTGGTCCGTAAAAATAAAATGGTGTTGCAAAAATGAGAAATCGCTGGTCAGCTTTTAACCCTTATAACTTCTTAACAAAAAAAAATTTTGGTTCAAAAATTGTGCTGATGTAAAGTAAACATACAGGAAATGTTAGTTATTAAGTTTTTTGCGTGCTCTATCTCTGTGATTTAAGGGCATAAAAATTCAAAGTTTGAATATTGTGAAATTTTCAAAATTTTTGCCAAATTTCCATTTTTTTCACAAATAAACACATGTTATATCAATGAAATTTTACCACTAACATGAAGTACAATATGTCACAAGAAAAGAATGTCAGAAACACTGGGATCCATGGAAGCGTTTCAGAGTTATAACCTCATAAAGGGACAGTGGTCAGAATTGTAAAAATTGGCCCCGTCATGAACGTGCAAGCCACCCTTGGGGGTAAAGAGGTTAAACATTTCCGCTGTGGAAAAAAGCTGCAAAAACGCTTAAAAAATGCAACGTGGGCACACAGCCTTACACTTCCAGCAAAGTGGAATGGATTTATATAAGTCTCATATGCCCATGTGCTTCTTTTTAACACAGCGTACACTGACTGCATGCTTCAAATTCACAGCATGTCAATTTCCCTTGTGGGTACACTAAGTTTTTGGTGCGGTATTTCCCCACAGGCTTGAATTAGGTGTAGAAATTCCACAGTTAAAAAAACGCAAATATGTAAGTAGTGCACTTGAGCGGTGGAAACACATGAAAAATGCATGTATTTCACTCCTAATTATGTCAATAAATTTTTGTCAAAATCAAATAATGGGTGTCAAGCATATGGGGATGTAATGTCATGCCAATCAACTGTATCATATCTGGTTTGAGATTAGAATCCTACTTCAGCATGTGTAGCTGTAACAGGACACCTAAGTCAGTAGGTGGTCCAGCCTCCTCAGCTTTAAAGGGAAAAACTCCCATTCCCACTTAGCTTGTACCAATACCTTCATGACAGAATGACCATTCTGCAGCGCGCATACTGTTTAATTGTTTCTTTCTAATTTCCCATATGAAGATTTCATAAGGAGATTTAAGGAGAATATTGTAAGAATCTATTTAGTTTTGACCATCCGCCATCTTGTGATTTTCTAGCTGCTGGTCTTTTTCCTCTGGTGCTGGGTTTGTCTTAGGTCAGGTGATTGAACCATTCTTTATTACCCAGCACATGCCTCCCCAGTCCTCGTTGGACAACAGTGTTAATCTGCTAGTGTTCTGGCTAGGTGCCTTGTTTGCTTTCGGTGTGTGATTTTGTGCAGTTCTGATTTCTCTAGTTCTGCCAGTTTTGTTTTGGTTTTCAGTTTGTTTCTGCAGTTCCTGCTATTTTCCTACTATGAGGTTACCTGTTTTTGTTTCCCCAGTCCCTAGACTTCAGGGATTCCCTTCCCCATATCTATAGGTCTTCGCTTGAGTTTAGTCTAGGAAACGTCGGTGGGTCTATTCACAAGGAATAGGTCGCCCACTCCATTGTAGGGTTACAGCCTAGTCCTAGTGCAGGGTCAGCTTCTCCCCTATCTACCCTACTCCTGAGTTGCAGATTCGAAACAGTTTGTCCAGCCACAGCAAAAAAAAACCTCTTGGATTCCTGAAATATGAACAGCGTCCAAGAACTTTCTCAACGCTTGCAAGGATTAACTTTGGAAGTAGCGAGCATGCAACAGCACGTGAGTAATTGCCCTGGAGCATGCTTTGATGAACCTAAGGGAGGACTACCTGAGTTTTTTTCTGGTAAACAGCAGGAATTTTTTACATTTAAAATGCATGTTTGCTATATTTTCGGCTTAGACCTAGGTCCTCAGTGGATGAATTTCAGCGGGTGGGGATTATCATGTCTTTATTGCGAAATGAACCAAAAATTTGGGCATTTTCATTACCTCATGATGATCCTTGTCTGAAGTCAGTGGAAGCATTCTTTACTGCTATGGGGTTGTTATATGATGATCCTGATCGGGTCACAGTAGCTGAGGCAGAGCTCAGATGGCTTAAACAGGGTACTGCTGATGCTGAAAGGTACTGCACCCTGTTCAGACAATGGTCCGCAGAGGACAGGTGGAATGACCCAGCGCTCAATAGTCAGTTTTTAGCAGGTTTGAGTGAAAGGGTTAAAGATTTACTTATTTATAACCTGCACCTGCTACTTTGGAAACTGCTATGCATTTAGCTATCCATGTGGATAGAAGATTGATAGACAGGCAGAGAGAAGACAGGGCTCGCACAGTGCTGGACCCGATATCTCAGGATGGCCCCGTAGACAGCGGTGAACTTATGCACCTTGGGGCAATGTCTTCCTGTTCCCTGGTGGTGGATCTAGTTGGACTGCTGTCCACTCCCAGCACTTCTTACTAACAGTAGGAGAATATGCACCTGTTACCCAGAAGCGACAATCCTGTAATCCATTTGGGCCTACAAAGGTGGCCACCGCCTTACTGGAGATTTTCTCCCAAGTGGGTTTTCCCCATGAAATGCTCACCGACTGGAGATCATATCACAGCTGATAAAATCCCTCTGTAAGGAAATTCTGGTGCAACATCTGGTAACTAGCATGTTCCATCCACATAATAATGGCCTTGCCTGTCATCCTCATCTGAAAGAAGAAGCAGACAAATCGGTTCTTCATGGACTACAGGGGGTTTAATGCTGTCATGGTCAAAGATGCGTACCAAAAACCACGCATCAATGACCTACTCAATAAGTTGGCCTGGGCCAAGTACCTGACCATCATGGATCTAAGCTGGGGATATTGGCAGATTCCTCTGATCCATGAGGAGCAGGAACACTCTGCTTTTATCACCCCATTCGGACTCTATGAGCCCACCGTGATGCCGTTCGGAATGAAGAATGTCCCTGCCACTTTTCAGCGGATGGTCAACACGCTGCTCAAGGGACTTGAAGGGTATGTGGCCTCATACCTGGATGACATAACCATCTTTAGTCCCACCTGGGGGGATCACCTACAGCATCTTGCGCAGGTGATCGAGCGGTTCCGCCAAGCAGGCTTTACGTTTAAGCTGAAAAAATGTCAGCTGGGCATGAGTGAGGTCCAGTACCTGTGACACCGGGTAGGCTCTTAAATCAGAGTATGGGAAGGTGGATGCCATCGCATCCTAGCCTACCCCCAGGACCAAAAAACGGGTGATGTCCTTCCTGGGCACCGCCGGGTGCTATAGGAAATTCGTTCCACACTATAGTAGCCTGTCAAAGCCCCTAACAGACCATCTAGAAGAAGCTGCCTTCTGTTGGACAAATGACTGTGAGATGGACTTTCCATCTTCCCGGTACTACAAGCAGGCAACTTCACAGTTTGTAGTACAGGCCAACACCAGTGACTTTGGCCGCGGTGCTGTGCTCAGCCAGATCAACTAGCGACAAGAAGGGCTGTAACCATAGTAATGCTGACAGGTTATCCAGACGAGGGGTGGTTGTGGATGGGTGTGTAGGTGAACACCGGAAAGTGCTGCCCCCTAGCGACCTCTAAAGTGGGGGAAATGTGAAAAATATGGAAGTATTTAATGTCATGACAATCATTTGTATCATATCAACTATCCATTGTCTATATAGTGTTTTGTCTAGTATGCCCTTAAGGTGAATAAATATCCAATTTAGCCTTGGGCTGCTCTTTTATCTTGATCCATGAATCCACACATCCACACATCCATGTTCTCGGTTTAACTTCACATGCTATCAGGGCTGGTTTCTGCCTCAATATAATCCTGTGAATGGACCGGGCTTATATTGAATGAGGAACTGGTAGCAGTCCTCCTGGGCTGTAAAGTCTTTGTTTTATTGGTGTTAGTTAAAGTGGCCTCTCAACCTGTCAGAGTTGTGTGCGAGAGGTGGGCCATACATTCTCATTCCCTGTGCCTCCCTGCACCTGTTTGGACAGGGGGTGTCTGTGTAAAACTGTGCAAGCTGACCTTATGCATCTCCAGGGGGTGCGGAAGTTTACGTTGGTGAAAGTGGAGAGACTGTATCCCATAATCCCTCCGACATAATAGTGACGCCAGGTGGGGTTGTGAGGTGCACTTCATAATATATTTGTGGCAGGGGTGGGGTATGTGTGATCTCGTTGGTGTCATCCTTCACACCAGGAAGTATAAAAAACAAAGCAGCTTTATGTAAAGCATGACATACTAACAAAACCACAGAGTAAAAACGCGATAAAAACACAAATTAAAAAATGCACACAAAAACGCAATAAAAAAAAAATAACCTAATTTAATAACAGAAGCAGAAATGGGGCAGAACTTTTGCTTCGTCAAAAACTCACTGAATTCTCATAGTGAGAACTGTAGCCTATCTTTTAGGTAATACAGATGCTAGATCCATTTAATGGTTGGTGCTATGCAGTACCAGGGCCGGTTTTAGACAAATTGGGGCACTAGACAAAATTCAAAGTGGGGCCCCCATGGCCATATAAAACATGTACATGTTACACCAATATCAGTGTCACCAGTGTTTTCAAATCAGTGTGCCGTCCGTGTGCCATCCGTGTTTTTCCGGTATGGATAATGGAAATGAAATTAAAAATCTTCTCATATACTTTCCATGTTAAACTAGGACGGTACACGGACGGCAGGTTTACACAGACCCATAGACTTGTATTGGCCCTTGTCATCTATGCTCCTGGGAAAACACAGACATGAGTGCAGTACTGTAGGTCAAATAAGGGACATGGCATCCGTGAAAAACATGACAGGTCATGTGAAGGGGGCTGTACAGTCACATAATAGAAAACATTAGCAGAATTGTCATTTTTTTCTACATCCTACTGTAAGGGGGTCAGCACTTAACCCCTTTAAATGTTCATGCTGCTATGTACATTTACCTGTATATTATTGTAATATATTGTATTGTGTCATATTTCCGTATCTTTGTACTATATGTAAGCTAGGAACAGTGCAGTTAGGAAAAGGGCCACTAGATGGGGGCACTGAATACATTGCATGTTATGGTTTAGTTGTAGGACACTTAGAGGTTAATTCTAGGAGCTGGGGAATAAGGTAGTGAGACTTCCTGGATATAGTCAGTCAGGGGTAGGCCCCCTGTGTGTGCTCAGGTGGCCTTTGGCCTGGGCTTCTCAGCTATCACGTAACAAAAGAAGCAGAAGCCCAGCCATCCAAGGAAAGGAGTGGGAGTATAAAGAAAGAAGAGAATAGTTAAGAGCACAGTATATGCAGCAACGAAGTGACAAAGTTACAGAAGAAGTTTGGCTACAGAAGAAGTTTGGGTACAGAAGAAGTAGAGTGGGACAAAATAACATCATAGCGATCACAATTCGGAAGAATCACTGAGACGGAAAGAGAGGCGCTAAGAACTCTGGAAGATCCATTGGATGAACAATCCACAGCCACTCAAGGTAGGATTCCACCTGCCATCATGCCCAGATCAACGAGGTTCCCCCCTTTGTCCCTGTGTCCTGCTATAGATATTTTTACAAAATTGGTGTCTGAGGATTTAAAACAACTTTCCTCAAGATGCAAGTTTGACAATCCTACATATAAAGAACGGCAGGCTATTAAAGAACTACAATCTAGCAAAGATATTGTAATCAAACCAGCAGACAAGCTTTGGAACATTGTGATCTGGCCATGTGTAAAATATGAAAAAGAGGCCTTTTGCCAATTGAGGGATGCTGAGACTTATATAAAACTATCATTTAATCCAGTGACCGCCTTTTTGTCTCAGTTACAGCAGATCCTTATCAGGGCTGTTGAGGAGGGCACAATTAATAAGAATGTGTTGGAGGTATTGACAATCAGATCCCCCAAGATTCCTACCTTTTACCTCCTACCAAAGGTCCACAAGGACGCTGTCAACCCTCCGGGATATCCGATCGTGTCAGGCATTGATGGTTTATGTGACCCTATATGTAGGTTTATTGAATATTATCTGAAGCCCATAGTTGAAACCTTACCATCATATGTCCGTCACACGACGGAAGTTCTCTCTCGTGTTGATGGCGTCTCTGTGGACCATGATGTCCTTCAGGTCACTGCTGATGTCCAGACATTATACACCTGTATTGAACATAGCCATGGTCTGGATGCTGTCCGTTTCTTCTTGGGGGACTTCCAACTTGGGCAGGCCTTTATGTGAACTTATTCTTGAGCTGCTATGTTTTGTCCTTACCCATAATTTTTTGTCTTTAAGGACACTTTCTATCTTCAGAAATGCGGCATAGCCATGGGTGAGGCCTGTGCGCCTTTGTATGCTAATCTCTTCCTGGGTGCCTGGGAGAGATTAATATTCAGTGACGGAGGGGCACAGGCCGCTGACCATGTGCTGTGCTATTTCAGATATATAGATGATGCTTTTTTCATGTGGGGTGGGACAGCACAGCAGCTTTAGATTTTTATGGATCAGCTTAATAGCAACCAGTTTAACATCAGGTTGATATATCAATACAACTAACATAAAATTGACTTCCTGGACATCACGTTGCAGATTGATGGTGATCGGCGGACTCAGACGGATGTCTTTAAAAAAGTCAACATCAGTCAATGCGTTGCTACTGTACATGCCGATTCCGCCCATAATCCAGCTACCATTAGGGCTGTCCCGGTTGGACAGTTCCCAAGGATGAGACGGACGTGTTCCACTGAAGAAAAATTCTTTTCTCAGTCGGCTGATCTTAAGATGCGTTTTGAAACACGTGGCTATAGCCACAGGAGCATCAGACGTGGCTATGAGAGAGCCACAAGGACACCACGTAATGACCTGTTGTATCCTATTAACAACAGTAAGAAGAGTCAAGTGGTAGGAGGTAAGGTTAGATTTATTACAACCTAGAGACATGAGTGGACTAATGTGAGAGAAATTTTAAAGAAACATTGGTCTATTCTGATGACTGAGCCCTCCCTGCAACCTGTACTTGGTGACTTTCCATCTATGACCGCTAGAAGATCCCCAAACCTGGCCAACCTATTGGTCAAGAGTCATTATATCCCTCCCATAACAAATCCTTTTGGAACTAGGGATCCTTTACTTGGGTGCTTCCAATGTAGCCAATGCCTGGCGTGCGCGAATATCACACGGAGTTCATCCTTTGAGTCCTCAGATGGGCTCAAACAGTATCATATTCGACAATATATCACATGTGGCACCACAAAAGTGGTATACTATGCCACATGTGGATGCTCACTGATTTATATCAGATTGACTTCCAGATAGCTCCGTGCTCGTGTAGGGGAGCACATGAGGGATATTCACTCAGCAAGGACTGTGTATGATCCCTCTGACCTGAAGACAATTCCCCGTCACTTTAAGCAATTTCATGATTTTGATGTGGGATCTCTTCAGGTCAGGGGGATTGAAAGTATCCACCTTGGTGTGAGAGGTGGAAATTGCAAAAAAAATTCTGGCACAACGTGAGGCCAGCTGGATTGTGCGCCTCAACACCATGTCCGTAGAGGCCTTAATGAATCTCTTTGTTTTTCCTCATTTCTTTAAGGTTCTCTTGGGAAACATATATAATGCTCCCTTGGGTATGATTCAACCCATTCGTCCTGTCCCTTCATTGTGGACAGGTTTTTGGATTCTATATATTGTTTTATGTATTTTAATATTTCTTATGTGTTTGTTATTTTTCTAGTTTTACTCCTCACCTTCAAGTCATTATTGACCTTTTTCATATCACAGTCCCTGCAATTGGATTTCAGACCAACATCATTACCTAAATCCGTGATTTCATGCCATTATAAATATGTGATTCTCTACTTATCTGATATATATTTATATTTACTTATATGTATTTATATTAGCTTTGTGGCATCATTTGGATTTGAGTATTTGGATGTATTGTGACTTTGTCTCATTGGTGTGTCATTAATACATTATATTATATGTGATGCTTGTCATCTATCACCCCGGTGGTGCGCATGCTGTGTGTATATCCCCCTCGCTCCTGAGCTGGTGCGGCTCTAACAAACACCTCCTACACATGGTCTGGGCTTAGTGAACTTGGTTCCGCCCCCCGCACGTGTCTAGTGGGGATTGACGCTGACTTCTGACTCAGGACGTGGCGGCTGTCACGCACATACGCCATAGGAGCCGGTCTATTGGTTGATACGTAGCATGTGACTGAGTCACATGACTGTCTTCCATTGATACTTTAAGGTCCTAATGACTTCCTGCACATTACCTCCCCTTGAGAAAGCTAACCCACTAAGAAGCGAAACAAGCATCGGGGGTATCCTGGATCCCCACCCGGTGTTTTTTGCCCGCTGTACATATCGGTAAACACTGCCCCTTGGATAATATTATGTTTTGCTAAATGACAGTCTTATTTATGCATATACGCTGATAACATGTGGAGAAGTTCTCTGCCTTTATATTACTGACACAGCTGACAAATCACACGGGGTGTTTGTCTCCTCATTTCCAACTTTGTGCATCTTTTATATAATAAATGTCTATTTGTGTGTATAATATTTTATGTGATGTTATTGAAATAAAAATAATATTTTTTACACCATTATACTCCCTTGTCTCCTTTTTATACTAAGATAAATAGACATGTTGCAATCTGGAAAGACACTCCACATGTCCATCTCTGTGGATGAGCATCCACTCTGCTGTAACATCTGGATGCTGCACAAGTACACAGCGTCCAACCCGCAGCGTTTACTGATCGTGTACAGTACACCTACCCTCAGAGTCTGTGGTTTTTTTTGTCTAAGTGTCCACTTTTCTATGGCTGTTTGAACACACGGACACGTTCAGAAAAAAAAACATCATATGTGGAATTCATTTGAACTTCATTTCTGTCATTGCAATCTATGGCTCTATACAGGATTCAGATAGAACACATCGGGAGCAGTAAAGAAAGACAGTGTGAACAGCCCCTAATGTAAAACACAGGCATTAGACATACCGTATTTTTCGGATTATAAGACGCACTTTTTTCCCCAAAATTTTGGGGGGAAATGGGGGTGCGTTTTATAATGCAGATATACCTTACCCTCCATGGTGGAGCAGGATCCCAGGGTCCCTGCAGGCCGCAGGCTGGGATGAAGGGGTGCGTGTACGGTACTGCGAGGGCTCTGCCGACATTTTGTGAAAGGCCAGAGTCCCCACAGTTGCATTGCATGGTTTCCCATGGGATGGACTCTGGGAAAATGGCTGCTGGGGGCGGCGCATGTGCAGATGGAGATCTCGGGAGATGAGATTTCAACAATGAGATCTCATTTCCCAAGATCTTGGTGCCAAGATAGCTATCTGCACATTTGCCACCCTCAGCAGCCATTTTCCCATGAGTCCACCGCATAGGAAACCATGCAACTGGGGCAGCACGGTGGCTCAGTGGCTAGCACTACAGCCTTGCAGCACTGTGGTCCTTGGTTCAAACATTTGCAAGGAATTTGTATGTTCTACCCGTGTTTGCGTGGGTTTCCTCCAAGTACTCCAGTTTCCTCCTACATTCCAAAGATAGGGAATTTAGATTGTGAGCTCCATTGGGGACAGTGCCACTAATGTCTGTAAAGCGCTGTGGAATTAATAGCGCTATATAAATGAGTAAAAATAAATAAATAAACTGAGGGGTTCTGGCCTTTCACAAAGTGTCAGCAGAGCCCCCGCAGCACGGTATACCTGCAGCAACGAACACCCGCAGCGGCGCACTGCGCCAAACACCCGCAGCGGTGCGCCGCACATCTGAACACCCCCTCATCGCATCCTGGGGCCTGAAGCAATGCTGCACTCTTGCCTCCTCCAGCAGCGACCCTGGGACCCCGCTTCACTGCAGCCACCACCCCCCGGTAAGCAATAAGATGCATGGATTATGAGAAGCACCACTATTTTATTAAAAAAAGTTTTTTTCCTATTTTTCTCCTCAAAATTTGGGGTGTGTTTTATAATCCGGAACGTTTTAAATACGGTAAACTACTGATTCCTATTATGACAACACTACAATTATAGAACTATATATGCAGCACATATACACAGATACACACTATACATGTATGCACATTATATATACTTTATTAATATAGAAACATACACTATATACTGTATATACAGAATGCAGAAACATACAGTGTGCACAAGCACATACATAAAGTATATACAGTATGCAGACGCATACAGTGTGTACAAGCACATATACAAAGTATAATGCTTGACCAAGAAAAAGAATCCGGCACTCACCATGTTTGCAGTATTTCTCAAAAATCCTTTATTTCACCTATGATGCAGGCATTTGAGTGCGGGATTCAAGCTTGTGGAGGAATGCGGGGAGTGCTGGAGAGGACAAGAGCACTTTGAACACATTTTATAAGTGATCATAAACTTGTAAATAACTCATGAAAGAATAAAGTTACATTAAAAACAAGCACATCATTGTTTTTTCTTGTGAAATTCTCAATAAGTTTGATGTGTCACATGACCCTCTTCCCATTAAAATAAAGTTGAATCCAAAATGGCCGACTTCAAAATGGCCACCATGGTCACCACCAATCTTGAAAAGTTTCCCCCCTCCCATATACTAATCTGCCACAAACAGGAAGTGCTTCACAGAAGTTTATAACGTAGAGCTGTGAAAATAAAAAAATCATATTTTTTTCAAGAAAAATGATTTTTAATGAGCTATAATTTTTCCATATTCTAGCCGACAGTGTCATGTTTGGGCTTTATTTTTGCGGGACGAGTTGACGTTTTTATTGGTACCATTTTCGGGTACATATCATTTTTTGATAGCTTTCTATTCTGATTTTTGTGGAGGCAGAATGAACAAAAACCAGCAATTCAGGAATATTTTTTTCTCCGTTCTGCATGTGGTAAAATTAGTATGGCAGCTTTATTCTTCGGGTCACTACGATTACAGCGATACCTCATTTATATCTTTTTTTATGTTTTGGCGTTTTTTACACAATATAAACTCTTATAGAAAAAATTATTATTTTTGCATCGCTTTATTCTGCAAGCTATAACTTTTTTATTTTTTTGCTGATGGCGCTACATGGTGGCTTGTTTTTTGCAGGACAAGATGACGTTTTTAGCGGTACCATGTTTATTTATATCCGTCTTTTTGATCACGTGTTATTGCACTTTTTCCAAGCGGTATGATGATACCGCTTGGAAAAAGTATAATTTACAACTTTTTTGTGGGGTTTTTTATGGTGTTCACTGAAGGGGTTAACTAGGGTGACATTTTTATGGATCGGATTTTTTTGGACATGGCGATACCAAAGATGTGTATTTTTTTTGTTTATTTTATTTTTTTACATAAAAAAGTGTATTTTTAGGGGAATTTTTAGGGGATTTTTCTCATTATTTTTTAATTTTTTTTACATATATTTTTAAAAAATGTTGTTTTTTTTACTTTGACTTTCACTTTTCAGCAGTGAGGGGGTTAACAGCGGGGGGCGGCGGGGGCGCCGCTCCCAGCTGTCAGTGCAGGACACTCAGCCACTGAAGCGCTGAGCTCCTGGCACTGATCATCAGGCAGGAGATGCTGACATTTTAGATTGACTGACCAATCACAGCGCTTGGGGTGCAGGGACCGACTGCAAGTGTCCCTGCACCCCTTGGCGTGCCTGTCAGCTGTCGGCACTGAATTGTCAATGCGTGTTTACACGCAGTGGCAGTTCAAAGTCATGATGTGCAGAGTCCGTCATGATGCTAGAAGTTACCTCCTGCCATGACGGACTCTGCACGTCAGTGGACATTAAGGGGTTAGTGGGTACAATATCTTTTGCTTTTTTATTATTTTTTACTTTTTTTATATTTTTATAATTATTAAAAAAGAAAAAACTTTTTTTTACTTTATCCCACCATGGGACTTTCATTCAGTTTTTGCAGGCTGATAGCTGGTATAGCATGAGGATGCAGTAGCATCCCTATGCTATGCAAACTGTCAGCTCTGCACTGACAGATAAAGTTGCTGATCATGCTCTGAGCATGATCTAGCAACTTTTCTAGCTCTGGTGACCCGGATGTCGTCATGACGACATCGGGTCACCATGGCAACGATTGGTACCCCACAGGGTCTCCGATCCGATGGTAGAGGGGCTGTCATCCCTCTGCCTGCTCCCAGCATGCTGTGATAATTTAGGGCTTTAAAGTGTCTGTAACGGTGCGGGACCGCTCTTGGTACTTAGTGCCGGGTGTCAGAGGTCAGAATCAGCTACACCTGGTGACAATCGCACACTCACAGCCTATGAGCGCGAAACGATCGCGTTGCAGTAATAATACGTCCCGCATTAATAAGTACCAGGGCGCGTGGACATATTACTGTAAATGTCAGAAAGGGGTTAAAAAAAAGTTGTATTAACGATCTAAAGAAAACCCTGTGGTTTGCTGCAAAAGCATTATTTTTCTGTCAACATGGCCATGTGAGGGCTTGTTTCTTGCAGGACAAGTTGTACTTTTGAACACCACCATTGGTTTTACCATAATATGTACTCGAAAACGGGAAAAAAATTCCAAATGTGGTGAAATTGCAAAAAAAAGTGCAGTTCCACAACTATTCTTTGGATTTTTTTTTTTACCATGTTCACTAAATGCTAAAACTGACCTGCAAATATGATTCTCCAGGTCATTTCGAGTTCATAGATCCCAAACATGTATAGGTTTTTTTTTATTTAAATGATGAAAAAAAATCCAAAGTTTGTTAAAAAAAAAAAAAAAAAGATTGCGTCATTTCCTGAGACCCGTAGCATCTCGATTTTTCATGCTGAGCTGATGTTTTTAATGATACCATTTTGGTGTGGATGCAGTCTTTGATTCCCCGTTTGCGGCAACCAAAAAAGCATAATTCTGGTGTTTTAACTTTTTGCTATGTCGTTTACCAAGTGGATTACTTATTTTTATATATTGATAGATGGGACAATTCTGAATGCTTCAATACCAGATATGTGTATTTTTGTATTTTTTTAATTGTTTTATTTTGAATGATGCAAATGGGGGTTATTTGAACTTTTATATTAATTTTATTTTTTATATTTTTAAAAACAATTTTTTTACTTTTCACTTTCTTCAATACTCTGCATGGGAGACTAGAAGCTGCGACAATCCGATCGCCTCTGCTACACCCCAGCGATGATCAGATCGCCTGTGTGTAGCGGAAATGCTCACTTGCTATGACCACCGACCGCTGGGCAATAAGATGCGCCATTTCTGGGGAGGCTGAGAGTTGATGTTTTTAGCCTGCTGGATGCCAATATACATGGCCCCTTACCAGGTTATTAATATCAGCCCACAACTGTATGCCTAGCCTTTGCTGGTTCGATTTTATAGGGGGACCCATGTCAATTTTTTTCAGGGGTTCCCCTGTAAAATAGCCAGTAAAGGCTAAGCAAACATCTGTGACCTGATATTAATAGCCTGGGAACCTTTATGGCTATTGGCTCCTTCTCAGAATATTAACATCAGCCCTCAGCTTTCCCACTGCTAATTAAGAAAATTATAAAAAAATTTGGGAAAAATGAACAGATATTGTGTTTCACGCAAATTTCATGTGTATGTGTCTTTTATTTAACTCTTTATGCACCATTTCATTAATGAGGGTATCTTGCTGACACACACGCACACACACACATATATATATTCACTCATATTTGCTTTGTCTGTGTAAACATTACATTTGAACATGGTATATAATGATATTATGGTCTTCAATGAAGAATGTAAAAGAAGAGGTTGGCCAAGGAAATGACATCACAATTCTTTACTTTCTGTTAAATAATATATCTTTATTTAGCTTGCAAATCCACAGACAAATCCGCAGAGAAAACTGCATTAAAATCCACATCAAATCTGCATCAAAACCGCATGGATTTTCAACTGTGTTTTCGGCCAAGAGAGGAACAATCTGCGCTTAATTTTACAACTTCAGCAAATCCGCAAAGTGCGCACATACCCTTTCAGATCACCAAACAAGTTTAACCCCTTCACGACCCATGACACCTACGTAGGCATCATGAAAAGTCATGCCCAAACGACCCTTGACGCCTACGTAGGCATCATTCTATAAATCGCCCTCCAGCGGGTCGGGTGACTGGGGTCACTGAAAGGTCACCCGACCCGCACACAGAGGACACTCTATGGTTAATCCCAGGGGGCGTGGCTTAGCCCCCACATGCCTACGATCGCTCTGATTGGCTGTTAAAAGTTAAACAGCCAATCAGAGCGATTTGTAATATTTCACCAATGAAATTTGATGAAATATTACAATCCAGCCATGGCTGATGCTGCAATAGCATCGGACATGGCTGGACACAGACACCCGACCCCCCCACACCGACCGGCGGGGCCGATCGGCCCCAGCCACCGATGGATGGTGGCGATCGGTCGCCGCCATCATCATCTGCTCCCCCTCCCCTTCCTATCGCTCCCCCCCACCTTCCGATTCCCCCTGGTACCTCCGAAGTCCTGCTGTGGCTCCCGGTGTCCCGCTGTCCAGATCATGGGCGCCGCCATCTTGCAAAATGTCAGGCGCATGCGCAGTGTGCCTGCCATTGTCCAAGATGGCGGCGCCTATGAATTTGCCGGCCGCCCATTCATTTTTCATTTTGATCACTGTGATAAACTCTCACAGTGATCAAAATGAAAATAAAAGTAAATGCACCCCCTGTTTATCACCCCCATAGCCAGGCACAAACAATAAAATAAAAAAAATTATTTTTTTTCCATTTAGGGTTAGGGTTGGAATTAGGGTTAGGGTTAGAAATAGGGTTAGGGTTAGAATTAGGGTTAGAAATAGGGTTAGGGCTAGAATTAGGGTTAGAAATAGGGTTAGGGTAAGAATTAGGGTTAGGGTTGGAATTAGGGTTAGGGTTAGAAATAGGGTTAGGGTTGGAATTAGGGTTGGAATTAGGGTTAGGGTTGGAATTAGGGTTAGGGTTGGAATTAGGGTTAAGGTTAGGGGTGGGTTGGGATTAGGGTTAGGCTTGTGGTTAGGGTTAGAGTTGGAATTAGGTTTAGGGGTGTGTTGGGGGTTAGGGTTGCAGTTAGGGTTATGATTAGGGTTGGGTTAGGGTTAGTGGTGTGTTGGGGTTAGAGTTGGAGTTGGAATTGAGGGGTTTCGACTGTTTAGGCACATCACGGGGTCTCAGAACGTGACATGGCGCCATAATTTATTCCAGCCAATTTTGCGTTCAAAAAGTCAAACAGCGCTCCCTCCATTCTGAGCCCCAACGTGTGCCCAAACAGTGGTTTACCCCCACATATGGGGTATCAGCGTACTCAGGAAAAATTGCACAACAACTTTCTAATTTCTCCTGTTACCCTTGGGAAAAGAAAATATTGGGGCTAAAAAAATGATTTTTGTGAAAAAAAATGATTTTTTATTTTCACGGTTCTGCGTTATAAACTTCTGTGAAGCACTTTGGGGTTCAAAGTGCTCACCACACATCTAGATAAGTTCCTTGGGGGTCTAGTTTCCAAAATGGGGTCACTTGTGGGGGAGCTCCAATGTTTAGGTACATAGGGGCTCTCCAAACACGACATGGTGTCCGCTAACGATTGGAGCTAATTTTCCATTCAAAAAGTCAAATTGTGCTCCTTCCCTTCTGGGCCCTGCCGTGCTCCCAAACAGTGGTTTATGACCACATAAGAGGTATCAGTGTACTAAGGAGAAATTGACCAACAAATTTTAGGATCCATTTTATCCTGTTGCCCATGTGAAAATGAAAAAACTGAGGCTAAAAGAAAATTTTTGTGAAAAAAAGTCCTTTTTATTTACGGATCAATTTGTGAAGCACCTGGGGGTTTAAAGTGCTCACTATGCATCTAGATAAGTTTGTTGGAGGGTCTAGTTTCCAAAATGGGGTCACTTGTGGGGGAGCTCCATTGTTTAGGCACACAAGGACTCTCCAAACTCGACATGGCAACCGCTAAATATTCCAGCATATTTTCCATTCATAAAGTCAAATGGTGCTCCTTCCGGGCCCTGCCGTGTGCCCAAACAGTGGTTTAGAACCACATATGAGGTATCGGTGTACTCAGGAAAAATTGCCCAACAAATTTTAGTATTCATTTTATCCTGTTACCCATGTGAAAATGAAAAAATTGATGCTAAAAGAAAATTTTTGTTGGAAAAATTAAAAATGTCCATTTTTTCCTTCCACATTGCTTTAGCTACTGTGAAGCACCTAAAGTGATAATAATCTCCTTGAATGTAGTTTTGAGTAGCTTGAGGGGTGCAGTTTTTAGAATGGTGTCACTTTTGGGTATTTTCTGCCATATAGACCCCTCAAAGTGACTTCAAATGTGATGTGGTCCCTAAAAAAATGGTTTTGTAAATTTTGTTGTAAAAATTAGAAATCGCTGGTCAACTTTTAACCCTTATAACTTCCTAACAAAAAAAAATTTGTTTCCAAAATTGTGCTGATGTAAAGTAGACATGTGGGAAATGTTATTTATTAACTATTTTGTGCCACATACCTCTCTGGTTTTACGGAATAAAAATTCAAAATGTGAAAATTGCAACATTTTCAAAATTTTCGCCAAATTTCCGTTTTTTTCACAAATAAATGCAAAAATTATCAACCTAAATTTACCACTAACATGAAGCCCAATATGTCACGAAAAAGCATTCTCAGAATCGCTAGGATCCGTTGAAGCGTTCCTGAGTTATTACCTCATAAATGGACACTGGTCAGAATTGCAAAATATGGCCAGGTCATTAAGGTCAAAATAGGCTGGGTCATGAAGGGGTTAAATATTAGTCAAAGATAACACAAGTAAACACAAAATGCAGATTTTAAATGAACATTGTAAGGATAATGTAAAATATGACGTAAGATTCCCCTGATTATCACATTGCAGAATCTTCTATTCGCAGACTGAACATTGCTATGTCAGTGGTGAGGGCTTGACCCCCCTTCCTTTCCTTAGCCTGTCACAGCTGTAGCTTTTTCTCCCTCTGCCTGACTGTAATGTGAAACTCCAGTGTGTGATCCACTCACTCTTTCCGGTCCCTCCTCCTTCCTCAGGAATGTCTTAATTAGCAGAAAGAATTTTGTTTTTCCTCCAAAATGTGCTTAGCTGCTCTCATAGGCAATAATGAGAACCTAATTATTTGGTCATAAAAAACTACCAGATTATGATAGACCTATGAAAATGACAGATTGGGACGTGCTCCGATCGGGCTTCACTACAGTAGTTCTTGCTAAATTCTAGCACCAACAGAACCAGAGAAATGGATTTCTCCTGAAAAGAGCAGAATAGACAACTAGTGTTTGATGTCATTACAAAGCTAATTTCAATATAAGATGAATGATGGTTCTGCTGATATTCTGCTAGGTTCTCAAGCCCAGATATGATGGTTATAAGTTTTCAGAACCCAAATCTGTACTTTGAGAAAGGGGAGGACTGTCACAAGCCAGCCACTTTAGTGATGTCGCAAAGCCAAAGCTATAAGGTATTTTCCTCCACCCCTCCCTCATGCTAGCCTAGGATGCCGTGGCAATAAGATCTCAAATGCATGGTGACATTTGGCTCCTCCCCACATGGTTCTTCCTGAAATGACCTAAGCAATATGTAAGTTTATCGCTGTTTTTTTTTAAATCCCTTTTATTTGTAGTTGCATTGTACATACTGTTATTGTCTCATATTGTAAAACCTTTTTATCTTCTGAAAACACTGCCCATCTTTGGGGAATAAACTGTAAAATTTATTAGTTCTGTCTCTTTGCTCTGTGACAAATTCACGTGCGTGTAAGCTAATTACGCTACGATTTGGGTTTGCTTTATACCCATCTATTAATTTTACATATTAAGAAGAGAAATCTGAAGCTGGTGGCAGCGACGTGTGTTCTTGCTAGGTGGGTAGCGCTGGTAGTGACTGAGCGGGTTTTATAAGCTGATTGTGTGGCTGCAGCCAAAGCATTTATAATTCCCCCACTGCAGCGGCCTAATAGCCAGTGCTCAACAACTAGCCCGTCCGGCAACTAATTATCCTAGGTGTAGTTCCCTGACTGACCTGAGGGTAAGGGGGGCACCGGAGAGCTGCAAGTTCCAAAGTGGAACTGGAAAGTGGGATATCCATAAATCCCGACAGCTTGTAACATATTGTGGCAGTGGTGGGATAACTAAAATAAACCCCCTGTGGTAAATTGTTAGGGCAAGTCTAGCTTGCTGTTTTTTATCACATGGTGCCAGCAGTGGGATAACTAAGATAAGCCCCCCTGTGCCTGTGATAGCTGTGTGCGGCCAAAGGTCACACCCCCTGATTGTGACAAACGTCTTTACTGTTAAGGGAAAAGGAAAACCAAACCTATAGGGTCCTGGGTGAAAAAGTGATTGCCCCCACCCATCCTTAAAGCATAAATTAACTGTGGTTTATCACATCTTTGGGAAGCTAAGTTCAAGTTTCTCAGCGACACCCAGACCTGAATACTGCCACACCAGTTCTCAAATTACTTAAATAGGGCCTGTCTGACAAAGTGAAGTAGACCAAAAGGTCTCAAAAGCTAATCATCATTACCCATCCAAAGAAATTCTGGAACAAATGAAGAGCAAAGTAATTAAGATTTATCAGTCTGGAAAAGGTTCTAATGCCCTTTCTAAAGCTTTGGGACTCCAGCAAACCACAGTGAGAGCTATTATCCACAAATAGCGAAAACATGGAACAGTGGTGAACCTTTCCAGGTGTGGCCAGCTAACCAAAAGCCCAGCAACGACTCATCCGAAATATCACAAAAGACCCCACAACAACATCCAAAGAACTGCAGGCCTCACTTGCCTTAGTTAAGTTCTATGTTCATGACTCCACCATAAAAAAGAGACTTGGCAAAAATGGCCTGCAAGGCAAAGTTCAAAGATGAAAACCACTGCTGAGCACTAAAAACATAAAGGATTATCTCAGTTTTACCAGAGATCATCTTGATGATCCCCAAGACTTTTGGGACAATGCTCTGTGCACAAGAGAAAAGTTGAACTTTATGGAAGGTGTATGTCCCATTACATCTGGCGTAGAAGTAACACAGCATTTCAGAAAAGGAACATCATACTAAGAGTAAAATATGGTGGTGGTAGTAGTGTGATGGTCTTGTGTTGTTTTGCAGCATCAGGAGCTGGAAGACTTGCTGTGGCAAATGGAACCATGAATTCTGCTACCAAAAAATCCTGAAGGAGAATGTCCGGCCATCTGTTTATAACCTCTGAAGCGTACTTGGGTTATACAGGAGGACAATGATCTAAAATACACCTGCAAGTTTACCTCCAAAAAGCTTAAGAAAATCAAAATTAAGACTTTGGAGTAGCCTAGTCAAAGTCCTGACCTTTAATCAGACTTAGATGATGTAACATGACCTTAAAAAGGCAGTTCATGCTCAGAAATCCTCCAATCTGGCTAAATTACAACAATTCTGCAAAGATGAGTGGGCCAAAATTCCTCCAGAGCATTGTAAAAGAATAATTCCCAGTTATCGCAAACGCTTGATTGCAATTGTTGCTGCTTAGGGTTCCCCATCCAGTTATTAGGTTTAGGGGGCAATCACTTTTTCACCCAGGACCCTGTAGGTTTGAGCTTTCTTCCCTTAATAATGAAGACCTTCATTTAAAAACTGCATTTTGTGTTTACTTGTGTTATCTTTGTCTAATATTTAAATTTGTTTGGTGATCTGAAACATTTAAGTGCGACAAACATGCAAAAGAATAGTAAATCAGGAAGAGGTCAAAACACTTTCACAACACTGTAGGCTTGTGCAAATCCTTCTATCTCTTCATACAAACACAGACAAACTCAGTGATGTTGATATCAAGACTTTGATGCTTTTTTTAGTGTGGTCACACCAAATATTGATTTGATTTGCATTGTCTATTGTTTATCTACTTTGATAATTGATAAAAATAAACTACCGTGTTTTGTGAACTACAAGATGCACTTTTTTACCCCCCCCCAAATTTTGGAGAAAAGTAAGGGTTGCATCTTTATAGTTCAGATGTACCATATAGTCTGGCTGTGATGGGGAATGGCAGCGGTGAAGGAGTGGGTCACAGGAGGCAGAAGCAAGAGGCTGCAGCTAACACTTGTGTCCACTGTTAAAGAAAAAAATATTCACTGCTCCCCACGCCCAAAGTCCCTCCGACCACTATGCACTGAAGCCAATGCCCTAGAGGTGGGTGGGACTATAGGTGTGGAGAGCAGTGAATATTTACATGTACATGTCCCCATACAGGTATATATCAGTATGGGAAGCCATATGTACCCAGATGGGGATCATAAACAGCAGGATGGGGGGATGGGGGATATTAGTACAGAATTGGGGGACATTACCAATATAACAGTGTCAGCAGCAGATTTCACCCCATAACCACATTTTTTGCTTCAATTTTTGCTCTATTTTCCTCTGCTATAACCTAGGTGCGTCTTATAGTACAAAAAATATGATATTAGCACTTCTATTTTTTAAAGAGTTTTTACTTTGCAGCAATTTTTCCACACCTGACTAAAAACTTTTGACCGTATATATAAAAGCTCAAGTGTGTGTATGTATGTATGTACAGTATGTATGTATGTATATATGTATGTGTGTGTGTCTGTATGTCCGGGATAGGCATCCGCACCGTCGCAGCTACAGCCACAAAATTTGGCACAGTCACACGTCTGGACCCCAAGAGCGTCCTAAGCTATGTTGTGAGGCGAAATTTTAACCCCACGCGTTCCAATTCACCAAACAATTTTGCCCCTGTCTACATACTGGGGAAAAAGTGTGTGCGGATCAAGCCCCGCCCCTCATTATGATGTCATAATGCCCCTATCTACATAATGGGAAAACAGTGTGTGCATATCAAGCCCCGCCCCTCATTATGATGTCATAATGGTTGCCATGGCGATGCTGATGTCATCATAGGTTGCAAGCCCCGCCGCTCATTATGATGTCATAATGGTTGACTATAGGATGGAGGATGTGTGATGGGTATATGGGCACTGGACTATGGGATGGAGGATATGTATGACGGGTATATGGACACGGGACTATGGGATGGAGGATGTGTGATGGGTAAATGGGCACTGGACTATGGGATAGAGGATATGTATGACGGGTATATGGGCACGGGACTATGGGATGGCGGATATGTATGATGGGTATATGGGCACGGGACTATGGGATGGCGAATATGTATGATGGGTATATGGGCATGGGACTATGGGATGGAGAATATGTATGATGGGTAAATGGGCACTGGACTATGGGATAGAGGATATGTATGACGGGTATATGGGCACGGGACTATGGGATGGCGGATATGTATGATGGGTATATGGGCACGGGACTATGGGATGGCGAATATGTATGATGGGTATATGGGCATGGGACTATGGGATGGAGAATATGTATGATGGGTATATGGGCATGGGACTATGGGATAGAGGATGTGTGATGGGTATATGGGCACTCGACTATGGGATGGAGGATATGTATGATGGGTATATGGGCACAGGCCTATGGGATCGTGGATATGTATGATGGGTATATGGGCATGAGACTATGGGATGGAGGATGTGTGATGGGTATACGGGCACTCGACTATGGGATGGCGAATATGTATGATGGGTGTATGGGCATGGGACTATGGGATGGAGGATATGTATGATGGGTATATGGGTATGGGACTATGAGATGAAGGATGTGTGATGGGTATATGGGCACTCGACTATGGGATGGAGGATATGTATGATGGGTATATGGGCACGGGCCTATGGGATGGTGGATGTGTGATGGGTATATGGGCACGGGCCTATGGGATGGAGGATATGTATGATGGGTATATGGGCACGGGCCTATGGGATGGTGGATATGTATGATGGGTATATGGGCACGGGACTATGGGATGGAGGATAATTATAATTTGTTATAACTAACCACAGTTAGTTACTAACTGCCGGGCTCTTCAGCTAGTACAAATATAAAATGCATGTAACAATAGTAATTATTATTTTTAATTTATAACTATTAGTAATGGATGTGACTGATAGTCATAATTTATAAAAGTGGTTTATTGTGCACATTAATAGCAGGCTCATTAAATAGAGAATCAATAATTTTGGTCATATACCAGGGTTGACAGAGAAGTAAACGGATGTCTCTTTATTCAGCTTCCTTGGACAACATAATGTTCCAGACAAAATTACAATGTGATGAGAAGCCAGACTGTGATTTTCTTCAAAACAGTGCGTAATCTTTCTTGATTGAGAAATAAGGAACGTGAAGCCTCATTTTTTCCTCTTTTATTCTAGCTACAGTTTCTATTTAGAGAAAAACATGAGAAAAATACAAAGTAAAGACAATTTTAAAAACTTGATAAAATGGTTATTGTACCTGTTCTGTATTACACATTACTGATTACTGTAATATTTGATTAAGCGCTTAATGTGTTAATTATATATTGACTTCGCTAAAACTTGAGAAAAACTGTCAATTTCAGTCAATTTGCTTTCAGTACATATAAATATGCAGTGTTTTTCACAAAATAGCAGTAATACAGATTTAAGCTACGGGTACACACAAAAGTTTGGTCTTCTATAAGCCAATAAAATCAAGATTTTACCATTTCTATGGTTGCTTAGCTAACAAAATTTATAACAAATGGAGGAAAACACTGCGTTTTTTCATTTTTGGTTCAAATTCTCTGATAAATTATAATTTGTATCACTACATTGTGTAACCAATCACACTGACAGGTGATACTCACAAAATTAGAATATCAAAAAGTTAATGTGTTTCAGTTCTTCAATATAAAAAGTGAAACTCATTATGTAGAGTCATTACAGGGTGATCTATTTCAAGTGTTTATTTCAGTTAATGTTGATGATTATGGCTTAGAGACAATGAAAACTCAAAAGCCATTATCTCAGTAAATTAGAAAATTTTATATCCATGATCCAGGCCAGGTTTTTTGACTCCTGTCTGCCCCTTTCCCGGGCTGATCATGTCAAGGGTTAACTTTGCCTGGCCTCGTTTTGGGTTCAGGTCTACTATTTCTCCCTGCTGCGTGCTGCGGCGTTTAATACTCCGGAGGGACATTTTGAGTACCTGGTGATGCCTTTTGGGCTCACTAATGCCCCTTCTGTCTTCCAATCCTTCATGAATGATATTTTCCGGGACTTTGTGGATAAGTTTTTGATCATCTATTTGAATGATATTCTGATCTTTTCCAGTGATTGGGATTCTCATGTGGAACATGTTCGGACTGTGCTCTGGATTTTGAGGGAGAATTCCCTATATGTCAAGGGATCGAAATGCCTTTTCGGTGTACAGAGGATTTCATTTTTGGGATTTATTTTGTCTCCGTCAACTATTGAAATGGACCCGGCCAAGGTACAGGCCATTTATGATTGGGTTCAGCCCACTTCTTTGAAGGCTCTCCAGAAGTTTTTGGGTTTTGCTAATTTTTATCGTAAATTTATAGCTAATTTTTCTGGTATTGCCAAACCACTGACTGATCTGACCAAGAAGGGCGCTGATGTGCTGAATTGGTCTCCAGAGGCTGTTTTGGCATTTCAGGAGCTGAAGCGGAGGTTCACTTATGCTCCGGTTTTACGGCAACCTGATGTGTCACTTCCATTTCAGGTAGAGGTAGATGCTTCGGAGATTGGTGCAGGAGCTGTTTTGTCCCAAAAAGATCCGGTGACTTCTAAAATGAATCCCTGTGCCTTCTATTCCTGAAAGTTCTCCCCATCTGAACGCAACTATGATGTGGGGAATCGGGAATTGTTGGCCATGAAGTGGGCATTCGAGGAGTGGAGACATTGGTTGGAGGTAGCTAGACATCAAGTTGTGGTCCTCACTGACCACAAGAATTTGATTTACCTGGAGTCGGCCAAACGCTTGAATCCTAGACAGGCTAGGTGAGCCTTGTTTTTCACGCGTTTTGATTTTGTGGTCTCTTTTCTTCCGGGCACTAAGAATGTTAAGGCAGACTCCCTTTCTAGGAGTTTCTTTGCTGATTCTCCTATTGTGACCAAACCTACTACCATCCTAGGTGAGGAGGTAGTTCTTTCTGCCATCTCGCCCAATTTGAGACGTGCCCTGGAAGAATTTCAGGAGGACAAAACTGAGCGTTGTCCAATGGGAAAATTGTATGTTCCTGATCAGTGGAGGAAGAGAGTGATGTCTGAAGTTCATTGCTCCGCGTTGGCTGGTCATCCAGGTATTTTTGGTACCAGAGATTTGGTGAGTCGGTCTTTTTGGTGGCCCGCCTTATCTTGTGATGTCAGGAATTTTGTGCAGTCTTGTGGGACTTGTTCCCGGTCTAAACCCTGTTCTCTTTCTAGTGGGTTGTTGATGCTCTTGCCGGTGCCCAAGAGACCATGGACCCATATCTCAATGGATTTTATTTCTGATCATCCTGTCTCTCAGGGAATGACTTATCTGGGTGATATGTGATAGGTTTTCTAAGATGGTCCATCTTGTACCACTCCCAAAGCTGCCATCTTCCTCAGAGTTGGTGCCCTTGTTTTTACAACAGGTGGTTCGGTTGCATGGGATTCCTGAGAACATTGTGTCGGACAGAGGAGTCCAGTTTGTCTCCAGATTTTGGAAAGCTTTTTGTTCCAAGCTGGGAATTCAGTTATCCTTCTCCTCTGCGTTTCACCCACAGACCAATGGGCAGACAGAGAACAAACCAGACTTTGGAGTCCTATTTGAGATGTTTTATATCTGCTGATCAGGATGATTGGGTCTCATTTTTACCCTTGGCCGAATTCGCCCTAAATAATAGGGCTAGTTCTGCCACATTGATGTCGCCCTTTTTCTGTAACTTTGGGTTTCATCCTCGATTTTCTTCAGGGCAAGTGGAATCTTCAGCCTGCCCAGGTGTTGACACTGTGGTAGAGAGAATGCAGCAGATTTGGGACCAAGTGGTGGATAAGTTGTCCCTCTCTCAAGAAAAGGCCCAGCGGTTTTCCAACCGGCATAGGACCATTGGTCCCCGGTTTAAAGTGGGTGATATGGTTTGGTTGTCGTCAAAAAACATCTCTATGAAGGTTGCGTCTCCAAAGTTCAAGCCAAGATTTATTGGACCTTATAGGATTTTGGAGATTCTTAACCCGGTTTCTTCTCGATTGGCTCTTCCAGTTACGTTTAAGATCCATAACGTGTTTCATAAGTCTCTGTTGAAGAGGTTTGTTGAGCTAGTGGTTCCAATGGCGGCACCTCCTGACCCTGTGTTGGTTGAAGGTAATGTGGAATATGAGGTAGAGAAAATACTGGTTTCTCGTCTGGCTAGACGGAGACTCCAGTATTTGGTCAAGTGGAAGGGTTATGGCCAGGAGGACAATTCTTGGGTCTCTGCCTCTGAAATTCATGCCAATAGATTGGTTCGTGCTTTTCACCGGGCCCATCCTGATCAGCCTGGTCACGTGGATGAGGGTTCGGTGACCCCTTCTCAAGGGGGGGGGTACTGTTGTGAACTCACTTTCTGGTTTACCTCTGGCTTCTGGTGAGGGTGGTGGAGCTTGCTATGTTGACAGAGGAGTCGTGAGTTCTCCATCTGGGCTCCCTCTAGTGGTGACAGTAGGTAATGAAGCTGATCTAAATGGCAGAGACCTGCCACCTGAGGAGGAGGACTGTGAGTTGACATCAGGAGTCTCTGACTGGATTTAAGACAGCCGACTCCCTAATTTTGTGCTGGTGATTTTCCCTGCCCTGAGGTTCTGGTTTCCAATTCTGTTCCTGCCTTCTCAAGCTAAGTGTGCTCTGCTATTTTTTCACATGAGATTTGGTCTGGTTTACTCAGTTTTTGTGGTCAGCCAGCCCCTGCTGGGGCTGTGCTGAATTTCCATTCTTATGTCTCTGTTTATGCCAGTTTGCTTTTTGTCCCTGATCAGATTGGTCTCTTTTTGATCTGTCTTCAGAATATACCAGAGTGCTGAGATAGGGAATTGAAGTCTAGTGACTTCAGGGTTTTTGTTATCAGAAAGTGTTGGACATTTTTTGGCAGGGTTTTGTGCGTGATTGGAGACAGCAGCTTTCCTTTCCTGTCCTTTCTAGTTAGTGTGGGCCCCATCGTTTGCTCAGCCTACTTTTCTATCTGTGTTTGTGTTTTCATCTTGTCTCACCGACAATACATGTTTGGTGGCTGTCTATTGCTTTGGGGTCTGCTCTGGGGCAGTTTAGATTTCCCCTTTTCTTGCTTTAGGCTTATTTAGTTCTCTGTCTGTGACGAGGCGTCTAGGATCATCGTAGGTACGCTCCACGGCTACTGCTAGTTGTGTGGATAGGATCAGGGGTCTGCAATCCGCTTAGTTACTAGCCTCTCTGGTTTTCTGTGGCTTAGCTTGTTTTTGTTGTTCCTCCTCGGTGACTCATTCATAACATTTACCATTCCACCACCCCAACCACTCCACATACCAGACCTCTGCCCTTCCCTAATAACCTCCCTCTCCAACATCACTGAAGAAGAGCTTACTCACCTCCTTTCCAAATCACATCTCACCGCCTTAGAACTTGACCCCATCCCTTTCCACCTTCTCCCCAACCTCACTAACATGATCATTCCAGCCCTAACCCATCTCTTCAACCTATCCCTAACTTCTGGTACCTTCCCCTCTGCCTTCAAACATGCCACCATAACAACATCCTCAAAAAATCAAACGTTGACCCAACTGCTATGCCCAGCTATCGCCCCATATCACTGCTCCCGTTTGCTTCCAAACTCCATGAGCAGCATGTCCATGCTCCACTTTCATCCCACCTCTCATCTAACTCCCTCCTTGACATCCTGCAATCTGGCTTCTTCCCCCACCACTCCACTGAAACTGCCCTGACCAAAATTACTAATGACACTCACAGCCAAAGCTAACAGACAGTTCTCCATCCTCCTCCTTCTCGACCTGTCCTCTGCCTTTGACACAGTTGACCACTGCCTACTGCTACAGATTCTTTCTTCGCTTGGCATCAAAGACCTTGCCCTGTCCTGGATTTCCTCATACCTTTCTGACCGGACATTCAACGTTTCCCACTCCCACACTACCTCCTCATCCTGCCCCCTCTCTGTTGGAGTCCCCCAAGGCTCTGTCCTGGGACCCCTACTTTTTTCCATCTATACTCTTGGCCTAGGACAACTCAAAGTCCCATGGCTTCCAGTACCAACTGTATGCAGATGACACTCAGATCTACCTCTCTGGCCCAGATGTCACCTCTCTGCTGTCCAGAATCCCGGAGTGTCTATCAGCCATATCCTCCTTTTTCACCTCTTGTTTCCTAAAACTCAATGTAAACAAAACTGAACTCACCATCTTTCCTCCATCTCACGTATCTTCCCTACCCGATCTATCTATTATGGTAAACGGCATCACGCTCTCTCGCGCACCTGAAATCCGCTGCCTCGGAGTAACTCTCGACTCTGCCCTGTCCTTCAAACCACACGTCCAAACTCTTGCCACCTCCTGTCGCCTCCAACTCAAAAATATTTCCAGAATCCATCCCTTCCTCAGCCCTCAATCTACTAAAACTCTTGTACATGCCCTCATCATCTCCCGCCTTGACTACTGCAACACTCTCCTCTGTGGCCTCCCTGCTAACTCTCTTGCACCACTCCAGTCTGTCCTCAATTCTGCTGCCCGACTAATCCACCTCTCTGCCCTCTGCAAATCCCTCCATTGGCTCCCAATTCCCCAACGAATCCAGTTCAAACTACTAACACTGACCTACAAAGCCATCCACAACCTTCCCCCTCCCTATATCTCTGAACTTATCTCCCAATATCTTCCCTCATGTAATCTTCGATTCTCCCAAGACCTCCTACTCTCCTCCACACTTATTCGTTCCTCACACAACCGCCTCCAAGATTTCTCCCGAATATCCCCTATCCTCTGGAATTCCATGTCTCAACACATCTGATTATCCACCACCCTCGGATCCTTCAAACGGAACCTGAAAACCCATCTTTTCAGGAAAGCTTACAGCCTGTAATAACCATTCTGCTGCCTCACCACCGCCCAAGCTGCCGCCTCATCCTCACCAGAGATGCTGCACCCCCGACCTTCTGTCTCTTCCCCAACATCCCGTAGAATGTAAGTCCGCAAGGACAGCGTCCTTTCCCCTCTGCACCAGTCTGTCATTACCAAAAGAAGGATAGAAAACCCATTAGAGTAGTAAAAACAATTCTATAGCATATACTGATAGACTATAATAAATAATGAGTTAATATGAGGATTAATGTGGACAATCGCAAAGATCATGAACATTAACACAGAAAAAACAAGCGATCATAAAAGTCCAAAAGACTAAGTTAATTCTAAAGATAAAAAATTCAATCTTTATTATAACATGACCAGGATATATGGAAAAGGGGATTAAGTCATACATGACCATGGTAGCATGAGGGCGACCAAGTGGGGCATACACTGGGCAAATAGACAGCAAAGGGGAAACACAGGTGACAAACATGGTTGTGATGGTAACATTGAATATATGACACCTATCCCCAAACAATACATATTGCATATAAAAGCCAGACAGGATACACTGATATAAAAGTTAGCACTGCAATACAGTAACTCATAAAGACATCTTTACCTGTTGGAATAGTATGTAGAGGTCCACCCGGGTATGGGGGGGGGTTCATACCCGGGTCATACCCTGTCTGGCTTTTATATGCAAAATGCATTGTTTGGGGATAGGTGTCATATATTCAATGTTACCATCATAACCATGTTTAAGTCAACTGTGTTCCCCCTTTGTTGTCTATTTGCCCAGTGTATGCCCCACTTGGTCGCCCTCGTGCTACCGTGGTCATGTTTGACTTAATCCCCTTTTCCATATATTCTGGTCATGTTATAATAAAGATTGAATTTTTTCTTTTTAATTAACTTAGTCTTTTGGACTTTTTTGATCGCTTGTTTTTTCCGTGTTAATGACCAGTCTGTCATTGTAAATTTGTTTACTGTTAACGATATCTATAACCTTGTATGTAACCCCCCTTCTCATGTACAGCACCATGGAATTAATGGTGCTATATAAATAAATAATAATAAAAATAATAATAGTGGTAGTCTGTATATAAAAACCATTTTAGCCACGTTTTGCTGTGTTACTGGTATCACAGGTACAGTGAAAAAAATGAAGTTATAGTCTTCCTGCAGTCAATTGCTTCCAGCCATTGCATTCATGCAGTCACCAGAGAGTGCGCTGTAGTCACCCCCCCTGCACCTTGAATGACAGCTTACAGGGGAGTAATTACATTGTGTAGCAAGTGATGACGGTTACAGCCCACTGCACCGCTCCAATTACTTTTTTTCAAGTAGTAGTGCTATCAGTAACACAGAAAAACATGGTTAAAATACTAGTTACCTTCAGGTTATTTCTACCTGAAAATTGTGTTTTATAGGTGTCTGGTTTCCTTTAAACTGTATAGTTAACTTCAAATGAGAACTAAAGACTCTCAATTTCAAATGAAAAGTTTCAACTCAAAACATAGTCAGATTTATTTGCCCATATGTATAAATAGTGGACATGTTGTGCTTTATGGCCTTCACTTCATTGACTGCTGTAGGCAAAACATTACCTCTCACAATGTGTAATAGATGCTTAACTGCACTGCCCATTACATACCCCTTCCTCTTTTATTGGCAAGCACTTACCGAAGATTGACACAAATCATGTAATACTTAAACATGCCCTGAAGAAAAAGACAATAAGTCCCTGAAATGCTGCAAAAATCAATCAAGCAAGTATTTAAATTTACATGAAGAAATTGTGCTTCACGATATGGACTGAGAGAAAAGAATTGAAGCAGAAAAGTTGAAACAGAAAAAAAAGCAATTTCATTTGTTTCTAATTTTTTCAGTGTTCACTGTGTGGTAAAAATGACATGTTAAGTTTATTATGTGGGTTATCACAATTACGATGATTCCAAATTTAGTAATTTGCTTTTTTTATGGTGGGCACTTTCCCAAAGGAAATCCCCAGGTCAATACCCCCGCAGATGACTTTGTAAGCAATATCTTCCATATTGACAGACAGGAAAGATATATGTTAGCCAGTAAATAGAAAATATTACAATTTGAGAGTCCTGGTGGGTACCTTTCAATGGGTATCTGAAAAGAAGGTAATAAATAGCAAGCTTTCGAGACTACTCAGGTCTCTTTATGAGGCATAGAATAACACAGAATCTGAAGAATCACATATTTAGACACAACAGAACACAGGAATGGTACAATATTAGTTACTTCACTATGCCCTGTGACCTAAGTAGTCTCAAAAGCTTGCTATTTATTACCTTCTTTTCAGATACCCATTAAAAGGTACCAAGTTCTAGTGATGGGCGAGTAGCATTGTTGCTCGGGTCTCCCCGAGCATGCTCGGGTGATCTCCGAGTATTTTGGAGTGAATCATAGAATCGTAGAGTTGGAAGGGACCTCCTGGGCCATCTGGTCCAACCCCCTGCTCAAAGCAGGATTCGCTAAATCATCCCAGTCAGATGTCTGTCCAGCCTCTGTTTGAAGACTTCCATTGAAGGAGAACTCACCACTTCTCGTGGCAGCCTGTTCCACTCATTGATCACTCTAACTGTCAAAAAGTTTTTTCTAATATCTAATCTGTGTCTCCTCCCATTCAGTTTCATCCCATTGCTTCTAGTCTTTCCTTGTGCAAATGAGAATAAAGTTGATCCTTCTACAATGTGACAGCCCTTTAGATATTTGTAGACAGCAATTAAGTCTCCTCTCAGTCTTCTCTTTTGCAAACTAAACATTCCCAAATCCTGCAACCTTTCCTCATAAGACAGGGTTTGCAGACCGGTCACCATTCTGGTCGCTCTTTTCTGAACTTGCTCCAGTTTGTTGATGTCTTTTTTAAAATGTGGTGCCCAAAACTGGACACAATATTCCAGATGAGGTCTGACCAAAGAGGAGTAGAGGGAAATAATGACTTCACGTGATCTAGACTGTATGCTTCTGTTAATACATCCTAGAACTGCATTTGCCTTTTTTGCTGCTGCATCACACTGTTGACTCATATTCAGTCTGTGATCTATTAGTATACCCAAGTCTTTTTCACATGTGCTGTCACTTAGCCCTATTCCTCCCATTCTATATATGCTTTTTTCATTTTTATTGCCCAGATGTAGTACTTTGCATTTCTCCCTGTTAAAAACCATTCTGTTAGTTACTGCCCACTTCTCCAGTTTATTTAAATCTTTTTGAATCCTCTCTCTCTCTTCTCTAGTATTAGCTATCCCTCCTAGCTTTGTGTCATCAGCAAATTTAATCAGTTTACCCTCAATTCCTTCATCTAAATCATTGATAAAGATGTTGAACAATACAGGGCCCAGGACAGAGCCCTGTGGTACCCCACTTGAGACTTTCTTCCAACTGGATGTGCAGCCATTTACGACCACTCTTTGGGTCCGATCTCTAAGCCAGTTATGAATCCACCTAACAGTTGCCTTGTCCATTCCATACTTAATCATTTTTTCAATAAGGATTGTATGAGAGACTTTGTCAAATGCTTTGCTGAAGTCAAGATATACTATATCTACAGCATTTCCTTGATCCACCCAATCAGTGATACCGTCATAGAAGGAAATTAAGTTAGTCTGACATGACTTATTAGTTACAAACCCATGCTGACTCTGTTTGATCACTTCATTCTTATCCAGGTATTGACTTACATGTTGTTTAATAATTTGTTCAAAGATCTTTCCTGGTATAGAAGTCAGACTCACCGGCCTATAGTTGCCTGGGTCCACCTTCTTCCCCTTTTTGAAGATAGGAACAACATTTGCTCTTCTCCAGTCTTCTGGCACTTCTCCTGTTCTCCAAGAATTTTCAAAGATTATGGAGAGTGGTTCAGAAATTTCTTCTGCTATCTCCTTCAGTACTCTGGGGTGTAATTCATCTGGACCTGGAGACTTGAATTCATTTAGGTTAGCTAAGTGTTTCCTCACTATCTTTCTGTTTATAGATATCCTGGATTCTTCTATTCCCTTAATAGGACAGTGAATAACAGTTGGTGTTACATTTCCTTTCTGAGAGAAAACAGATGCGAAATAGGAATTTAAAAGTTCAGCCTTCTCAACATCCTGTCTTACCATTTCATCATTTTCATCCTGTAAAAATCCTATAGCATCTTTGACTTTTCTTTTACTTTTGACATATCCCCAAAATCCTTTATTATTGCTTTTGACATCTCTTGCAAGCCTCAATTCATTTTCAGCTTTAGCTAATCTGATTTGTGCCCTGCAGATTCTGCAGACAGCATTATATTCTTCTTTAGATATGCCTCCCTCTTTCCATTTTATAAACATTTTTTTCTTCCTTTTTAGCATGTGCTTAAGTTCTGTGTTCACCCATCCTGGTTTCCTTAAATGCTTCCTATTCTTCCCTCTTTTCGGAATTGTTAACAACTGTGCTTTGAGAATTTCATTTTTCAAGATTTCCCATCCTTCCTGGACATTTTTGTCTTTAAGGATATCCAGCCATTGGATCCCTCCAATTATCTTTCTGAATCCCTTAAAATCTGCCTTTCTGAAATCTAACCTTGACGTCTGAGTCTTCACAGGTCTTCCTCCTCTAGTTATCCAAAATTCTAAAATAGCATGGTCCCTACCTCCTAGGGTTCCAGCCACTTTTACCTCCTCAACCATTTCCTCCCTGTTTATAAGGATTAGATCCAAGGTAGCAGTTCCCCTTGTTTTCTCCCCTACCTTTTGGAAGATAAAGTTGTCAGCAAGAGAGGATAAGAATTTCCTTGACCTGTTAGTTTTGCCTGACAGAGATTCCCAACAAATGTCTGGATAGTTGAAATCTCCCATGACAACTATGTCATATTTTTTGGAGAACTTGGCCATTTGATGCATAAAGAGTTCATCCATAGCTTCAGCTTGCACAGGCGGCCTGTAGTAAATGCCTACAATGGTGTCCTTTCCATTGTTCTGTCCTTGTATTCTTACCCAAACAGTTTCCACAGAACTCCCAGTCTCTGAAGCTTCAATCTCTGTGCAGATATACGCGTTTCTAACATACAATGCAACACCTCCTCCTCGTTTATCAAGTCTGTTTCTTGCAAATAAGTTGTATCCTTCTAGTCTTGTATTCCAATCATGTGTATTGTCCCACCAAGTTTCAGTGATTCCAATGACATCATATTTCTTTTCCTGTGTTAGTAGTTCCAATTCTCCTTGTTTGTTGCCCATGCTTTGTGCATTAGTATAGAAACATTTTAGTTTGTGATTGGTTTCTCTTTCTCCAATATTTTTATTAATTAGATTATTTCGTCTTTGTTCTTCCTTTCCACTTCTATTAGCAGAGTTCTCAATAGCATTTGTCAGGTGTATGGCTTTTTCTGGTCTTTTGCTTCCCTTCCCATGTTGTTCTAGTTTAAAGCTCTCCTTACAAGTGTAGCAAGGCGACTTCCAAATACATGCTTTCCAGTCTTCGTAAGGTGCACCCCATCTCTAGCAAGTAGTCCATCGTATAAGTAGTTCACTCCGTGATCCAGAAATCCAAATCGTTGCTGACGGCACCATCGACGTAGCCAGTTGTTCACCTGCAGAATCTTATTCCACCTCCTTGTTCCATGGCCATCCACTGGGAGGATGGAAGAGAAGACCACCTGCGCTCCCAGTTCTTTCACTTTCTTGCCTAAGTCTTCAAAGTCTCTGCAGATGGTTTCCAGGTCGTTTCTTGCAGTGTCATTTGTCCCCACATGTAGTAGCAGGAATGGGTAGTCATCTGTAGGTCTGAAGAGTCCTGATATCCTGTCAGACACATCTTTAATTTTTGCACCTGGAAGACAGCACATTTCTCTTGAAGTTATATCCGGTCTGCAGATAGCGGCCTCTGTTCCTCTCAACAGGGAATCCCCCATGACCACCACTCTCCGTTTCTTCTTCACAACATTTTTCTTTCTCCATCCAGGAGGACTCTGAAGGCGTACAAGGTTGCTGTTTGTTGGCAAAGTCTTATCCTGATGTATTTCTTCATCATTTTCCTGCGTGAGAGCCTGGTACTGGTTTCTGAGCAGTATGGGTGCTGACTGCCTCCTGATCCTCCTGCTTCTCTGGGTCACATGTCTCCATTCCTCTGTTTCTTCAGGTACACTTCGAATTTCTTCTCTTTCTGTAACATGAAGAGATAATTCTGCTCTGTCCAAGAACTCTTCACCTTCCTTAATGATCTTCAACGTAGCCAACCTCTCTTCGAGATTTTGCAACTTTTCCTCCAACAGGGACACAAGCTTGCATTTGTGGCATGTGAAATTTGGCTTTTCCACTGGTAAGTCTGTGAACATGTAGCAAGAAATGCAGCTCACCAAATGGCTCCTGGCCTCTTCCATCTTGAGATTTCTTAAAAACGATGAAAGATGAGCCAAAATTCGCGCGCCGATAGTGATCGTAGAGCTCGCGGAGACTCTTCACTTATCCCAGAAGGCACTGGGAATATGCAAATGATCTCCTCAAGACTCTTCCCCTGGTTTTCCGATTTCCTCTTTTCAGCTGCAACGGCCAAAACCCAGTGATCGTAGAGCTCGCGGAGACTCTTCACTTATCCCAGAAGGCACTGGGAATATGCAAATGATCTCCTCAAGACTCTTCCCCTGGTTTTCCGATTTCCTCTTTTCAGCTGCAACGGCCAAAACCCAGTGATCGTAGAGCTCGCGGAGACTCTTCACTTATCCCAGAAGGCACTGGGAATATGCAAATGATCTCCTCAAGACTCTTCCCCTGGTTTTCCGATTTCCTCTTTTCAGCTGCAACGGCCAAAACCCAGTGATCGTAGAGCTCGCGGAGACTCTTCACTTATCCCAGAAGGCACTGGGAATATGCAAATGATCTCCTCAAGACTCTTCTCCTGGTTTTCCGATTTCCTCTTTTCAGCTGCAACGGCCAAAACCCAGTGATCGTAGAGCTCGCGGAGACTCTTCACTTATCCCAGAAGGCACTGGGAATATGCAAATGATCTCCTCAAGACTCTTCCCCTGGTTTTCCGATTTCCTCTTTTCAGCTGCAACGGCCAAAACCCAGTGATCGTAGAGCTCGCGGAGACTCTTCACTTATCCCAGAAGGCACTGGGAATATGCAAATGATCTCCTCAAGACTCTTCCCCTGGTTTTCCGATTTCCTCTTTTCAGCTGCAACGGCCAAAACCCAGTGATCGTAGAGCTCGCGGAGACTCTTCACTTATCCCAGAAGGCACTGGGAATATGCAAATGATCTCCTCAAGACTCTTCCCCTGGTTTTCCGATTTCCTCTTTTCAGCTGCAACGGCCAAAACCCAGTGATCGTAGAGCTCGCGGAGACTCTTCACTTATCCCAGAAGGCACTGGGAATATGCAAATGATCTCCTCAAGACTCTTCCCCTGGTTTTCCGATTTCCTCTTTTCAGCTGCAACGGCCAAAACCCAGTGATCGGAGATCTAGTTTTTGTCATCTCAGCTGCATGATTTGCGGCTGCTAGACAAGCTAAATACATGTGGGAATACAAGAGAAAATGGACCCCAAAATTTGGGGTCATTCCAAAAATTACTGTGAAGCACCAGAAGAGGAAATTAGACTTCTTGAATGTGGTTTGTGCAGTTTTAGATAGGTTTGTGTCACTTTTGGGTATTTTCTGTGATATAGGCCCCTCAAAGTCACTTGAAATGTGATGTCCCTAAAAAAAAATGGTTTTATAAATTTTGTTGGAAAAATTAGCAATCTTTTAACCCATATAACTTCCTAACCAAAAAAATAATGTTTCAAAAATTGTGCTGATGTAAAGATGACATGTGAGAAATGTTATTTATTAACTATTTTGTGTGATATGACACTCTGATTTAAGGGCACAAAACTTAAGAGTTTGAAAATTGTAAAATTTTCAACATTTTTGACAAATTTCCATTTTTTTCACAAATAAACCTCATATTGAAAAAGTTTTACCACTATCATCAAGTACCAAATGTCACAAAAAAAGAATCTCAGAATCAGTGGGATCCGTTTAAGCATTCCAGAGTTATTACCTCATAAATTGACACTGATCAGAATTGTAAAAATTGGCCTGGTCATTAAACTGCAATCAGCCATAAGTGGTAAAGGGATTAAAATTAGACTGTAGATACCAATTCATAGGCAGTGTGGGCAGAAAACAAAGTTAGACAGAAAAAGGTTATAATTGGATGAGTTTAGTCCAAACTGGCTTCTTAAGAGGCCAGAACGATGAATTACCAGCAGAGGAGGAAATAAGTCACCAGAAACAATGATTGTTTGGGAGAAGGATAGAAGGAAAAAGCATTCCAGAACCCTCTACTTTATGGACATCAAATTTGCAAATGAGGGAAGGGGTATCTATAGTCTGAGCTGGTTCAAAAATCCATTCTTTAGAGTCAAGTCATTGGGATAGAATCTTTTCCTTACGACTTTTAGACATCCAAATCTCCTTGATTTCATACTGCACATCAGAAAGAGATAAAGCTGCAGGGGAAGTTGTAGGATTTCAGGTGACACAAAGGGAAAAAATGGATGAGAGGTTTCACAAGATGGAAATAAAAAGAATGTGGTACTTGTAACTGTGCTGGAAGTTGCAGTTAAAGATTACCTTTCACCAGTAGCATAGCTACCGGGGGAGGGCAGAGGGGGTGGTGGCTCCGGGCCCCGCACTCTGAGGGGTCCCACCCGGAGCTACACTCCATGCATTATTTTACAGTCTGCCTATGGGGAGTGCTGCCTTAGCTATCAGTCTGCCTTTGGGGGTGCTGCCTTACCTATCAGTCTGCCTATGGGAGTTGCTGCCTTACCTATCAGTCTGCCTATGGGGGGTGCTGCCTTACCTATCAGTCTGCCTATGGGGGGTGCTGCCTTACATATCAGTCTGCCTATGGGGGGGTGCTGCCTTACCTATCAGTCTGCCTATGGGGGGTTCTGCTTTACCTATCAGTCTGCCTATGGAGGGTGCTGCCTTAACTAACAGTCTGCCTATGGGGGGTGCTGCCTTGCCTATCAGTCTGCCTATGGGGGGTGCTGCCTTACCTAACAGTCTGCCTATGGGGGGGTGCTGCCTTACCCATCAGTCTGTCTATGGGGGTGCTGCCTTACCTAACAGTCTGCGTATGGGTGGGTGCTGCCTTACCTATCAGTCTGCCTATGGAGGGATGCTGCCTTACCTAATAGTCTGCCTATGAGGAGTGCTGCCTAACCTATCAGTCTGTCTATGGGGGGTGCTGCCTTACATTACAGTCTGCCTATGGGGGGTGCTGTCTTACATTACAGTCTGCCTATGGGGGGGTGCTGCCTTCTATTACAGTCTGCCTATGGGAGGGTACTGCCTTATATTACAGTCTGCCTATGGGAGGGTACTGTCTTACATTACAGTGTGCTTAGGGGGCTGCATTATACTATAGAGTCTGCCTATGGGGGGGCTGAATTATACTGTAGAGTATATGGGGAGTACATTATACTATATTGAGAACTATCTGGTGTATTATGCTATATTGAGGCTATCTAGGGTGCCATAATACAGTGTGGAGATTACAGTAAGGGGGCCATCATACAGTGTTGGAGCCATCAAAAAGTTTGGGGGATAGTAAGGGGTCAGTATATATACAGTGAGGGGGCATTATACTGCACATAAGAGAGCATCATACTGTGTATAGGGGAGCTGTACAGGGGGACTCTGAACAATATTAAATGTAAAGTGAGCACTTATTGATATAGTGGGACTCTAACTGTGACTGTCAAAGGGGCACACACAGGGCAATATTACTTTCTAGGGGGCAAAATGTGGGCACTGTTTACTAGGGCACTTACACCCAACATCACTATATTGTAGAGGTTTGCTTTAGAATTTAAAGGGCACAGAGAACCACCCAGAAGGTGCAGTAATAGGGACACATACGTCAGCAGCAGCTCAGCGTTGGGGCATCAGTAGGATGAGGAGTTTGTGCAGGCTGAGGATAGATGGTGATGGGGCTGGAATATGAGAAGTGAAACGTATCTTTCTTGTATTCTCTGTAGCCGAGTCCTGACTGGAGAATTGTCATTGTCGGTCTGGGCCATATGGAAAAGACATGAGAAGTGAACGATTCCATCAGAAAGAACGTCGGCGGTAAGACACTATCTGTAACTCTGCTGTAATCACTTATATGTTCTGTAGGACTGGCATCTACCATTGACCATATGGTGGTAATATCTATATTGGTCTTTATATAGAGATTATTTCCAGTAACATCGCGGTCATCTGCTGAGGTTCTCCTACATCCACTATTAGGGTGAGTCACTGACTTGTAATCAAGGTTACCAGGCTAGGGGCCCACTCAGAAGTTTTCCCCGCCCTGAACCAAAACCCTAGCTACGTCTCTGCCTGTCACCAAATGTTTCATGTCGAACTGGACACAGGATGTAGCAGTAGCTGTAGGGGAGAACAAAAATAATTTCTTACTTTTTTATTTCACAATATTAGCAAACAAAGTATTTGGCATCTAATGAGTTAACTATTTTTACGTGCAAGTGATTATCATCAGATTTTTCACTATGGTTGTGTACTTGTTCTTCCTGTATGATGATGGCCAATGATAAGCAGACAGCAACACTAAGGCATCTTTCACACATCAGTTTTTGCCATCAGTCATAATCCGTCGATTTGTGAAAAAAACGGATCCAGCGACTGATGCTGCTGGATCAGTTTTTTTTTCATAGACTTGTATTAGTGACGGATTGCGACGGATGGCTACATGTTTCATCCGTTGTTCGACGAATCCATCGGAAAATCTTTGTCCGTCGAAAAGTCGGACAGCGACGAGTCCAGTGCCGTCCATCGTTGGCTATAATGGAAGCCTATGGGTGCTGTTATTAATAGGTCACCGAGGAGGATAGCAGGAATAGGCTAGGCCACCAGGAAACCAGAAAGTTTGGTAACTCAGCAGATTGCAGACCCCTAATCCTAACAACACAACTAGCAGTAGCCGTGGGGCTACCAACAATGCCCTAGATGCCTCGGCACAGCCGGAGAACTAACTAAGCTTAAAGCAAGAAAGGTAAAATCTAAACTGCCCCAGAGTAGAACCCCAAAGAAATAGATGTCTCACCGACCATATATGGTTGGGGGCTAAGATGAGGCACAAACACAGGCAGAAAATAGACTGAGCAAATGATAGGGTCCAAACTGTCTAGAAAGGATAGGAAAGGAAAGACACTGTCTGCAATCACGCAAAAACCCTAAAAAATCCAACACGTCTGATGTACAAAAAACAGTGAGGTCTCTGGACCTCTCCCCCACTATATCAGCATTCTGGTGTGAACTGGCAGCAAAGCAAAATAGACTAATATAACAGGGGACTGAACAAACTGACAAAAGCTGTAACATATGGAGCGGGATCCAGCACTGCCCCAGGAGGGAGCACGCTGAACCCTCACAGCAAAGCAGAAAGAGGTAAAACCAGATCAGATGCAAAGGATTAGCAAATGAATAACTTAACTGAAAACTGCAGGATCAGGCAGGAGACAGCAGACCTCAAAATGCACAAGAAGAAACTAATCACCAGCAGCAACTGAGGGAAGCCTGCTCACTTATATCTTCCCAGTCAGTAACCCCTGATTTCCAATCATCTTCGTCAGGTGGCAGACTTCTATCAACTCAGCCAGCTCCACTACCCGCAGTAACCACCAGAGGGAGCCCCGACTCAGAAGTCAGATCAAGAGAATTCACAACAGGGCACAGGATCCGTCGCTGTCCATCAAAAGATGGAATCCGGCGACAGATTCCATTTTTTAAAACTGAGCATGCCTGGAATAATTTTTCTTCCATTAATTTAAGCCCATTTTCCATTCTGGCACAGGAATAAAAATCTCTCACTTCATTTAAAATTACTACAGCGGCTGCTGCGGGTGCATGTTATTTACAATCTGCGCAGGATCAGTTTTTTTTCACACTTTGACGATGGATTGCGACTGATTGTAAAAAACTGATGTGTGAAAGAGCAGAAAGAAGAACATGCCAACACCATAGCTTAGAGCAGATTTCTCAGTTTGTGAAATGGAATGATGCAGCTCTGATCTCCTGGTCTAACCTTCTGAGTCCGTGTGGGAAAAGGGCCAGTTAAGTTGAGTTTAGCTTTGTCACATTACAAGTCCTTCTATTAGGTCTTCTGAATAATGAGTGTGTCAGTAATCACATTTATGCCTGCTGTGCTGAGGCAACATCTAATCCCTCTGCAGTGAGAACAGAGCTGGATGTCATTACATCTCGCATGTCTTGACTGCCCGTTCTGCACTTAGCCTGTGCAAGATGTAATGATACCCAGCTCTGCTCTCGCAGCAAAGCAATTACAAGTTAAGGACAATAGACATAAATGTGATACTGCCATTTCTCTGGAGGAAGGCATTATGGGTGAAAGGCATTATGGGTGAAAGGCACTACAGCAAAAGTGACCATGCTATGTGAGAAGGAGAGCTGATAGAAGGTTTTGCAATGTAACACACCTAAACTCAGCTGCACTGGCCCTTCTCCCATCCTGGTTCATGCAAAAAGTCAGATGAGGAGATCAGAGCTGTATCATTATATCTTACAAACTGAGAACTTTTCTCTGAACTATGGTCTTCCTTTTAAGTTTAGCTTCATGCTTATGATTGGTCAGCATCATACAGGTAAAAGAAGTACACGCTGCTAGTGAAAACTATCTGAAAACACCATAGCACCCACTTGGACTTAAAAAAGTTAGATAATTAGGTGAAAAATACTTTGATTTCCAACATTTCCATAAAGAAACTAAATTTAAAAAAAAACACTTTATTTCACACTGCGGCTACCTTTACATTGCATGTCCAGATAAACATGAAAAATATGGTGACAGGTCCTCTTTAAAAGCACAAAGGTTAGACACAGATGTAGAATTTTCTAACATGATGCACATACAACAATGCATCATGGTATCTTGATACAGAAAACAGTAACTCAAAACCAAATTTAGCATGATGAATGGCTTCTGATGTGCTGTGTCCAGTTATAGTTTTGTATATCAAGATTTTTTTTACATCATGGTATAGTTAACGCAATGAGTGTTATGATAACAATGTGTAATCTTAAAATCATGTAAAGACTCAAGAATCAGGGAATGTTTAATTACTTTTATGTTTCAGTACTGTGTGGTACTATGACATCACTCCTGCAAAGAGGTGTGCAGTTAACAAGGTGCCTAGAGAGACATATTGTAGGCTGAGGAAGGTGTCAGGTGAGAAGGCAATAGTGGTAGTGGTGAGATGAGCAGAGAGCAAGCTGGGGAGAACAACAGCCCAAGGAGTGACATCTATTTTGCTGCAGGGGAAACACACTAGGCACTTAATGAGTGAATAGAGGTCTTAGCTGGATAAGTGAGCACCACAAGTGACTTTCAAATTTGCAGCTTTGTAGCTAGTTCTCCGTGAGAGACCTACCCAATACTGATGAACAAATTGCCCCCAGAGATGAGCTAGGTCTACTGATCAGATAAAAGAAAGGGGTCATAAATGTTTATGTTTACTGTTGCTATAAAGTTAATGCCTCATTAAGAGTCATCATGCTTAGAGTTCAGCAAATGAGTACTTCCGGCCAGTGGCCACCGATAACGGCTAATCGGCGGAGGTGCCGAGTGTCAGACCCTGACTGATCGAACATCGATGACCTATCCTGAGGCTAGGTCATCAATGCTAAAGTAGTGGACAACCCTTTTAAGATACTGTCACAAAACAGTGTGCATCTAAATTATAACCATTGATATCTGTGCCTCTCAGTAAGTAAAGTTATTAGTAAGTAAAGTTATTGTAGAATGTGGTCATCTTGTATAGAAATATTATTCTTGATAGGGTTTGACTTCCACCCCTACTTTACCATCCATTTCTATTTTACACTAGGGAGACAGCCAATCTGCAGAGAGAGCACATTCTGATTTAAGTGCTTAAAGACCTTTAACCAGGGCAAAAGTGGCCATTTTCGTTGTTATTTTATTCCTGATGCCACAGTTACAGCCTTTTTATTGGTTGCTCCTCATTGCAAGTTACAAAGAAACATTGATCACAGGGTAATTATGCAAAGCAACTTAAATACATGCCCCGTGACCACCCTAGAGAATCCAGTGTGTGGTGTGAAGTGTTATTCTATCCTTTCAGTTTAGCTGCCTGTTTATGATTGGTCAGCATTATACAGGGAGAAGAAGTACACACTCCTAGTGAAAACTACCTGGTAACCACCAGTTGGACTTTAAAAAATGTTGACTCATTAAGTTGCAAATACTTTAATCTCTAATATCTTGATAATAAAGAAGCAAAATTAAATAAACATTTTAATTCAGAACTGCGTGCCCCTTTTGGAAAAGACAAAAAAAAACACTAAATAAAAAGACCCATATCTCTGGGATAGTATGGCAGATTTTAGATGAGCAATAGGAATAGAATAAGAGGAAGAACTTTCCACTACTAACCTGGTGACAGGTCCTATTTGAATATCACTGCCAAACTATGACAGGCGTATTGAAGTGGTGATATCCTGCCAGGGCATTTATTCAAGTGCCCATGATAACGGTGAATTACCAATGGCACCTGCTGATGACCCCTGTCGCCACAATCTTGGTACTTATATGAATCATCAGACTCTAATGTGTACTACAGTGAGGAAAAAAGTATTTAGTCAGCCACCAATTGTGCAAGTTCTCCCACTTAAAAAGATATGAGAGACCTGTAATTGACATCATAGGTAGACCACAACTATGAGAGTCAAAATGAGAAAACAAATCCAGAAAATCATCATGTCTGATTTGGCAAGATTTAATTTGCAAATTTTGGTGGAAAATAAGTATTTGGTCACCTAAAAACATGCAAGATTTCTGTCTCTCACAGACCTGTAACTTCTTCTTTAAGAGGCTCTTCTGTCCTCCACTCATTACCTGTAGTAATGGCACCTGTTTGAACTTGTTATTAGTATAAAATACACCTGTCCACAACCTCAAACAGTCACACTTCAAACTCCACTATGGTGAAGACCAAAGAGCCGCCGAAGGACACCAGAAACAAAATTGTAGCCCTGCACCAGGCTGGGTAGACTGAATCTGCAATAGTCAAGCAGCTTGGTGTGATGCAATCAACTGTGGTAGCAATAATAAGAAAATGGAAGACATACAAGGCCACTGATAATCTCCCTCGATCTGGGGCTCCACGTAAGATCTCACCATGTGGGGTCAAAATGATCACAAGAATGGTGAGCAAAAATCTCAGAACCACATGGGGGGACCTAGTGAATGACCTGCATAATAATAATAATCTTTATTTATATAATGCCAACATATTCCGCAGCGCTTTACAGTTGAACAGTTTCAAACACAACAGTCATAAGTAATAACGTAAACAATACAATAATTAAAGCGAAATAAGACGACCCTGCTCGTGAGAGCTTACAATCTACAATGAGGTGGGGGAGATACAAAGTACAGGTGTGTATTTACAATTGTATATTTACAATGAAGGTCCAGCCATCTACAGGGGGTGGGGGATAGATGGAGACAGTGAATGGGCTACACACACACAAGCATAAAATGACTTTGATTACTGAATGTGATAGGCCGCTCTGAACAAATGTGTTTTGAGCGAGCGCCTAAAACTAAGCAAATTGTGGATGGTCCTAATATCTTGGGGTAGAGCATTCCAGAGGATTGGCGCAGAGCGGGAGAAGTCTTGGAGTCGGGAGTGGGAGGTACGGATTAGGGCAGAGGTTAGTCGAAAGTCATTTGCAGAGCGCAGTGGTCGGTTAGGCCGATAGACAGAAATGAGGGAGGAGATGTAAGGGGGTGCCGCACTGTGGAGAGCTTTGTGGGTGAGAACAATTACTTTGAATTGTATCCTGTAATGAATGGGCAGCCAGTGTAACGACTGGCGAAGAGTGGACGCGTCTGAGAAACGATTAGCCAGATGGACAACCCTGGCTGCTGCATTAAGGATGGACTGGAGAGGGGAGAGTCGAGTGAGGGGGAGGCCAATTAATAGAGCGTTACAGTAGTCCAGGCGGGAGTGGATCAGGGCGACAGTGAGGGTTTTTGTTGTTTCCATGGTGAGAAAAGGGCGGATTCTAGAGATGTTCTTTAGGTGTAAGCGGCATGAGCGGGCAAGATATTGTATATGGGAGGTGAAGGAGAGATCGGAGTCAAACATAACGCCCAGACAGCGTGCCTGCTGTCGGGGTGTTATTATGGTGCCACCCACGGAGAGGGAAATGTCAGATTTAGGGAGGTTAGTAGATGGCGGGAGCAGAAGCAGTTCAGTTTTGGAGAGGTTGAGTTTCAGATAGAGAGCAGACATGATGTTGGAGACTGCAGACAGACAGTCAGTGGCGTTCTGTAGTACAGCGGGGGACCTGCATAGAGCTGGGACCACAATACCAAAGGCTACAATCAGTAACACACTACGCCGTCAGGGACTCAGATCCTGCAGTGCCAGACATGTCCCCCTGCTTAAGCCAGTACATGTCATCTTGCTTTCTTTGCATTATTTGAGGTCTGAAAGCACTGTTTTTTTTTTTTATTTTGACCATTTCTCCTTTTCAGAAAAAACAAAACAAAATGTATTGCTTGGAAATTCGGAGACATGTTGTTAGAAGTTTGTAGACTAAAATAACAATTTACATTTTACTAAAAAATATGCCTACAGAGAGAAAAATCAGACAAACTCAACAAGTGGTCTCTTAATTTTTGCCAGAGCTGTATATTGCAGTTATTCAGTATTGCAGCAATGAGCACATCCGGTTCAAGTCCCCTAAAAATACAGTGTAAGGCCGGTTTAACACGTCAGTGGCTCCAGTATGTGTAGTGACAGTTTCCTCAAGTACCGGAGACACTGACACATGTAGACACATTCAAATGAATGGGTCTATGCAGATGTCAGCGTGTTTTCACAGACACACGGTCTGTGTGCAAAACACGCTGACATGTCCGTGTTTGTGGGAGCGCACGGTCCGCAAAACATGCTGAACACGTGCACACGGAGAACAGTTCACACTGTCCTCCGTGTTCACAGACTGCCGCCGGGGAAGAAGCGCAACTGTAAGTTGCTGTTCCCCAGTGACTTGTGCTGAACATGGCTGTCATTCTTTTCTCCTGCTCTGTCAGCAACAGCGAGCAGGAGAGAATGAATGAAAGAAAGCCTGACGTGGGGTCCCCCTCTGTTTGTGAACCAACTCAGCAAAACTCACAGCTGGGGGATGCTATTCTCAGGCTGGTAAGGGGCCATTGATATTAGCCCCCCTAGCCTAAAAATAGCAGCCCGCAGCTGCCCAGAAAAGGCACATATATTAGATGCGCCTATTCTGGAGCTTTGTCAGGTTCTTCCCACTTGCCCTGTAGAGGTGGCAAGTTGGGGTTAATAAGGAGATAATGTCATCTTGCTATTGTAAGGTGACATTAAGCCCGGCTTAGTAATGGAGAGGTGTCAATAAGACACCTATCCATTACTAATCCTAAAGTTATTCAATGGTTAAACAAACACACAAACAGTAAGAACAAAGTATTTTAATGAAAGAATACACTACACAGTTTTAAAATCTTTATTATACGTCTAATCCCATATCGAAGCCATTGTTCTCCTGTAAAAAAATCAAAAAATAATAAACCAACAATATCCATACCTGTCCGGCGTACAGTCAAGTCCCACAGCATAATCCATCTCAGGTGTTAATCAGTTTACAGTTGGAGCGCTGCTAATATGACCGCTCCGACTGTAAACTACTGGGGAATGAATGGAAACAGTCAGTGCATGCTCAGTAACTAGCGGTGACATCACCCCTCATCACTGAACTTGTGCGCACTGCTTCCATTCATTCCCCAGCAATTTACAGTTGGAGCGATCGCATTAGCAGCGCTCCGGCTCTAAAATGATTAACCCCTGAAATGGAGTACGCCATGTGACGTGACTGAGCACCACACAGGTATTGATATTGTTGGTTTGTTATTTTTGGATTTTTTACAGGAGAACAATGGCTTCGACATGGGATTAGCAGTATAATAAAGATTTTATTGTGCATGTATTCTTTCATTAAAATACTTTGTTCTTATTGTGTGTGTGTTTATTTAACCCTAATAACTCTAGGATTAGTGATGGATAGGAGTCTTAATGACTCCTCTCCATTACTAAGCCAGGCTTAATGTCACCTTACAATAGCAAGGTGACATTAACCCCTTATTATCTTAGATGCGCCTTTTCTGGGCAGCTGCGGGCTGCTGTTTTTAGGCTGGGGAGGCCAAGATCAATGGCCCTTTATCAGCCTGAGAATAGCAGCCCCCAGCTGTGAGTTTTGCCGGGTTGGTTCACAAACAGAGGGGGGACCCCACGTCGGGTTTTGCTTCATTGATTCTCTCCTGCTCGCTGTTGCCGGCAGAGCAGGAGAGAATGACAGCCACATTCAGCACCAGCCGCAGGGGAACAGCGCTTACTGTAGCGCTTCTTCCCCGGCGGACGTCCGTGTGGTCCTGATGCGGCACACGTGTGCCACACAGATATACCACGTAACCACACGGACACGGATAGCTCCGGTACAGTTTTTTCTGGTACCGGAATTATCTGGACGTGTGAGACTGCCCTAAAGTTAAAAAAAAAAAAAAAAAAAACAGTTCAAAAATGCTTTTTTTAAAAAATGAAAAGACATAAAAATTTAAGTTACACCCTATTTCCCTCAGTTAAAAATTAAAAAATAAGGCTGTTCTGCATTACCTATAAGGTAAACTCAATAGAGCAAAAGAAAAAAAGCGTGAACTTTAAAATTTCCCGACTTTTGCTCTCCGCAATGCTGTCTAAAAGTGCAATATAAAAGTGATCAAAACATTTGATGTAACCCAAAATGGTACCAAACTACAGTTTTGCATATGAAAAGTAAGCTCTCATACGGGTTCATAGACGGAAAAGAATAGTCATGGACGGACATACCGCCTGTGCAGCTGCACCGGAGCCAAGAGGTGGAGGGGGGCCCCTGCAGGGTGGCTAATAATGAGGGCAATCTGGCCTGTGTATCCGGCCCCAAGGCTCCAGGGGGGGCCCTGGCCAGATTGCCCTCAAGAGCGGCGGGCAGGAAGGAGGAAGCGATCCCTGCAGCTCTGCTGCCTACAAGAGAAAATAGCAGCGGAGCTGCAGCGATCCGTCCTGCCCGGCACCCACGCTTCCTCTCCCATAGACAGCAGTGCCACTAGATGATGTCATCATTTAGCGACGGGTTGTGGCAGAGAGAGGTAGCACGCCCGCCGGTGATGCTGCGGGAGTGCCTGGGGTGCAGACAGGTGAGAGGTGCCGCCTGTGTGTGTGTTTAGAGAAGAGTGGTGGTGTGTGTGGGTGTGTGAATGTACGTGCATCTGTAGCGCTGCGGGGGACTGTGCAGACAGGTGAATGCGGCTGTGTGTGTCTGTGTGTGTAGGTGGGGGAGAATGCCATGATGGGAGTGATGGGGAGAAGACCATGATGGGGGTGATGGGGAGAAGGCCATGATGGAGGTGATGGGGAGAAGGCCATGATGGGGCTGATGCAGAAAAGGCCATGATGGGGTGATGGAGAGGGCAATGATGGGGGTGATGGGGAGAAGGCAATGATGGGGGTGATGAAGAGAAGGCCATGATGGGGGTGATGGGGAGAAGGCCATAATAGAGGTGATGGTGAGAAGGCAATGATGGGGTGATGGAGAGGGCAATGATGGGGGTGATTGGGAGAAGGCAATGATGGGGGTGAAGGAAATTATGGGGAGAAGGCAATGATGGGGAGAAGACCATGATGGGGAGAAGACCATGATGGGGTGATGGAGAGGGCAATGAAGGGGGTGATGGGGAGGAGGCAATGATGGGGTGATGGGGAGAAGGCCATGATGGGGGTGATGGGGAGAAGGCAATGATGGGGGATGGAGAAGGCAATGATGGAGGTGATGGGGAGAAGGCAATGAAGGGGGTGATGAGGAGAAGGCAATGAAGGGGGTGATGGGGAGAAGGCAATGATGGGGTGATGATGGAGAGGGCAATGATGGGGATGGTGGGGGAGGAGGAAATGATGGAAGTGGTGGAAACGGCAATGATGGGATGTGGGAGAAGGCAATAATGGAGATGGGGGAGAAGGCAATGACGGTGGTGGAAAAGACAATGATGGAGTGATGGGGAAGGAGGCAATGATAGGGGTGGTGGAAAGGGCAATGATAGGGTGGTGGGGGAAAAAAGCAATAATGATGGATGTGGTGGGGAGAATGCAATGATGGTGGTGGTGGAAAAGGCAATAATGGGGGTGGTGGGGGAGGAGGAAATGATGGAGGTGGTGGAATTGGCAATGATGGGGTGGCAGGGGGAGAAACCAATAATAGTGGTGGGGGAGAAGGCAATAATGGAGGTGGTGAAGGGGGCAATGATGGAGTAGGGGTGAGTACAATAATGGGATGCGGGGGGAGGAGGACCTTGAGGGGTGTGGGGGATTGAGATGGGAGGAAGGGGGACTTATAATGGACATAGGAGCAGGGGAGATGGAGAACGACATTATTTTAGCTTATTATGTCTAACACAGTCCCTTAGTATATAGCGTACTCACTTATTATGTCTAACACAGTCCCTTAGTATATAGTTTACTCACTTATTATGTATAACACAGTCCCTTAGTATATAATGTACTCACTAATTCTGTATAACACCATCCTTAATTACATAGTTTCCTCTTTTATTATGTATAACCCCGTCCCTTATTATGCACCATCCTCTCTAGTTATATATGGTGCCATCCCTTATTATATAGCTTCCTCTGCAGTTATGTACAGTGCTGTCTCTTACATAGTGTATTCGTGTTAATTTTGTTATTCACAGGGCCCTCTTTTATTAAATAGTCCCCTCTCTCTTTAGATATAAAATGACTGCTGATGGAGGAGCCGGTGATCAGACGACCAGTCCATCAGCTCCTCCAGCAGATATGAAGCTTTCCCATGCTCCATCAGCCATTGTTGCGTTACACATCTAACAAGATAGGACGGTATGTAATAAAAACAGGGCTCTATATAATCCAATATGTAAGGGACGGTACATAACAAGAGAGGGCACTGTATAATAGGGGAGTGCAATATACATAATAAAGGAGACTATGTAATATATATACGTGTATGTGCTTGTGGCTATATATTTGTAGCTTTGTCGCCATAAAAGGAAGGGAGCCCAGACACACTTCTTGCACAGGGGCCCCAAGCTGTCAGTGTCCACCCCTGGTCATAGACGGAAAAGAAAAAAGTTATGGGTCTCGGAAAATGACAACTCAAGCCAATTTTTATTCCATATTCATAATTTTTTAAGCTACTAAAATAATCAAAACCTATCCAGGTTTGTTATCACAATAATCACTTTGACCTGGAGAATCATGTTACAGCATCAATTTTATGGCACAATGAGCACTGTAAAACTGAAACTTTTAAAAAAGTGGAATTGCAATTATTTGCTGTTTCGCCTCACTTAAAAAATGTTTCCTGTTTACAACACAATATGTCTTTCTAAACCACAATTCATCCTCCCTCGAAAAATAAGCCAATATTTATGCAAAAATTAAAAAGTTATGGTTCTTGGAAGAAAGGGAGAGAAAAATGAAAGCGTAAAAATGAAAAAGTGGCTCTGGCGGGAAAGGGTTAATGTATTCGTACGTTGTAGCTTTATCTCTAAGTGAAAAGAGGGGTCTGATTTTACATTCTCAGCCTGGCGATAGAAATGACCACCTTGTTTGTAGAGAAGTAGAGAATTCAAATGATGTGCAGTCAGGAGGTAAAGCAAATTTTTGTGGTTACTCATCCCAGGATGTTGAGCGCCCTCCAGCACATGTATCACTCCTTAAGGACCAATTTAATGTTTAGAAATTCATGGTTGCTGAAACTTTCACTTTTCTCAGAGGGGAAAAAATACTTCGAGAAGAAGCCTCAGGATAATGTTTTTACTTTACTCCGTTTCAGTGAGAAAGTTGCCTAAAATCCTATATGTCAAGCATTCATTTTCAAGAAAAACAGCATATTGGGATCAGCTCTAGAGAGAACTGTAGCAGATTTAGTCTCAATAGTCCAGTATGTCAGTTGCTAGTTGGGGCAGTAAAAGATGCAATGACAAAAGAAAAATGTGAAAGAAATAGTCACTAATAAATGGCAAAATCGACTAACCAATGGCGCCTTAAGGTCATGTGAACAAGCTCAGGGGCAAACATATCATAAGTGCAACCTGTTGGGCCACAGAGGGGCCAAAAGTTAAAGGGCCCAGCCACTCCTCTAAAGCAGGTGGAATTGTACATTATGATGAACTATTGGACTACAAAGGGCCCATATATTGTCATTGAACAGGAACTCTCTTCTGTCTGTGTCCGCCAGTGGATGAGCTCACTTGAATATCTGAGAACTTATCTGGATCCATTTGCAAAACATTCAATCAGAGGTCACATATCCAAGGAAGGGCAATCTCAAATACCAGGATGTCGTGGGTGCAGCACCACGTCACCCACACAGATGAAAGATCCGAGAACTTATTACCGCTGTCCAACGAGAGAGTGCACTTCTGGCACATCTTCATGATGCATTACTCTGGAAACAAATTTCAGCTGAGCTAATCAATGGCCAATTCCCAGCAATGATGTCAGACACTGGATAATAGGATCACAGATGGTCCACCTATATATATGGATTAAGAACACATGAGACATGCACAAAAATGAAAAGGTCAGTAAGAAACTGTTCACACCACCCGAAGACTGAGACACACCACGTGACGGTAACCCTTCTCGGAGCAGTCCTATCTAATGTATTTAAAACCTGATCATGTGAACAATACCTACATGAGCAGGATTCAGAAAGGTGCTGCACGGTATGGGCACACTGGGCAAAATGGCTTTTTATGTGCATGTCCCACAAGAGAGGCGGGGATCTCCCAAAGCTTGCATAAGCAAGAAATTAATGGATTAAGAACACATGAGACATGCACAAAAATGAACAGGTCAGTAAGAAACTGTTCACACCACCCGAAGACTGAGACACACCACGTGACGGTAACCCTTCTCGGAGCAGTCCTATCTAATGTATTTAAAACCTGATCATGTGAACAATACCTACATGAGCAGGACTCAGAAAGGTGCTGCACGGTATGGGCACACTGGGCAAAATGGCTTTTTATGTGCATGTCCCACAAGAGAGGCGGGGATCTCCCAAAGCTTGCATAAGCAAGAAATTAATGGATTAAGAACACATAAGACATGCACAAAAATGAACAGGTCAGTAAGAAACTGTTCACACCACCCGAAGACTGAGACACAGAAAAAACACAGTATGACAAACATGCATGAATACTCTGTTGTAAAATATATGTAACAGTGAGCAGCAAGAGCTAGTAAGAGATAACAAAAACAGGGTATTTAGTGGATACGTTTTTTGCAAAAAATGTATACCAAGCCACTCCAGCACGTCACGGTAACCCTTCTCGGAGCAGTCCTATCTAATGTATTTAAAACCTGATCATGTGAACAATACCTACATGAGCAGGATTCAGAAAGGCGCTACACGGTATGGGCACACTGGGCAAAATGGCATTTTATGTGCATGTCCCACAAGAGGATCACAGATGGTCCACCTATATATATGTACCCATAAAATATATTAAAAAAATGTCTACTACTAATGAAACGCCACCAAAAAATATTCTATATAATAAAATATTTATTTCATGACAAAAATATTCAGTGACAAGAGTTTTTATTCAAATTTTACAATTAATTTTCCACAAATAGTTTGGTTTCTTGATGTACCCCTCCACACATGCATATCATGTGTTTTTTAATGCTTAAATTTATTGCATTTGTGGAAAATTAATTGTAAAATTTGAATAAAAACTCTTGTTCACTGAATATTTTTGTCATGAAATAAATATTTTATTATATAGAATACTAGCTGAAGAGCCCTGCGCTGCCCGGGCATAGTAACTAACTGTGGTTAGTTATAACAAATTATAATTATCCTCCATCCCATAGTCCCGTGCCCATATACCCATCATACATATCCTCCATCCCATAGTCGAGTGCCCATATACCCATCACACATCCTCCATCCCATAGGCCCGTGCCCATATACCCATCATACATATCCTCCATCCCATAGTCAAGTGCCCATATACCCATTACACATCCTCCATCCCATAGTCGAGTGCCCATATACCCATCACATATTCTTCATCTCATAGTCCCATGCCCATATACCCATCATACATATCCTCCATCCCATAGTCCCGTGCCCATATACCCATCATACATATCCGCCATACCATAGTCCCGTGCCCATTTACCCGTCATACATATCCTCCATCCCATAGTCCAGTGCCCATATACCCATCACACATCCTCCATCCCATAGTCCCATGCCCATATACCCATCATACATATCCGCCATCCCATAGTCCCATGCCCATATACCCATCATACATATCCGCAATCCCATAGTCCCGTGCCCATATACCCGTCATACATATCCTCCATCCCATAGTCCAGTGCCCATATACCCATAACACATCCTCCATCCCATAGTCAACCATTATGACATCATAATGAGCGGCGGGGCTTGCAACCTATGATGACATCAGCGCCGCCATGGCAACCATTATGACATCATAATGAGGGGCAGGGGCTTGATACGCACACACTGTTTCCCCATTATGTAGATAGGGGCATTATGACATCATAATGAGGGGCGGGGCTTGACACGTACACACTTTTTCCCCATTATGTAGACAGGGGCAAAATTGTTTGGTGAATTGGAACGCGCGGGGTTAAAATTTCGTCTCACAACATAGCCTAGGACGCTCTCGGGGTACAGACGTGTGACTGTGCCAAATTTTGTGGCTGTAGCTGCGACGGTGCGGATGCCAATCCCGGACATACACACACACATACATACACACATACACACACTTTGAGCTTTATATATTAGATTTTTTGGTGGTGTTTCATTAGTAGTAGACATTTTTTTGAATATCTTTTATGGGTATTTAGTTTTTGTTTGATATTCATTATCCTGTTGATCAATTTAAAGCAATATTGGAGTTTATTTTTCATATAGGTGTCTAGCTTGCTTGGTGTTTTGAAAAAGACCATCAGAAATGGATTATAAAAATCGTGACTAATTGGTTATCACAACTATCATCTATTTTTAAAGATACTGGACGTAATTGTACAGAAGTGTCTAATGAGAGCTATCAAGATGATAGAACAACTTTGAATGATCTTTTATATAAAAGAACTAGAACATGGTGGAATAAGAGTTCACTAGAACAATATTTGCAACATGGCTTAATACTGCGTGGTTTACACATCCAAGTATTCCCATCCTTTCCCATGGAAGATGAAACACTGGTTAAAAAATGGGAGGATACTTGCAATGCATGTTCTCGTTCTTTTCTTGAAATTTTAATTGAAGTGGATAAGAAAAATTTGGAAGCCATAGAGAATACCATTAAGATACTGCAAGAGAAACTACAGAAAAATCTTTCCACTGAACAATTGAAAAAATTAGATGAAGATCTTAATTTATCTTTTTCTAAATTGGAATCAGAAATCCAGAAACATAAATTGACTAAATTTCAAAGGGATTCACAAGATTACATGAATAACAAAGTATATAAATGGCGTAATAAATCAGGACTGAAAAGATCAGAATTCCTAAGCTCTGTTGTGAGTATGAGCTCTGTAGGCTCATCTATTAACCCCGCCAGTACTTCCTCTGGAATTTCAGTACAATATAACACAAGATTTGGTGCGACAAAACAGAAATTTAACAACAAAGAACAAGGATCTAATTATGATGGTGCACTAAAGGTAATTCATCTCTCTGATATTGCATTAACTCCTGCCCAAATATCAGTTCTTTCTGTAGGATTGGGTTTTTGTCCTACAGCTAGAATGGATCAATTTGCTGATCAAGGATGTATTTCTCTTTGTGCGCAAACTTCTGTTGAAGAAATATCATAATGATAAACGCTCATCTAATGGCATTTTTTCCCACAGAAGAAGAACTGGTGGCGATACAGACATTAGAAGACCTTTTGATGGAACAAGAAGAAACTTTGGGTAAGTTCCCAAATTTCATAAAGAAAAAATCAAAAACAATTCCTCCATTGACATTAAACTCTTCAATAGAGGTATTTGTGAGAATGGTATGTAAAGAATTACAGGATATACCAGCATACACACCTTTTGATAATCTCAGTCATGAACAAAGAACTGCTTTGAATGAGTTGAACAGGATGAGAGGAATTGTTTTTAAGCCGTCCGACAAGGGTGGTAATGTCGTTATATGGCCATGCGTGCAATATGAGAAAGAAATATTCGGACAATTACATGATCCAATTTGTTATCAACAATTATCACAGGATCCAACTCCTGTTTATCAGAAGGAGTTATTTGATATTTTGGACTCAGCATTAGAAGAGGGTACTTTAACAAAAAAGTTTGGGAAGGGTTGCGGATCACTTCCCCTTCTGTTCCGACATTTTACGCACTACCTAAAGTGCATAAGAGTATGACTGATCCTCCAGGACGCCTGATTATATCAGGGAATGGATGTCTCCTAGAACCTATATCTCAATTCTTGGATTATTATTTAAAGCCAATTGTATCGGAATTACCATCTTATATTAAAGATACCACTGAAGCTTTACAGAGATTAGACCGGATATGCATGAGTGAGGATATGTTCATTATCACTTGCGATGTGGAATCGCTATACACGTCGATACCTCACGAATTAGACCTTAATGCAGTCAGGAGATATCTGCATAGTCGTAATCTAGATGACTCCCTAGTTAATTTTCTTATGAAACTTTTAGAATTTGCTTTGTCCCACAACTATTTTGTTTTTAAAGATAAATTTTACCTCCAAAAGAAAGGTGTTGCAATGGGTGTAGCTTTTGCACCCTCTTTTGCAAACCTTTTTATGGGATCATGGGAACATGATTATGTTTTAAATATTGATTCGGATTTTATGGGAACAGTTACGTCATGGATGAGATTCTTTGACAATATTTTATTTATATGGCAGGGATCAAGAACTGGATTGGAAGAATATTTGAAACATCTGAACAAAAATGCTGCTAATATTAAACTCACCTGGACTGTTGCACAGGACTCAATTGATTTTTTGGACCTAAAAATCTCGGTGGACGAATCGGGTCAACTTCATACAAGAATATATAGAAAAGAAACAAGTGTGAATTCATTGCTTCATGCTAAATCGTCATACCCGGCCCACGTCATTCGAGCCATACCAAAGGGTCAATTTTTAAGGGCTAGAAGGATATGTGATCAAGATGAAACGTTTGAGTTACAAGCAAAGGAACTTACTTCCAGATTCATACAAAGAGGATATCATGCCAATGATGTCAATAAGGCATATAGAGAGGCTAAGGGAATGGATCGTCAATCTCTTAAGAACTAGAATTAGGTCAAAAGAGAGAGATGGTCAAATTCGCTTTATTACAAATTATCATTCAAGATGGAGGGAAATGAGTAATGTTGTTACAAAATTCTGGCCAATTCTTTTACAGGATCCAACTTTGGGTAAAATATTGCCAGAACGACCATCCATTGTAGCAAGACCATAAGCGATACCTTGGTTCATAGTCATTATGTACCTCCAATTCCTAAATATATTTTTGAATCTAGAGGCCCAACATGGGGGTCTTATAAGTGCTGCACATGTAAAGCCTGTCAGTATATGATAAAACTAGCACTTTTTGTGATTCATCTGGAAAAGGAAAATTTTAAATCTTACATATTATTAATTGTCATTCATCAATGGTCATGTATCTGGCAACATGTCCATGTGATGCCATTTATCTTGGCATGACTACTCATGAGCTGCGAATCAGGGTTTTGGAACACATTAAAGATATCCACGCTGTGGAAAAAATTAATCCAAATGATAATGAAAGTATATTTAAATTAAAACCGCTGGCAAGGCATTTTTTTCGGTTCCATTCAGGACAATCCCACTTGCTTCAAGTTAGAGGAATTGATCATCTCCATCCAGGCAATAGGAGAGGTGATTTAACCAGAACACTGGCACAAAAAGAGTGCAAGTGGATTACTACTTTGCAGTGTATGACCCCTAGGGGTCTCGGTGAGCAATGGGGTTTCTCTAGTTTCCTATAAAATATTAATAAAAATTTAATTTTTTCAAGAGTTTGACTTCTTGCAGGTTTTTATTATATATTTTATTTTTTAATATTTTTATTATTTTTTCATATTTATTTTTTATATAAAATTTTTTTATTTTTTTTAGTTATTATTTATTATAATTTTTTATTTATTTTTAATTAAAAAAAAATTCTTTTTAACATTTTTTCTTTTTTCTTTTTTGGCTTTTGTATATATATTTCTCTATTATATATTTTTTCATATTTATTTTATTATTTTTTTTGAGCAGTGGAAATTCTTGGCAAGAAATATCTGGTAGACATTATAAAGTGGAATGATCTAACCACATTTATAATATGTATAGATTTTGTATATATTTTTAGATATGTATATATAAAAAAAATTTGTATATATTTTAAGAGGAGACTTAAATTGGTATAATCACTAAGAGGAAAAAATAAATAATTTTTGTCTTGCACAAAAAAATTGTTTTTCATATTTAGGACAACATTCGTTTTTATTTCTTCATTTTGTTTTTTTCACTTCTATTACTAATGATAAATTGTCACTATTTTGTTTATATCTGTCCATATTATTATCCTCTAGTTGCTTGATGTGGATACTACCATTATTTTTTTCATTTGCCCACACTACATGTCTCCACTTATAGATATTATCCCTTAACCAAGATGGCTGCGGGACCGTCGTGTGCCGTTCCACGCACCCTATCGCGCGGTTGGCTGCCTGGGGCTGCATCGCTGACTGTGACTGTAGTCGCACTCGTTGATGTATTTCCGGAACGCTAGCCAGTGGTGGAGGCGCGTGTGTGAGTAGGAAGCGGCGCCATGTAATTATGGCGTTCCTAATAATCAGACACAGCTGTCAGCATACTATATGAACACCGCAGTCCCAGCTCACATCACTCCCTGATGAAGCAATAGCGAAACGTGCGTTGGAGTGATGTGTGCAGGGGAACCTTAGGAAGCCAGGGTTGGTATGATCTCTATTTGTATTGCTATTCAGCGCTTACTATTTGGGTCACTGTAAGTAGGTATTGGTGAGGTGTGGGAAACCACAAAGGCACTTTATATGGTTATATGCACAGTCTCACATTTAATAATGGACTTTGTTATGGCTGTTCTTATATGAATTATAGGGTCAGCAAAATTTATATATGCACTAAGCACTTTTATATATTAATTTTGCACAGTCTGTGAACATATTAATTTGGTTTGGTTGCCCATTCATGAATTATAGTGATCTATTATGCACTAAGCACTTTATATTTTATTGCACTGATTATGAAATTTATATATGAATTATATGACTATTTATGCACTAATTTTATAATAATTAGATTTTCACATTTTGATGAATTTATGTTGCACTTTTTTATTCTATATATATTTAATTTTTTTAGTGTCTCTTTTCCGGCCTTTTTTGTTTTTTTGATGTACCCCTGCACACATGCATATCATGTATGTTTTTTAATGCTTAAATTTATTGTATTTGTGGAAAATTAATTGTAAAATTTGAATAAAAACTCTTGTTCACTGAATATGTTTGTCATGAAATAAATATTTTATTATATAGAATATTTTTTGGTGGCGTTTCATTAGTAGTAGACATTTTTTGAATATCTTTTATGGGTATTTAGTTTTTGCTTGATATTCATTATCCTGGTGATCATTTTAAAGCAATATTGGAATTTCTTTTTCATAGAGGTGTCTAGCCACCTATATATATGGCCTGAGTGCTCAGCTTCGATTGCCCAGTACTCACATTTATATACTAGCCATTCAGCACTCTAACATGCCATTGCAGGTCCCTATCTCTTTCCCTATTTTCAAATACACTCCCCTGAAGAGATGACTTTCACCAGGGACAAAACGCATCATAAGGATCACTAGGGTCATATCTAGATGAACAAGACCACACTTGGGTAATAAGAGTCAGTGATAAGCGGTCATAAAGGAGCGCTTAGGAAGCAACCCAGGGGCAGACAAGGATGTCAGGTCTCCACCGCAGCTCCAGCCGAAAACCTCCAATGGAGGATAGGAGCAATGAGAAAATGGAAAACGGTCTTAGGAGTGCAAGAAAGAGACTCAGACAAGAGATGGGTTTAAACCACAATGCGTTTCGACGGAGGATCCGTCTTCATCAGGTGGAAGTTAAAAAAAACAAAACAAAAAAAAAACTTCCACCTGATGAAGACGGATCCTCCGTCGAAACGCATTGTGGTTTAAACCCATCTCTTGTCTGAGTCTCTTTCCTGCGCCCCTAAGACCATTTTCAATTAAAGCATCATCCCACTTGGATAATGTCTTTGTCAGGACGGTAGTTTATACCTGGGGCAGGCATATTGGTTCCCATGTCCTTCCTCTCATATCCTGATTTACTTTAGATGGTATCCATCATCATCATCTTAGGGGTGAGATTGAACCATTTTATTATCAGCACAGTTTCTATGATCACCTACACATGTGGGCAAAATTGTTGGTACTCCTCATTTAATGACAGAAAAACCCACAATGGTCACAGAAATAACTTTAATCTGACAAAAGTAATAAATCAAAAATCTATCAAAGTGAACAAATGAAAGTCAGACATTGCTTTTCAACCATTTTTCCACAGAATTTAAAAAAAAATAAAACTCATGAAATAGGCCTGGACAGAAATGATGGTACCCCTGAAAATAATGTGACAAAAGGGACATGTTAAATCAAGATGTGTCAATTAATTAGCATCACAGGTGTCTACAATCTTGGAATCATTGAGTGGGCCTGTATAGAGGTCTACAGCTACTCACTGTGCTGTTTGGTGACATGGTGTGTATCACACTCAACATGGACCAGAGGAAACAAAGGAAAGAGATATCTCAGGAGATTAGAAAGAAAATTATAGACAAACATGTAAAGGTAAAAGTTATAAGACCATCTCCAAGCAGCTTCCTGTGACTACAGTTGCACATATTATTCAGAAATTTAAGCTCCATGGGACTGTAGCTAACCTCCCTGGACGTGGCCGCAGGAGGAAAATGACAAATCAAAGAGACGGCTAATACAAATGGTAACAAAAGAGCCCAGAAAATCTTCTAAACAGATTAAAGGTGAACTTCAAGCTCAAGGAACATCAGTGTCAGATCGCACCATCCATCGTTGTATAAGCCAAAGTGGACTTCATGGGAGACGACCAAGGATGACACCATTGTTGAAAAAAATCATAAAAAAGCCAGACTGGAATGATTTTGCCAAACTACATGTTGGCAAGCCACAAAGCTTCTGGGAGATTGTCCTATGGACAGATGAGACAAAAATGGAACTTTTTGGCAAGGCACATCAGCTCTATGTTCACAGATGAAAAAGTGAAGCATATCAAGAAAAGAACACTGTTCTTAGTGTGAAACATGAAGGAGGCAGTTATTTTCTGGGGCTGCTTTGTTGCATCTGGCACAGGGTGTGTAGAATCTGTGCAGGGTACAATGAAATCTCAAGTCTATCAAGGGATTCTAGACAGAAATGTGCTGTCCAGTGTCAGAAAGCTTGGTCTCAGTCACAGGTCATGGGTCTTGCAACAGGATAATGACCCAAAACACACAGCTAAAAACACCCAAGAATGGCTAAGATGAAAACATTGGACTATTCTGAAGTGATCTTCTATGAACCCTGGCCTAAATCCTATTGAGCAACTTTGGAAAGAGCTGAAACATGCTGTCTGAAAAAGGTAACTTTCAAACACCAGACAACTGGAGCAGTTTGCTCTTGAGGAGTGGGCCAAAATACCTGTCGAGAGGTGCAGAAGTCTCATTGACAGTTACAGGAATCATTTGATTGCAGTGATTGCCTCAAAAGGTTGTGCAACAAAATATTAAGTTAATGGTACCATTTAATGGTACCATTTAATTTTGTAGAAGCATGGTTGAAAAGCAATGTCTGAATTTGTTCATTTTCATAGATGTTTGATGTATTTTTACTTTTGTCAGATTCAAGTTATTTCTGTGACCATTGTGGGTTTTTCTGTCATTAAATGAGGGGTACTAACAATTTTGACCACGTGTGTATGTTTGAAGTGAATATGTGTTCACCCATTGAGTGTGTCTATATGCTACTTACTGAGCATTGTTCCCACATTTTAATCTAATTAATTAAAGTTTTATTTTAAGTTATCTCCATGATGTATATTCTATATAACAGATTTTCTCATTGCCTCTGCCCATGAGGCAACTGCTGATTTAAAGAGGACCTGTCACCAGGTCAAAAGTGACCAAATTTTGCTCTTTTTCATCCTCACTGCTCCCCTGAGCATTCAGTTCTTATAATTTACAATCCACCATACAGTTCCAAACATATGGGCCTTTTTATTTAGTGCTAATCTTTACCAAGGGAGAATTGCTCACAGGGTAATTTTACAGAGCAGCCTAAGGACATGCCCTGAAGAATCCTGTATCAGCTGCACCCCCTTAGAAAAGATTATAAAAACTAGCTCTAATAAAAAAAAAAAGCCCTCATCTCTGGAATGGTATGGTAATATTAAAAAAATTAATACTCTGTGGAGTAGTGGGAATAAAATAAGAGGAAAAACTGGCCAATTTTCATCTGGTGACACATCCTCTTTAAGAACACCAAAAAGATGACTTGGACATTACTGAGCCTGAAATTACATAACAGAATTCTCATAGTTCCCATGATGGTTATTTGTAGATGCAAATCAAATTGTAAACCCTGCGTATTGTTTCCTGTCAAAAAGTGCAGAGAAAGAGGATACTTTGTTGTACATCACTATAAGTTTGGATTTTTTAAAAGTGCCTTCTAATTACTTTTGAGCATAAATGGGTGTATGGGGGAATAAGAAAAGCACAAGTTACAATTTCCTTTTACTTGCAGTTATGAGCAGGTCAAGTTGCTCCTCTGTCATGACATGAGTACAATGTTATTTACAGACCACGTGAAGAACAGTTTTCGGTTAATCATTGTTGCTTACTTCTCAGCCATTTCAAATGGGATAAAATCCAAAAACAAATGCAAAATTAGCCTCTATTTTCTAGATTGTTAAATGAGCGCCTATCCAGAAAAAGAGGTAGGGTAAATATGAAGAATAATCCTGATTGCACTTGTCTAAGGAGTCCATTCCTTTTATCTTTTCTCCGTTATGTTCATTAAACACATTTGTGTCCAATATTGAATTTTTGACAACAGTTATAATGCTCGTTAGTGTCCATAGAAACAACATTTTGTTGGCAGTAAAAATGTGCATGGCTTCCTCATCATGTAGTTCAAAAGTATTGCACAGCTTTTCATGTGCCGTTTAGAAAAGGGCCATCTGCATTTTTAGACATGAAAGCGAGAGAGGAAGAAGACTTCAGGCCAAAATACTACACTGAGCAAAAGTCTAATTTCATATTATTGAGGATAGTGGAAATCAGAAATACTGATATATTTAAAGAGGAAGTACTCCAGAATAATCCTTGAACTGTTTTTAACCCCTTACCTACAATGGACGTAATATTCCGTCCATGTGACCCTGGACCTAACTACCATGGACGGAATATTACATCCCAGCGATCAGCGGCGCCCACGTGGTGAGCGCCGCTGATCGCAGCCGGGTGTCAGCTGATTATCACAGCTGACACCCGGCACAATGTATCAGGGGCGGTCACGGACCGCCCCTGACACGTTAACCCCTTGTACACCGCGATCAAACGCGATCGCGGTGTACCGGGGGTTAAAGGGAAGCATCGGCAGGGAGGGGGCTCCCTCCTTGCTTCCCTGAGCCCCCCACGGCAGCGCAATGTGCAGCGCTGCTGCGGGGGGCTCTTTCCCTACAGGCGCCCGGATCCAAGATGGCGACGGGGGCCTTCGGGGGTCTGCAGGGAGCTGACTTCCTCACTGCCTGCAAAGCGCAGGCATGAGGAAGTCTGCAGCAGTGCCTGTGATCGCTGATCTGTCACAGTGATCTGTGATGTGATAGATCAGCGATCTGTCACAGGACAGTGATGTCCCACCTGGGACAAGGTAATAAAGAAAAAAAAAAAAAAGTGTTAAAAATAATTTTAAAAAAAAATCGCTAAATAAATTAGTAAAAAAAAAAAAAATATTCCCCAATAAATCCATTTTTTCAAAATAAAACAAAACAAAAAACAATAAAAGTACACATATTTGGTATCGCCGCGTCCGTAGCGACCCGCCCTATAAAAAACTGTCCCATTAGTTAACCCCTTTAGTGAACCCCTTAAAAAATAAAAATAAAAAATGAAGCAAAAAATAATGATTTATTATCATACCACCGAACAAAAAGTGCAATAACGCGCGATCAAAAAGACGCATATAAATATCCATGGTACCGCTGAAAACGTCATCTTGTCCCGCAATACAGCGTCATCCGCAAAAAATTAAAAAAGTTATAGCTCGCAGAATAAAGCGATACAAACATAATTATTTTTTATATAAAATTGTTTTCATTGCAAAAAACCGACAAAACATAAAAAAACGACCTAAATGAGGTATCGCTGTAACCGTACTGACCCGAAGAATAAAACCGCTTTATCAATTTTACCGCACGCGGAACGGTGTAAACGCACCCCCCAAAAGAAATTCATGAAACGCTGGTTTTTGTTCATTCTGCGTCCCAAAAATCGGAATAAAAAGCGATCAAAACATGTCACATGTCCGAAAATGGTGCCAATGAAAATGTCAACTCGTCCTGCAAAAAATAAGACCTCACATGACTCAGTGGATCAAAATACGGAAAAATTATAGCTCACAATATGTGGTGATGCAAAAACTATTTTTACAATAAAAAGCGTCTTTTAGCGTCTGACAGCTGCCAAACATAAAAACCGCCATAAATAGTAAATCAAACCCCCCATTATCACCCCCTTAGTTAGGGAAAAATAATAAAACTAAAAGAAAATGTATTTATTTCCATTTTCCCGCTAGGGTTAGGGTTAGGGCTAGGGTTAGGGTTAGAGCTAGGGTTAGGGCTAGGGCTCAGATTAGGGTTAGGGGTGTGTTGGGGTTAGGGTTGGAGTTATAATTGGGGGGTTTCCACTGTTTGGGCACATCAGGTGCTCTCCAAAGGCAACATGGCGTCTGATCTCAATTCCAGCCAATTCTGCGTTCAAAAAGTCAAATGGTGCTCCTTCCCTTCCAGGCTCTGCCATGCGCCCAAACAGTGTTTTACCCCCACATGTAGGGTATCAGCCTACTCAGGACAAATTACAAAACAACTTTTGGGGTCCAATTTCTCCTGTTACCCTTAGGAAAATAAAAAATTGGGGGCAAAAATATAATTTTGCGGAAAAAAATGTTTTTTTTTATTTTCACGCCCAGGCGTTATAAACTTCTGTGAAGCACTTGGGGGTTCAAAGTGCTCTCCACACATCTAGATAAGTTCCGTGGGGGGTCTAGTTTCCAAAATGGGATCAAAAGATGATGTTTGTGGAAAAAATACGATTTTTTTTATTTTCACGCCCGGACGTTATAAACTTCAGTGAAGCACTGGGGGGTTCAAAGTGCTCACCACACATCTAGATAAATTCCTTGGGGGGTCTAGTTTCCAAAATGGTGTCATTTGTGGGGGGTTTCTACTGTTTTGGTACATCAGGGGCTTTCCTAACGTGACATGGTGTCCGATCTCAATTCCAGCCAAAAACGTCAAATGGCGCTGCTTCCCTTCCGAGCTCTGCCATGCGCCCAAATAGTGGTTTACACCCACATGTGGGGTATCAGCGCACTCAGGATAAATTGCACAATATCTTTTAGGGTCCTGTTACTTTTGGAAAAATAAGAATTGAGGGTGAAAAGATCATTTTTGTGGAAAAAATATGATTTTTTAATTGTACCGCTGTACGTTATAAACTTCTGTGAAGCCCTTGGGGGTTCAAAGTTCTCACCACACATCTAGATAAGTTCCTTGGGGGGTCTAGATTCCAAAATGGTGTCATTTGTGGGGGGTTTCCACTGTTTTGGTACATCAGGGGTTTTCCAATCGCGACATGGTGTCCGATCTCAATTCTAGCCAAAAACGTCAAATGGCGCTGCTTCCCTTCCGAGCTCTGCTATGCGCCCAAATAGTCATTTACACCCACATATGGGGTATCAGCGTACTCAGGACAAATTGCACAATAACTTTTAGGGTCCTGTTACCCTTGGAAAAATACAAATTGGGGGTGAAAAGCTCATTTTTGTGGAAAAAATATGATTTTTTAATTGTACCGCTGTACGTTATAAACTTCTGTGAAGCCCTTGTGGGTTCAAAGTTCTCACCACATATCTAGATAAGTTCCTTGGGGGGTCTAGTTTCCAAAATGGGGTCACTTGAGGGGGTTTCCACTGTTTAGGTACATCAGGGGCTCTCCAAACGCGACATGGCGTCCGATCTGAATTCCAGCCAATTTTGCATTGAAAAAGTCAAACGGTGCTCCTTCCCTACTGAGGTCTGCCATGCGCCGAAACAGTGGTTCCCCCCCACATATCAGGTATCAGCGTACTCAGGACAAATTGCACAATAACTTTTGCAGTCCAATTTCTCCTGTTACCCTTGGTAAAATAAAGAAAATTGAACCTGAAGTATTTTTTTTGTGAAAAAAAGTTAAATGTTCATTTTTTTTTAATATTCAAAAAATTCCTGTGACGCACCTAAAGGGTTAATAAACTTCTTGAATGTGGTTTTAAGCACCTTAAGGGGTGCAGTTTTTAGAATGGTGTCACTTTTGGGTATTTTCTATCATATAGACCCCTCAAAGTGGCTTCAAATGTGATGTGGTCCCTAAAAATAAAATGGTGTTGCAAGAATGAGAAATCGCTGGTCAATTTTTAACCCTTATAACTTCCTAACAAAAAAAATTTTGGTTCCAAAATTGTGCTGATGTAAAGTAAACATGTGGGAAATGTTATGTATTAAGTTTTTTGTGTGCCATATCGCTGTGATTTAAGGGCATAAAAATTCAAAGTTGGAAAATTGCGAAATTTTCAAAATTTTCGCCAAATTATCGTTTTTTTCACAAATAAACGCAAGTTATTTGAATGCAATTTTACCACTAACATGAAGTACAATATGTCACGAGAAAACAATGTCAGAATCACTGGGATCCATGGAAGCGTTCCAGAGTTATGACCTCATAAAGGTACAGTGGTCAGAATTGTAAAAATTGGCCCGGGAGTTAACGTGCAAACCACCCTTGGTAGTGAAGGGGTTAATGTACACTTTAAAATACATTGTTGCGGATTTCGTAGGAGGAGAACATAATTTTACCTCTATACAAGTCACTAGTGCGACCACACTTAGAATACTGTGTACAGTTCTGGTCTCCGGTGTATAAGAAAGACATAGCTGAATTGGAGCAGGTGCAAAGAGCGACCAAGGTTATTAGGGAACTAGGAGGTCTTCAATACCAAGACAGGTTATTACACTTGGGGTTATTTAGTTTGGAAAAACGAAGGCTTAGGGGTGATCTTATTACAATGTATAAATATATGAGGGGACAGTACAAAGACCTTTCTAATGATCTTTTTACTCTTAGACCTGTGACGGGGACAAGGGGGCATCCTCTACGTCTGGAGGAAAGAAGGTTTAAGCATAATCATAGATGCGGATTCTTTTCTGTAAGAGCAGTGAGACTATGGAACTCTCTGCCATATGATGTTGTAATGAGTGATTCCCTACTAAAATTTAAGAAGGGCCTGGATGCCTTTCTTGAAAAGTATAATATTACAGGTTATATACACTAGTTTCCATGATATTGTGTTGATCCAGGGAGCTAGTCTGATTGCCGTATGTGGAGTCGGGAAGGAATTTTTTTCCCCAATGTGAAGCTTACTGTTTGTCACATGGATTTTTTTTTGCCTTCCTCAGGATCAACATGTTAGGGCAAGTTAGGATAGGATATGGGTTGAACTAGATGGACTTAACGTCTCCCTTCAACCTTAATAACTGTTACTATGTAATGGCACCACCAAACAATGCTCCCCACTGTATAATGGCCCCACGTGATGCTCCATACAGTATAATGGTCTCACATTTTAAAAAAATAAATACCATATATACTCGTGTATAAACTAACCCAAGTAAAAGCTGAGGCACCTAATTTTGACATGAAAAACTGGGAAAACTTATTGACTTGAGTATAAGTCAGGCATGCATTATCCCCTAATCCCTATTCTGGTATGCATGATTCCTCATCCTCAACCTTGTATGCATGGCTCCTTATCCCCATCCTTGTCTGCACGGCTCCTCAGCCATGTCCCGGCATGCATGGCTCCTCATCCCCATCCTGGCATGCATGGATTCTCATCCCCATCCTTGTTTGCATGGATCCTTATCCCTGTCCTGATATGCATGGCTCCTCATCCCTATCCTTGTCTGCATGGCTCCTTATCCCCATCCTTGTCTGCATGGCTCTTTATCCCTATCCTTGCATGCATGGTTCCTCATTCCTATCCTTGTATGCATGGCTCCTTATCCCCATCGCTTTATGCATGGCTACTTATCCCCATCCCTGTCTGCATGGCTCCTTATCCTCATCCTTGCATGCATGGTTCCACATCTCTATCATTTTATGCATGGTTCCTCATCCCTATCATGGTATGCTGGCTTTTCATCCCTATCCTTGCTTGCATGGCTCCTTATTCCCATCCTTGTAGGCATGGCTCCTTATCCCTATCCTTGTCTGCATGCCTCCTCATCCCTGTCCTGGTATGAATGGCTCCTTATCTCCATCCTGTTATGAATGGCTCCTTTTCTCCATCCTTGTCTGCATGGCTCCTTATCCCCATCCTTGTCTGCATGGTTCCTCATCCCCATCGCATGCATGTGTCACGATCCATCCTTGGATCCGTGGCAGATCTGGATTCTCACACATAAGCTTTTTTCCTTTCAGGCCATCGGGGGTTAATGTCCGTTTTTCCCCCGGTGGCCGCTGGTGTAATTACATGACTGTTGAGTTTGCTGATGCAGGTGGTGACCATTCCCACCTTCCTTCAAAGGGTAACCTGATGCATCAGGTGACCGTCGGTGTTAGAGGTCATTCTGCAGTGACCACGCTGGAGAGAAGGAGCTTGCTGGGAGCGGTGGTGCCTCAGGTGTTCATGGTGTATCTGGTGTTGTAATCCTGCTGTGCGGTGCTTTACAGCAGAAAGCTAAGTGTTGATTGTCTTTACCTTGTTTGTCATATCTTCCCTTGGTGTCATATTAGTGCAGCGGTGGGACCAGTGTCCGCACTTGCCAATATCCTACTTAGGGATAGGTGCAGGGCAAGCGAGGGCTAAGGTATCCTGCTCAGCGACGGTTTGAAAGAAGCCGTATAGGGAAGATCAGGACACATCCTTAGGAGAGTGCAGGAGGTGTCCATTCCCCCGTTCCTTATAGCAGGGCCCACCATTGTAATTGTGTCCCCAGTGTTCCCTTGTTTGTTGTGCAGTTGGTGACCGACCTACTGGTGCGTCGTTTCATACCTGGTCAGTCACTATCGTGACAGCATGGTTCCTCATCCCTATCTTTGTATGTATGGCCCCCATAAGAAAAGCATTAAAAAAATCCTATTTGCCATCCCTGCACGCCTTTGCAGCCTCTTGTTCCTGTGCCAGCAGCATCTACGGCTGAGCAATCACGTGTCCCTGCTCATTAAGGTGATGAATATTCACCTCTCTCCACGCCTATGCTGGAAGCTGGCGGCTGTGGTTGAAACTGTGCTGTTGTGAATTCCCTTGCTCGGACTTCTAAGCTGGAGTTCCCTCTGGTGGTTACTGGGAGTAGTGAAGCTGCCAGTCTGATGGAAGTTTGCCACCTGATGACGATGATTGGGAATCTGGGATTACTGCCTGGGAGCATATAAGTGAGCAGGCTTCCCTTAGTGGTTTGCTGGTGATTTCCTCCTTGTGCATTTTGAGCTCTTCAGTCTCCTGCCTGATCTGCATGGTTCAGTTAAGTGATTCTTTTGCTAATCCTTTGCATCTAATGTGGTTGTGCCTTTTTTTTGCTTTCTGCTTGGTTGCAAGGGTTCAGCGTACTCCCTGCTGGGGGCAGCGCTGGGCCCCGCTCCATATGTTACAGTTTGTGCCGGTTTGCTCAGTCTCCTGTTATATTAGTATCTTTTGCTTTGCTTCCAGTTCACACCAGAGTGCTGGTCTAGCAGGGGTGAGGTCGTGTGGCCTCAGGTTCTTTGTATATCAGATGTGTTGGATTTTTTAGGGTTTTTGCATGATTGCAGACAGTATCTGTTCTGTCCTGTCCTATCTAGACAGTTTGGGCCCCATCATATGCTCAGTCTATTTTCTGCCTATGTTTGTATCTCATCTTGTCTCAATGACAATATATGATTGGGGGCTGTCTATTCCTTTGGGGATCTGCTCCGGGGCAGTTTAGATTTCACCTTTCTGACTTTAGGTTTAGTTAGTCCTCCGGCTGTGCCGAGGCGTCTAGGGCATCGTAGGAACGCTCCACGGCTACTGCTAGTTGTGTTGTTAGGATCAGGGGCCTGCAATCTGCTGAGTTACCAACCTCTCTGGTTTCCTGGTGGCTTAGCCTGTTCCTGCCATCCTCCTCGGTGACCCATTCATAACACTGTGCGCTCTATAAGAGAAATGAATATTCACTGCCAGTGCAGTGAATATTAATTTCTCTTTAGCAGGGGGCACAGGAGTTAGCCGCAGCAGCCGGCTCCTGCCTCTTGTGAACTGCAGCTCTGAGGAGATGGCATGTGTGCCCACTGGGAGGGCTCTGTGTGCCCACTCTGGCATGTGTGCCATAGGTTCGCCGCCAATGGCCTAGCCAGTCTCCAGACCTGAACACAATAGAAAATCTTTTAAGAGAGCTGAAACAATATTGCCCAGTGACATCCCCGAAACATGAAAGATCTGGAGAAGATCTGTATGGGGAAGAATAAGTCTTGTTCCAGTCCTTTGTATTGATCACATACGTGTGTGTATATATATATATATATATATATATATATATATATATATATATATATATATATATATATATACACACACACACATATATATATATATATATATATTACACTGTATATACATACACATATACCGTATTGTCCGGCATATAAGACGACCGGGCGTATAAGACGACCCCCCAACTTTTCCAGTTAAAATAGAACATTTTCTTAAAAGTCAGGAGTCTTCTTATATGCCGGGTGCGGGGGACTGGTTCCAATGACAAAGGGAGGGTGTACGTGGAGTTATCATCCCCCTTTTACCTCATTGGTGGCAGCGGTGCTGTCTGCGGGTCTCTGTGCTGGGGATTGGCAGCTACTCCATCTGCACTGTGGCGACTCTGTGCTGGAGGTCGGCGGCGTCTCCTCTTTGTGCAGCGTGGGGACTCTGTGCTGAGGGGCGGCTGTGGCGGCTCTCTGTCCAGCGTCAGGGCTCCTGCGGCATTTTCCCAAAGCCCGGAGGCCCAGGCAGCTCCATTGCTGCGATGCGGTGGCCTCCCTGAAAATGGCCGCCAGGGCCCGTGCATGCTCAGATTCAGATCTCGTCTCCTGAGATCTCGGGAAGAGATCTGAATCTGAGCATGCTGGGACTCAGGCGGCCATTTTCTTGGAGGCCACCGCATCACAGCAATGGAGCTGCCTGGGCCTCCGGGCTTTGGGAAAATGCCGCAGGAGCCCTGACGGTAGACACCAACCCCCAGCACAGAGTCGCCACATTGTTGAAGGAGGAGCTGCCGCACCGCTGCCACCAATGAGGTAAAAGGGGGATGATAACACCACTTACACCCTCCCTTCTTCATCGGGACCACTCCCCCACCATATGCACTCGGCGTATAAGACGACAGCCGGCATATAAGATGACCCCCGACTTTCAACAAGATTTTCAGGGGTTAAAAAGTCATCTTATACGCCGGAAAATACGGTGTGTATATATATATATATATATATATATATATATATATATATATATATATATATAGTGGTGTAGTGTCCACTGTGTCCGCTAGGGGGCGCTGTGTGGATGTCCCAAGAGAGAGGATGAGTGTCAGAATCCTGAAGGACCATTATGTATCTCAAGGTGGGTGGCCTTGAGATGGAGTCTTATGTGTGTGTGTTGATCAGCAATGATATTGCTGAGGTGTTGTTTCAATGTGTCAGGGAGAAGTCCTGAAAGAGATGCATTTACAATGTCTCCACGCCAAACAGCTGGTCAAGCAGAGTAATATGAAGGCTGCTCGACGCCTAGAGTTAGCGAAGGAGGCTATGGATCAGCTGGGTTTGCAGAAAGTGTGGTTCCGGTACCCAAAGCTCTGATTGGAAGAATCATTGGAAGATCCGGGAAGGTAATGCAAGACCTTGTGAATATCTCCGGTGTGGTGAGGGTGAGGATCCCTCCTGATGATGAAGACCAGGTATCCAGTGAAGTGGGTAGAATTCCCATCATGGTGGTTGGCTCCGCGGAGAGCCTCAGAGACTTTCGGATGCTCGTAGAGTAGTTGAGGCGGGACCGTCGGTGAATCAATAAAGAGGCACGGAACATCAGGTGGCAGCCGCCTTCAACCCTAGATGTAAGGACCCGAATGGTTCCTCCAAGTAGTGACATGGCAGGTGACCGAAGAATGTCAGCCAGTGGCAGTTCGACGGGTCATACGAGGCTGAGAGACATTAGTTCCTGTAAGATGCTGAATGGGTCAGACTCAGGCCAGATAGTAGGCCCGATTAAGACTGTTGACCGCACCAACCGGGAGCGCCGGTCAGTGGGAGAAAGGTCAGGTGACGAAGCATACTGTAGGAGGGTGGAGACTAAACAGTGTCTGATGACGCAGACAGACTGTAACTGGAGGGCCAAAGATCAGGGCCGGTATTCTGACCGCTGGGGGTGGGGGAGGCCTAACGTAGAGATGAGGCCGTATGACAGATGGAGACGGTTTTCTCGACCTGTGGGGCAAGGTGTAATGAGTGCCCGGTCTCGAGATCCTGGTGTAATGTTGTGTGTTCAACCCTACAAGTTTGAACAAAGGGGGAGGTACGTGGTGTAGTGACCACTGTGTCCGCTAGGAGGCGCTGTGTGGATGTCCCAAGAGAGAGGATGAGTAGCAGAATCCTGAAGGACCGTTATGTATCTCAAGGTGGGTGGCCTTGAGATGGAGACTTATGTGTGTGTTGATCAGCAATGATATTGCTGAGGTGTTGTTTTAATGTGTCAGGGAGAAGTCTCCAGGTAACTGGGGAGACGTGCAGACCCAGTTACCTACAAACCCATCCAGGGGGTGTGTTCGAGAAAGTTGTGATAAAAGTGTGTGAATGGTTCAAGGACCTGTGATGAGGTCATAGCCATGTGACCCGGTGGGCGTGACTACGGACCGTATAAGGTGGCCAGGGTAGGTCACATGTGGTGAATGCTGGGACCCGGTTGGTCCAGTGTGGAAGGTCCTGCTGAGATGGGGTTTCCTGGCTAACAGCCTGTGAAGTGGCTGTGTGTAATGGCTGCCAGCATCTGAGAGTTCCCAGGAGAGGGAATGAATGTCTGCAGTCTGGAGAAGGAGCCATGAGGTAATCCTGTGGGGTTATAACTGTGAGGCCAAGAGAACCTGTGTGCTGGACATTGCACACCCTGTGTGACCACAGGGTTTACAGAGGGAAACTCTGCCATGGGCGCTATGCTGTTAAATGAACTTTATGTTGCTTGCTTTGGTTTATGCTGCTGAATAAACCGCATGGAGTTATGGTTTTATGGAAAACCCGTGCCGGATCTGTTTTTTTGTGGCTGCAAGTGAGTATCCCCTACCAGAATGACAGCGCTACCTCACAATATATATATATATATATATATATATATATATATATTATAACACATATATACATAAAAATAAATATATATAGTACAGACCAAAAGTTTGGACACACCTTCTCATTCAAAGTGTTTTGTTTATTTTCATGACTATGAAAATTGTAGATTCACTTTGAAGGCATCAAAACTATGAATTAACACATGTGGAATTATATAATTAACAAAAAAGTGTGAAACAACTGAATACTGTATGTCTTATATTCTAGGTTCTTCAAAGTAGCCACCTTTTGCTTTGATTACTGCTTTGCACACTCTTGGCATTCTCTTGATGAGCTTCAAGAGGTAGTCACCGGAAATGGTTTTCACTTCACAGGTGTGCCCTGTCATGTTTAATGAGTGGGATTTCTTGCCTTATAAATGGGGTTGGGACCATCAGTTGTGTTGTGCAGAAGTCTGGTGGATACACAGCTGAAAATCCTACTGAATAGACAGTTAGAATTTGTATTATGGCAAGAAAAAAGCAGCTAAGTAAAGAAAAACGAGTGGCCATCATTACTTTAAGAAACAAAAGGTCATTCAGTCTGAAAAATTGGGAAAACTTTGAAAGTGTCCCCAAGGACAATGGCAAAAACCATCAAGCCCTACAATCAAACTGGCTCACATGAGGACCGCCCCAGGAAAGGAAGACCAAGAGTCACCTCTGCTGTGGAGGATGAGTTCATCCGAGTCACCAGCCTCAGAAATCGCAGGTTAACAGCAGCTCAGATTACAGGCCAGGTCAATGCCACACAGAGTTCTAGCTGCAGACACATCTCTACAACAACTGTACAGCAGGCCTTCATGGAAAAATAGCTGCTAGGAAACCACTGCTAAGGACAGGCAACAAGCAGAAAAGACTTGTTTGGGCTAAAGAACACAAGGAATGGACATTAGACCAGTGGAAATCTGTGCTTTGGTCTGATGAGTCCAAATTTGAGATCTTTGGTTCCAACCACCGTGTCTTTGTGCTACGCAGAAAAGGTGAACGGATGGACTCTACATGCCTGGCTCCCACTGTGAAGCATGGAGGAGGAGGTGTGATGATGTGGGGGTGCATTGCTAGTGACACTGTTGGGGATTTATTCAAAATTGAAGGCATACTGAACCAGCATGGCTACTACAGCATCTTGCAGCGGTATGCTATTTCATCCGGTTTGCATTTAGTTGGACCATCATTTATTTTTCAACAGGACAATGACCCCAAACACACCTCCAGGCTGTGTAAGGGCTATTTGACCAAGGAGGAGAGTGATGGGGTGCTATGCCAGATGACCTGGCCTCCACAGTCACCAGACCTGAACCCAATCGAGATGGATTGGGGTGAGCTGGACCGCAGAGTGAAGTCAAAAGGGCCAACAAGTGCTAAGCATCTCTGGGAACTCCTTCAAGACTGTTGGAAGACCATTTCCGGTGACTACCTCTTGAAGCTCATGAAGAGAATGCCAAGAGTGTGCAAAGCAGTAATCATAGAATCATAGAATCGTAGAGTTGGAAGGGACCTCCTGGGCCATCTGGTCCAACCCCCTGCTCAAAGCAGGATTCGCTAAATCATCCCAGTCAGATGTCTGTCCAGCCTCTGTTTGAAGACTTCCATTGAAGGAGAACTCACCACTTCTCGTGGCAGCCTGTTCCACTCATTGATCACTAACTGTCAAAAAGTTTTTTCTAATATCTAATCTGTGTCTCCTCCCATTCAGTTTCATCCCATTGCTTCTAGTCTTTCCTTGTGCAAATGAGAATAAAGTTGATCCTTCTGCAATGTGACAGCCCTTTAGATATTTGTAGACAGCTATTAAGTCTCCTCTCAGTCTTCTCTTTTGCAAACTAAACATTCCCAAATCCTGCAACCTTTCCTCATAAGACAGGGTTTGCAGACCGGTCACCATTCTGGTCGCTCTTTTCTGAACTTGCTCCAGTTTGTTGATGTCTTTTTTAAAATGTGGTGCCCAAAACTGGACACAATATTCCAGATGAGGTCTGACCAAAGAGGAGTAGAGGGAAATAATGACTTCACGTGATCTAGACTGTATGCTTCTGTTAATACATCCTAGAATTGCATTTGCCTTTTTTGCTGCTGCATCACACTGTTGACTCATATTCAGTCTGTGATCTATTAGTATACCCAAGTCTTTTTCACATGTGCTGTCACTTAGCCCTATTCCTCCCATTCTATATATGCTTTTTCCATTTTTATTGCCCAGATGTAGTACTTTGCATTTCTCCCTGTTAAAAACCATTCTGTTTGTTGCTGCCCACTTCTCCAGTTTATTAAAATCTTTTTGAATCCTCTCTCTCTCTTCTCTAGTATTAGCTATCCCTCCTAGCTTTGTGTCATCAGCAAATTTAATCAGTTTACCCTCAATGCCTTCATCTAAATCGTTGATAAAGATGTTGAACAATACAGGGCCCAGGACAGAGCCCTGTGGTACCCCACTTGAGACATTCTTCCAACTGGATGTGCAGCCATTTACGACCACTCTTTGGGTCCGATCTCTAAGCCAGTTATGAATCCACCTAACAGTTGCCTTGTCCATTCCATACTTAATCATTTTTTCAATAAGGATTGTATGAGAGACTTTGTCAAATGCTTTGCTGAAGTCAAGATATACTATATCTACAGCATTTCCTTGATCCACCCAATCAGTGATACCGTCATAGAAGGAAATTAAGTTAGTCTGACATGACTTATTAGTTACAAACCCATGCTGACTCTGTTTAATCACTTCATTCTTATCCAGGTATTGACATACATGTTGTTTAATAATTTGTTCAAAGATCTTTCCTGGTATAGAAGTCAGACTCACCGGCCTATAGTTACCTGGGTCCACCTTCTTCCCCTTTTTGAAGATAGGAACAACATTTGCTCTTCTCCAGTCTTCTGGCACTTCTCCTGTTCTCCAAGAATTTTCAAAGATTATAGAGAGGGGTTCAAAAATTTCTTCTGCTATCTCCTTCAGTACTCTGGGGTGTAATTCATCTGGACCTGGAGACTTGAATTCATTTAGGCTAGCTAAGTGTTTCCTCACTATCTTTCTGTTTATAGATATCCTGGATTCTTCTATTCCCTTAATAGGACAGTGAATAACAGTTGATGTTACATTTCCTTTCTGAGAGAAAACAGATGCAAAATAGGAATTTAAAAGTTCAGCCTTCTCAACATCCTGTCTTACCATTTCATCATTTTCATCCTGTAAAAATCCTATAGCATCTTTGACTTTTCTTTTACTTTTGACATATCCCCAAAATCCTTTATTATTGCTTTTGACATCTCTTGCAAGCCTCAATTCATTTTCAGCTTTAGCTAATCTGATTTGTGCCCTGCAGGTTCTGCAGACAGCATTATATTCTTCTTTAGATATGCCTCCCTCTTTCCATTTTATAAACATTTTTTTCTTCCTTTTTAGCATGTGCTTAAGTTCTGTGTTCATCCATCCTGGTTTCCTTAACTGCTTCCTATTCTTCCCTCTTTTCGGAATTGTTAACAACTGTGCTTTGAGAATTTCATTTTTCAAGATTTCCCATCCTTCCTGGACATTTTTGTCTTTAAGGATATCCAGCCATTGGATCCCTCCAATTCTCTTTCTGAATCCCTTAAAATCTGCCTTTCTGAAATCTAACCTTGACGTCTGAGTCTTCACAGGTCTTCCGCCTCTAGTTATCCAAAATTCTAAAATAGCATGGTCGCTACCTCCTAGGGTCCCAGCCACTTTTACCTCCTCAACCATTTCCTCCCTGTTTATAAGGATTAGATCCAAGGTAGCAGTTCCCCTTGTTTTCTCCCTTACCTTTTGGAAGATAAAGTTGTCAGCAAGAGAGGATAAGAATTTCCTTGACCTGTTAGTTTTGCCTGAGAGAGATTCCCAACAAATGTCTGGATAGTTGAAATCTCCCATGACAACTATGTCATATTTTTTGGAGAACTTGGCCATTTGATGCATAAAGAGTTCATCCATAGCTTCAGCTTGCACAGGCGGCCTGTAGTAAATGCCTACAATGGTGTCCTTTCCATTGTTCTGTCCTTGTATTCTTACCCAAACAGTTTCCACAGAACTCCCAGTCTCTGAAGCTTCAATCTCTGTGCAGATATACGCGTTTCTAACATACAATGCGACACCTCCTCCTCGTTTATCAAGTCTGTTTCTTGCAAATAAATTGTATCCTTCTAGTCTTGTATTCCAATCATGTGTATTGTCCCACCAAGTTTCAGTGATTCCAATGACATCATATTTCTTTTCCTGTGTTAGTAGTTCCAATTCTCCTTGTTTGTTGCCCATGCTTTGTGCATTAGTATAGAAACATTTTAGTTTGTGATTGGTTTCTCTTTCTCCAATATTTTTATTAATTAGATTCTTTCGTCTTTGTTCTTCCTTTCCACTTCTAATAGCAGAGTTCTCAATAGCATTTGTAAGGTGTATGGCTTTTTCTGGTCTTTTGCTTCCCTTCCCATGTTGTTCTAGTTTAAAGCTCTCCTTACAAGTGTAGCAAGGCGACTTCCAAATACATGCTTACCAGTCTTCGTAAGGTGCACCCCATCTCTAGCAAGTAGTCCATCGTATAAGTAGTTCACTCCGTGATCCAGAAATCCAAATCGTTGCTGACGGCACCATCGACGTAGCCAGTTGTTCACCTGCAGAATCTTATTCCACCTCCTTGTTCCATGGCCATCCACTGGGAGGATGGAAGAGAAGACCACCTGCGCTCCCAGTTCTTTCACTTTCTTACCTAAGTCTTCAAAGTCTCTGCAGATGGTTTCCAGGTCGTTTCTTGCAGTGTCATTTGTCCCCACATGTAGTAGCAGGAATGGGTAGTCATCTGTAGGTCTGAAGAGTCCTGATATCCTGTCAGACACATCTTTAATTTTTGCACCTGGAAGACAACACATTTCTCTTGAAGTTATATCCGGTCTGCAGATAGCGGCCTCAGTTCCTCTCAACAGGGAATCCCCCATGACCACCACTCTCCGTTTCTTCTTCAGAACATTTTTCTTTCTCCATCCAGGAGGACTCTGAAGGCGTACAAGGTTGCTGCTTGTTGGCAAAGTCTTATCCTGATGTATTTCTTCATTGTTTTCCTGCGTGAGAGCCTGGTACTGGTTTCTGAGCAGTATGGGTGCTGACTGCCTCCTGATCCTCCTGCTTCTCTGGGTCACATGTCTCCATTCCTGTTTCTTCAGGTGCACTTCGAATTTCTTCTCTTTCTGTAACATGAAGAGATAATTCTGCTCTGTCCAAGAACTCTTCACCTTCCTTAATGATCTTCAACGTAGCTAACCTCTCTTCGAGATTTTGCAACTTTTCCTCCAACAGGGACACAAGCTTGCATTTGTGGCATGTGAAGTTTGGCTTTTCCACTGGTAAGTCTGTGAACATGTAGCAAGAAATGCAGCTCACCAAATGGCTCCTGGCCTCTTCCATCTTGAGATTTCTTAAAAACGATGAAAGATGAGCCCAAATTCTGGTTTTCCGATTTCCTCTTTTCAGCTGCAACGGCCAAAACCCAGTGATCGTTGAGCTCGCGGAGACTCTTCACTTATCCCAGAAGGCACTGGGAATATGCAAATGATCTCCTCAAGACTCTTCCCCTGGTTTTCCGATTTCCTCTTTTCAGCTGCAACGGCCAAAACCCAGTGATCGTTGAGCTCGCGGAGACTCTTCACTTATCCCAGAAGGCACTGGGAATATGCAAATGATCTCCTCAAGACTCTCCCCCTGGTCAACGCAAAAGGTGGCTACTTTGAAGAACCTAGAATATAAGACATATTTTCAGTTATTTCACACTTTTTAATTAATTATATAATTCCAGAGCTTTTGGTCTGTACTGTATATGTATGTGTATATATATATATATATACACACACACACACACACACACACACACACGTTATCTCAACTGAAAACATCTTTTTTTCTAAGCTAAACAAGCCCAACTTTTCCAACCTCTCAATATATGAGAGGCCTTCCATCCCTTGCAATAATCTAGTTGCCTGCATTTGAACTAACTTCTGAATATCCTTTTTAAAATGTGGAGCCCAAAACTGGATCCCATATTCTAGATGTGTCCTCACAAGTGATTTATAAAGGGGTAACAAAACGTTGGAATCGCTGGGTTTTCTCTCTCTTTTTATACATCCTAAAATCTTGTTTGCTGTTGCGGCTGCTGCCTGACATTGAGTACTGCTGCTCAGCTTACTTGCAACTAGAGCCAACTCCTTCTCCTGTTCTGTAGTCCCAAGTATTCTCCAATTTAATATAAATGCAACAATAAGATTACTCCATCCAAGGTGCATTACTCTACATGTATCAACATTAAATCTCATTTGCCAAGTGTTTGCATATTAAGTCATCTTATCCAGATCGTTTTGCTATATTTTAATGTCAAGGTCAGATTTAAATATCCTACACAGTTTGGTGTCGTCAGCAAAGACTAACACTTTACTCTCAATTCCATCCACAAAGTCAATATTGAAGAGGTTAAAAAGAATCAATCCTAGCACAGATCTCTGCGGTCCCCACTGCTGACTAAGTGCCATTTAGAGAATGTACCATTCATGACAAATCTTTCTTTCCTGTCATTTAGCCAATTCCTTACCCATCTGCAGGGCCGCCATCAGGGCATTACTGTCCTGACTGGTGTTTGGGGCCCGATGGGCAGAGGGGGCCCGCATCGGGCCCCGTCTTTTCTAGTCACCGGGCCCCAGCCACAAGCTTCTATTGCTGTATGGGCCAGCATGAAAATAGATAAAAGAAATTGGTCCCCATCGCGCCCCTTACTCTGCCGCACCAAGTGACCACCTACGTCACGGAGGTCTTGTCGGCTTTGCAAACGCCGCTGGACCACATCACAGATACTCACGCCCGTGCACACGCATCACCGAAGAAGAGGTTCTTGCCAGTAACTGAACCCTGCGTCCGAGACGCAGGGTTCAGTTACACTATTGCCGTGGGGGCCTGGGCCCGCATGGAAATAGTTAAAGCTGCCAGCCAATAGGAGGCTGGCAGCTGACGTCATAGTCATTCGCTGGTGAGTGCCCGCTTTCAGGTTGGGGTGAAGATCGCTCGCCGCAGGAGCGTGGCAAGGTAAGGAGAAAGTTTTTTTGTTTGTTTTTTTATTGAAAGCAGCAGGCCGGCAGGATGGAGACAAGTGTCCATCCTGCTAGCGGCAGAATAGAGACAGGGCAGAATGGAGACAGGGGGCAGGATGAAAGATATGGGGTCGGGGCATGATTGGAGACAGAGGGGGCAGGATTGGAGACACAGGGCAGTATTGGAGACACAGGGGGCAGAATGTGAGACACAGGGGGCAGGATGGAAGACATGGGGCAGGATGGAAGACACAGGGGGCAGGATGGAAGACACAGGGGGCAGGATGGAAGACACAGGGGGCAGGATGGAAGACACAGGGGGCAGGATGGGAGACACAGGGGGCAGGATAGAAGGTACAGGGAGCAGGATGGGAGACACAGGGGGCAGGATTGGAGACAGGGGGCAGGATGAAAGATAGGGGGCATGATTGGAGACACAGGCTTGATTGGAGACACAGGGGGCAGGATTGGAGAGACAGGGGGCAGAATGGAGACAGGGAGCAGAATAGAGACACAGGAGCAGGATGAAATATATGAGGGCAGGATTGGAGACAAGGTGGCAGGATAAAAGATATGGGGGCAGGATGGGAGACATGGTGGCAAGATGAAAGATATGGGGGCAGGATTGGATACATGGGGGCGGGATTGGAGACACAGGGGGCAGGAATGGAGACACAGGGGGCAGGATATGAGACATGGTGTGGGATGGAGACAGATGGTACAGGATGGAGACAGATGGTGCAGGATGGAGACAGATCGGGCAGGATCTTGGGGCATTATGGAGACAGATGGTGCAGGTTCAAGGGGCAGGATCATGAGACAGATGGGGCAGGATCATGGGACAGATGGGGCAGGATAATGGGACAGTTGTAGCAGGATCGTTGGGACAGATGGGGCATGATGGGGAGATCATATGGGGCAGAATGGATACTGATGAGGGCAGGATGAGAGAACATATGGCTGAAGCTAGGAATGAGATACACAAAGGCCAGGATGGGGGATATTATTACCATAGGGGCTACTTAAGGGATATTATTACTGCAGTGACGTATTTATTTTATTTTTGAGTATACTGTTTTATATGGGGGGCGGTCCTGTTACTGTGCAGAGTGATTCTATGTTGCCTTTTTTCTTCATTTTCTTCATTTGGTGTAGTGTAGACATTGTGAAAAAATTAGTAATGTGTTCTGCAAGCGGTGCTCTAGATAACTGTGCTAATTCCTGCAGAGGCAAGCCCTGGTTGGAAGAAGTGACATCGATCTATGCTGGATGAAGATGAAAGACTTCACATAGAGGCGTCACTGGTGAGTCAGTGTGTTACCTATTCACTGATACTATGCACCGTATACTATATACAGCGGTCCTGTGTACAATGTCACCAGTGATCACTGTATTACCTTTACACTGACACTGCATACTAAGTACAGATCTCCTTTGTATAATGGCACATATGGTGATAATAGCATGTGGGTTTTTTTTATTACTGATCAGTATTGTAGCATTCAGTCACAAAGTAATGGTAATATGTTGTCTGGCCATGGTGTGGTAGTATTTGTTCCTTGTATGTGGTATTATTGGTCACCATGTGGTGGTAATATGTGGTCTGGCCATGGTGTGGTGGTATGTCTCTTGTATGTGATATTATTTGGTCACTGTGGTTTTAATATGTGGTCTGGACATGGTGTGGCAGTATTTATTCTTTTGTATGTGGTATTATAGGTCACTATGTGGTGGTAATATGGTGTCTGGTCATGGTACGGTGGTATTTGTCCCTTGTATGTGATATTATTGGTCATTTTAAAAATTAAAAAATATACCTAAATTGTATTGCATATTTTAACAAATGTTTAATAGGTTAGAGTAGAGTAGGGCCCGTCCAAAAGAGTCTACCGTGTCGTGGTGGCGGCTTAAAAAATCTTTTGGCCAAAACAAAGGCTGCTGGTTATGTGTGTGATCTGGTGATGGGAACTGTTAATGTGTGATTGGTGAGAAGTGGAGTTGTTCCAAGAGAGAGCGGTGGAGTTGTGAACAGTTCAAGGGGTGGAGGGGGCTGGGGTGGAGCCTGGGCAGAGCCTCAAGGGGGCCCCGAAAATTTTGCCAGAATGGAGCCTCGAAATTCCTAGTGGCAGCCCTGCCCATCTGCATATAATTTCCCCTAGTCCCTGCTTCTTTAGCTTTAGTATAAGGCTGTAACGTGGAACTGTATCAAATGCCTTTTCAAAATCCAGATAAATCACAACAGCCGCATTAACATCCCAATTTGCACTTACCTCCTCATAGTAACCCAACATGTTAAACACGACTTATTCTTCATGAATCCGTGCTGGATGTCAGTTATTATATTGTTCTCTGCAATATATCTCTGCAGGTCATATCTTATAATGCCCTCAAAAACTTTGCACACTACTGATGTCATACTTACCAGATGGTAGTGGCCTGGATCCACCTTCTTTAAATATTGGTACCATGTTAGCCATACTCCACTTCCGTGGCACCACCCCTGCTACAAGAGAGTCTAACAAGATGAGATACAGCGGGCTGTCAATTACGTAGCATAAAAAAGGAGGGATTTTACAAAGTGTTCCTAATTTACATGTTGTTATACAAAACTCAATAAGGCTTCACTCAGACTTCCATAAATAAAGTGCATGATCTGTGTTTTTGATCAATAGAATACTTACCCATTATAGTCTATCGGTCTGTTAAAATGTCTGTATATTGTATATTTTGGAAATAGTATGCCTGCAAAAAAATAAAAGGGAGACCAGGAAACATCTCCAATTTTGACCCAAGTCATGGATCAAAATTATACAAGCACATACAAGTTTATGAAAAATCATGGACAACATACATTGTCATCCATGTGGAGTCCGCTTTTAAGGGAATCTGTCAGTAGTATCTGAGATGCAATGTCCTATTCCAGAGATTCCTTGTTTTTCTTAAATGTAAATAATCTGTTCGAGACAATGGACAGGACACCAATTTGCATGAATTCTGCCAATAAAGATTATCTTACGTGAAAGGGAATGTTAGCTCTGTGAGATAAGCTGCCAACAGAGAACAGTAAAACTGAACTTTGTCTTATTACAAACACGTTAGCAGCTGCAGCTCTCACAGCGCTGCTGCATTACAACAATATTACAGTACTGGCTGCCTGTGAGATGGAATCTAAAGCTGAGAGGAACTTGCAGATGTACCAATTATAATCACACACAGCTCTGCAGTGAGATCAGGAGAATAGAGAGCGGCCATTACACATCACATTGGTAGCGTCCTCTTCTATTTAAAATAATCTCTGGAGGCAGATTCTCAGGGAGATCACTGTTTGGCCCATAACGTGGAACAGCTCATTTACATATAAGGAAGATGTGGCCTTCTCTAGAATAAGACATCGTATCGCAAATAGCAAGTTATCATTTTATTCTGCTTCCTATTTACCTTGTGCTCATATAGACAGCTTAGGAGGGTTGTTACTACTGACAGTCTAAACATTGTATTGGATAGGAGAAGCTTTGCAATTTTTTTTTTCATATGAGAAAATCACTGATGAAACACTGATGGTAAAACCTGATGGATTATCTGGAAAAGGGCATGGTCATAGATGCATTAGACTGTTGCAGAAGAATATGAGCTAAAATGACCATGGGTCTCCTGAGTGAAATTTAAGATGATGTTATCTCAGATAAGGAGACATGCAATCTGATTAGTACAAGGACTCTGAAAACAGACTTGTGAGTTCAGAATTTCCCTCTTAAGGACCAGAGGTATTTCCATTTTTGCGTTTCCATTTTTTGCTCCCCTTCTTCCCACAGCAATAATTTTTTATTTTTCTGTCAATATGACCATGTGAGGGCTTGTTATTTGCAGGACGAGTTGTACTTTTGAAATACACCAGTGATTTTACCATATCATGTACTGGAAAATGGGAATAAATTCCAAATGAGGTGAAATTGCAAAAAAAGTGCAATTCCACAATTGTTTTTTGTATTTTTTTTTTTTTACCATATTCACTAAATGATAAAACTGACCTGGCATTATAATTCTCTAGATCATTACGAGTTCACAGACACCACACATGTCAAGGTTCTTTTTTATTTAATTGGTGAAAAAAAAATTTGAAAGTTTGTAAAAAAAACAAAATGTTGACATCTTCCGAGACCCATAGCGTCTCCATTTTTCGGGATCTAGGGTCGGTTGAGGGCTTATTTTTTGCACGCTGAACTGACATTTTTATTGATACCATTTTGGTGTGTATACAATCTTTTATTGCCCATTATTGTATTTAATTGCAATGTTGCAGCGACCAAAAAAATGTAATTCTGACGTTTTGATTTTTTTTCTTGCCACGACGTTTACTGGTTGAATAAATCCTTTTTTAATATTGATAGATTGGGCGATTCTGAAAGTGGTGATACCAAATTTGTGTATATTTGATTTTTTGTTTATTGTTTAATTTTGAATGGGGCGAAAGGGGAGTGATTTGAAAGTTTTTATTTTTTTTATTTTTTTAAATATTTTTAAAAACATTTTTTTTATTTGCTTCAATAGTCTCCATGGGAGACTAGAGGCTGCACCTTTCCGATCGCCTCTGCTACATAAACCCCTGCAGCCCTCCTCTATGTAGCAGATATGCTCACTTGCTATAAGCGCCGACCGCTAGCAATCCTACAAGTCACAATCAACCTTAAGCCATATTTATCCTAAGTCATATTACAAGACTCGTTAAAGGGTTGATTGTGACTTGTAGGATCGCTACTACCAACAGGTGGCGCTACAGAGTTCAAGTCTTCTTTCTCTCTGAAGAGGCAATTTGCATATTACATTTCCCAGAGGAGCATTGCACAGTGAATTAGCCTCCTTACCTTGACAAGCCAGAGCTGGTATGTCACTCTCCACAAGGAGAAACCTTACCCTTAGACCTCAGTCCAGAGCCTCTCAGCTAGCCAAATCAGTTCTCATACTTTGCACTGATGAGGGCCAATAGCCTGAAACACCGTGTCTGCAAATTGAGATTCTGATTTGGTTTTTATTCTAAGTCATATTACAAGACTCGTTAAAGGGTTGATTGTGACTCGTAGGATCGCTACTACCAACAGGTGGTGCTATAGAGTTAAAGTCCTCTTTCTCTCTGAAGAGGCAATTTGCATATGAAGGACAATTGGCGTGGCTACCACGTAGTGAAGAGAGCAACACCATGCATGGAAAGAACAGCGAAACCATCTCGCTGCATAGATAAGAATATAAAATGAGGATGAGTGACCTCATGGAGATCAACATTCAACACTGCGGAGACACCATCACGTTTCTTAACGCAGTGATGCTAGAGCAATGCCCCCATCCCTTATGGGAAATATGCAAAAACATGTAAATCAACAGCCGCGGAGACACCATCACATGTTTCTCAACGCAAGCAATGACTAGCCAGGTCTTTCACCGGGAAGGAACAATCACGGGAAGGGCAGTCTCCAATGAAGGAAACCACCTATGCCAAAACATGGTATCCATCCACAGACAGCTGTTTCGGGGTATTGCCCCTCATCAGTGTGGAGTAGGAAACTGGCTAGAAGGAGCAATGCCTAGTAAAAGACTGTGAAAATGAGGATGAGTGACCTCATGGAGATCAACATCCAACACTGCGGAGACACCATCACATGTTTCTCAACGCAGTGATGCTAGAGCAATGCCCCCATCCCTTATGGGAAATATGCAAAAACATGTAAATCAACAGCCGCGGAGACACCATCACATGTTTCTCAACGCAAGCAATGACTAGCCAGGTCTTTCACCGGGAAGTAACAACCACGGGAAGGGCAGTCTCCAATGAAGGAAACCACCTATGCCAAAACATAGTATCCATCCACAGACAGGTGTTTCTTTTTTTTTTTTTTTTTTTTTTTTTTTTAAACCATTCAGGTTAGTTATAAACAACTCAATATAAGCTCATCAGCTTAAACGTCGTTGTTTCAACTCTCATCATCATGGTTCATATTTATTTTAGTATAACAAACCAAGGGTATACACAAAGACATCCTAAACATCAATAAACATCACTAAAAATCACTGATATTTGATCAGGTGCTGCCATTTTTTAAATTTCCAGATACCCTCTGCATCAGAACCACCACCGCCTTCGCTGTCTAATTTATAAATCAAGTATAATCTAGAAAGAATCAGCCCGACACACTTATTCACAGATACATGCTTCTCTTTGAAAATTCCTAAATTCCTCACATCCCACAAACTCTGCATCACACAAGTCATAATTAACCATAGGATTCTATTTTTCACACGACCACATGCACCAATTCCAAACATTGCAACACACCAGTCAATAAAACTCACACCTGATAACTCCTTACACATCCCACCTACACACTTCCACACACTGCACGCGTAATCACAGTCCCACATAGTGTGCCACACAGTCTCACATCCACCACATCCTTCCCTCGGGCACACATCAGTTCTGGTCAGACCTCGTCTCTTCTGAACCTGTCGCACAGGCAAAATATTGTGCAAGGACATCCATACAATATCCTTTTGTCTATTAGACATCCCGTGCGTTCCCAAACTCTTCCATGCAACCGAAACTTCATTCCCTCTCAACCCCACAATATTACATTCCACATCATTCTTACGTATTATTTTCATCACATTCTTAGCCATTCTAAAATCATTCATCGACACACTCAGTAAATCATGCTTCCTCACAAACTTCTCAATCACCTCATACCAGACCGGACACTGGAAAGCAACAGGCACTCTAGCATCCCTCTTTCTCCAACATAAGCCATATAACATCCAACCAGCAGAATAACTTGCCATATACGCTCCCTTATTTCCTTTATTCAGCAAAATAACAACAGTTTTGATATACTGAAGCCCCAGAAAAATCTCAATGTTTGGAAAGGCCATGCCACCATGGTGACACGCCTTGAAAAGACTCTCTCTCTTAAGTTTCTCTATTTTACTGCTCCAGAAAAAGTAAAAACTAACTTTTCCACTTTTTTTTATTTTCCTACATGATGGTGGAAAAACTGTTGCAATAAAAAGCAAAATCGGAAGAATCACCGCTTTTATGACCAAAATCTTACCACTCAAGGTCAAGTCTCTCAGTCCCCAAAAATTTAACTTACGCTCTATGCGCAATCCACACTCCTCCCAGCTCTCCTTACCTTCCAAGTCCTTATTAAATAATACTCCCAGCACTTTGATAGCACCCTCCTCACACTTTACCCCCTCCATTTTAACCCTGTCATCCCCAAAACATTTGAAACTAAATTTATTCCAATTCACTCTAAAGCCAGATGCACCACAGAAAAACTCTAGAAGCAACTTAACCCTACTCATAGACGCAACACTTTCACTCACAGCCACAACATCATCCATATATCCAAGAACTTTCACATGCTTCCCACCACTCCTAGGTACCAACAAACCTCGCATCATTTTATCATGTCTCACCAAGCACAACAGAGGTTCAATCACACATACAAACAAGACAGGTGACATGGGACACCCCTGCTTTACACCAGACTTAATATTCACTTTCTCACTCAACCACCCATTAACAAGAAACTCACTTGACACACAATCATACAAAGACATTATCCCATTCACAAATTTTTGAGGAAATCCCATTCTCTCCAGAACTTTAAACAAAAACACATGCGAGACCCTATCAAACGCTTTCTCAAAATCAATTGACAGAACCATACACTTCCGTTTCCTTCCCATGCAGTCTCCAATCAAATCCCTTAATAACAATAAGTTATCACTCATACTTCTTCCAGGCACAGCACAAGCTTGATCCTCATCCACAACACTACTAATCACCTCACGCATACGATTCGCCAACAATTTGCTATAGATTTTGTAATCTGCATTCAGCAATGTTATAGGTCTCCAATTCTCTAAACACTTTCTCTCACCTTTCTTATGCACAAGCACAACCACCCCCTCTTTCATTGATTCACATAACTTACCACTCTCCCACATATACTTACATATCTCAGTCAAATCAGCACCCAGAAAATCCCACGACTTCACATAGAATTCTACCAGCAATCCGTCTTTACCTGGAGTCTTATTCTTTTTAGCACTCTTCATCACATTTTCTACTTCTTCCATAATTACGTCCTCATTCAAAATATCACATTCTCCACTATCCAACTTGTTCTCTAACCCATTCAGCACTTCTGAAACAAGACCAGAATCAATCCATTTTTTATCATATAACTTGCTATAGAACCTATTCACCTCCTTTATCACATTCTCACCTGACACACACAAACCATTCCTATCCAGGATTTTATCCATATCAACTTTTCTCCCATTCATTTTCTTAAAAAAGAACCTCGTGCACTTTTCATCTTTCTCAAGATGTTCTATTTTGGTGCCATAGATGATTTCTTTCCCTTTTTCATCCATAACACTCTTTAATTCACTCTTTGTCTCAGCCAGCAGACCAGACACATCCATGCCCACTTTCTCCACACTTCCTTAACCAGTCTAAGCACCTGTTTAAATCATTAAATCTACTCCAATAGCAACTTTTTTATAGCCCCTTTTTGAAGAATTTTTTGCAACACACCTTAACCCAGTCCCACCATTCCAGTACACACGCAAAATCCCTCTTACATACTCTCCACTCTTTATACTTTATTTTTAATTCATTCATCACATCCTCATCTTCTAACAATCTTTACATTCAGCTTCCAAACCCCACCCCCATACACACGGTCATCAATCGCACTAAACACACCTCTCAAACACTCATGATCAGAAAAAGGTACAGCATTTTGTTCAAAATTCATACACAACATATTTTTGGAAAACAACATTTTATCTATCCTGGATGCAATACCACCCCTATCAGCATGGTACGTTGGCGGTGGTGGGATGCCAAATTTCAGAGCAGCAGCATCTAGAAGGGAAAAATCAGAAATAAGATTGGATAACTTTTTAACAGTGATGTCACAATTCCCTTCTGTGGTGCAATTAAAGTCTCCAACTAAAACTGTAGGCATTTTGCCCGGAAGAAACAAACTTAATTTTTCCAAAAGAGCCAGACGCTCCTTTTTCCCATCGTGTCCTGATGGACAGTACACATTAATAATTCTAGCCCGCCACCCCCTATAGCTAACATGTGCAATTATACATCTACCCACCTCTACCACCGTATAGCTATCTAAACTAATCTCCCTGTTACCCATTAATATCCCTACACCATCATTCCTATTAACACATGAGCCAGACCATACATGCTGTCCGTAAGGCCAGTCGTTATCGCTTGGAGCGTCCACAATCCCACATTCCTGAAGACAAAAGATGTGAGCATTCATCTGTTAAATATAATCTAGAACGATTGCCCTCCTGAATTTGGATCTAATTTGCCTGACATTCAGGGACACAATGCCCCAACCAGCTTGGGGTGCCATAACATGACTGTGTTATTTACATGACGACAAACACGCCACTTCCTCTTCAGCCATTTTCGTCTTCCATCTGGAACTGCAACTCCTTGAATCTGTTTACATCTGCGGGAATGCCTAAAAAAGCATTGGTGTCAGGAGAGAAGACATTCTGAGGGTAACTACGTTCACTCACCGGACTTAAACCAACTTCACCGGGGTCTGCCCAATCTGTTCTGGGCTTCTTACAGGAATTTCCAGGCTCCTCATCCTCAGAGGACCTCGCAAGAGTGAAGTCACCTTGATCTCCACAACTGTCCAACTCCTCCTCAGTAGCAAACCAAGATACACTGGGGGTATTGCCAAGAGTACTCTCCAACTCCCCCTCCCCACAGACATCAGACTGATGAGGGAGCTCACATTCAACATCAGTAGCTTCCAAAACTGCCACCTCTGGGCTGGGAGACTCCGTTTGGGGCAGGGCCTCCTCATGTGCATCCATGATTTCAGGTTCCTCAATAAGTTCCGGGTCTGAAACGTGTGGAATGTCAACAGCAGCAGGGGGTGCAGCTGCCCCACCTGAGACCTCAGCGTAAGACCTAGGACTGATCCTGGCCTTACAGTCCAGATACTTATGGCCCTCCTCACCACAAGCATTACACATGACAGGATTTGTGCAGTCTTTTGCCATATGGTCAGAAGCATTGCAATTCCTGCAAGTTGGCATCTCCTTGCAACTATCCTGGGTATGCCCGAAATTTTTACACCTCCTGCAATACATCGGGGCATCTGGAAAGAACAAAAAAAAACAGTATTTTTCCCAATTGAAAAATTAAGAGGGGGGTAATGGATGCCTCCCGGGCCTTGGGGATCCATCCCAAATCTCACAAAAAATTGGTACTTCCCAGTCCAGAGCCCTTCTCCATTCAGGACCCTGTGGGAGTACTGAACATAAATGCAATGTCTTTTCAAAAATAAAGCAATGTCCTCCAGGGAAACAAAAGGGTTGTGCATGAAAACTACAAGTGGGATATCTCCCTTAGAGTACAACACAGTAAAGGTAAGACCTTCCAGCAAAGGATTTGCCACTCCATTTTTCAGGGCAGTAAACAAATTCTGGCAAGCCGCCATAGAAGATAGCACCAGTACATACCTGCCTTCTCTCCTAAACTCCTGCAGGCATATTATATCGGACTTCCGAATCTTCAGGATGTCATAAAACACCATGTTGACCAAATATCCCAGGGAAAAATGCAACTTCTTATCTTCAGCGATGTCAATCCTGAATCCATTTTTGACCCGGCTATCACTGGTCTCAGAGAATTGAAGTCGGACTCCCATCGTCCACAACTCCAAGGGTCTCCTCCCCGAAACCTCCTGGCTATCTCCTAAAAGCAGCGACCGGCTTAAGCCACCGAAGTGGCGATGCCGGAAGGCCAAGAGACAACACTCAAAGTATTCAGGAAACTCCGCACCTCATCAGTGCGGAGTAGGAAACTGGCTAGTAGGAGCAATGCCTACAAAAAGACTGTGAAAATGAGGATGAGTGACCTCATGGAGATCAACATCCAACACTGCGGAGACACCATCACATGTTTCTCAACGCAGTGATGCTAGAGCAATGCCCCCATCCCTTATGGGAAATATGCAAAAACATGTAAATCAACAGCCGCGGAGACACCATCACATGTTTCTCAACGCAAGCAATGACTAGCCAGGTCTTTCACCGGGAAGGAACAACCACGGGAAGGGCAGTCTCCAATGAAGGAAACCACCTATGCCAAGACATGGTATCCATCCACAGACAGCTGTTTCGGGGTATTGCCCCTCATCAGTGTGGAGTAGGAAACTGGCTAGTAGGAGCAATGCCTAGTAAAAGACTGTGAAAATGAGGATGAGTGACCTCATGGAGATCAACATCCAACACTGCGGAGACACCATCACATGTTTCTCAACGCAGTGATGCTAGATCAATGCCCCCATCCCTTATGGGAAATATGCAAAAACATGTAAATCAACAGCCGCGGAGACACCATCACATGTTTCTCAACGCAAGCAATGACTAGCCAGGTCTTTCACAGGGAAGGAACAACCAATTTATCATCCTCAGTGTCCTTTCATCCTCAGTAGCTGCTGCTTCCCAGACGTCGGTTTCTCCACATTATTAATGAATATACCCAGGTATTGACTGTTTTGGACTTTTTCTCCTTCCTCATTCACATAACATTGCCCAATATGTTTATGTGCCATAGTCACTCACCGTCTTGTTCTTTTCTTTCCAGTACTGAATAGTGCCTACTTATGACAGCGGTTCTTTAATAATAATATATGGAATTTTCCATTACAGTTCCTCTCAGGTACCTGTCTTGGCACTCATTCCAGTCGGCTATTACCTTTCATGTGGTATTGCACATCCAGTAGCACCAGCCGACCACGAATCTCACTGTATCCTTTATTGACCAGTGTCACACTTGTTGTTTGTTTTCAACCTCCTAGGGCACGTCTTTTACATATGTTCCTTACATACCATCACAGCACGGACTCTCTATCACCGCCCATGGAACCTGTGGAGTTTCACTAAGCTCGCTTGAACCTTATCTCAGGATTCGCTATTTCAGTATTTATCTAGTCATCGACCTTTCGTCTAAACTTTACATGATGTTCATGCGGTCATTATCAGCATCCTGTTGCTCAGATATTTGTTATATACTTATTTGTTCACTAACCATACTGTCTTGTCTTCTTGTAAACTCATTCTAGTCAAAACCAACTGTGAAAAAATTCTGTTTCTGATGAAGGTCAATTGTATGACCGAAAACGTTTAAGTAAAAGAAGTATATTTAACTGGATGCCTTTTACAATAAAGGAACTGTCAAATCAATTTTTCTTTTGAGTGCCAAGTTTTTGTACTACATTGCTAGTTGGCTGGATACCCGACTTGTGCACCTCCCTCCTCACTGAGTGCCGTGTTTTTTCTATCCCTATGTGGCAGAGCCAAAAGTTTTTACCATAACCAGGTTCCCCGCATCATGCTCCCACATGCTTTATGCATCCATTAGCCCTCTGCATCTGTACTGTTACACACTTAACATTATGGCTGGTCCATACAATCAGGGCAACTGTTACCACCCACCTTTCATGTCTCCCTTTTTTCCTCATAGATTGTAAGGCCTGTTTCAGACATCAGTTTTTTGAGAGAGATAGAATTTTTTTTCAGACGCCAGAACTGAGTTTAGGGTTAAATTTCCGACACAGGCATTTCTCCCGGGCATGCGCAACAGAAAATGCGGATCCGGCAGGGGAAAAAAACGCTTCATTGTCCCTCCTGTCCGATCAGAGGACAGCAAAATCTTGGCGGATCCGTAAAAAACCGGATCGAACGGATGACCATCCGTCGAGATCCGCCGTTAATACAAGTCAATGGGGAAAAAAACGGCTCCGCCAAGAAAAATGGCGGATCTGTTTTTTTTTGCAAAACGGCGGATTTTGACTGATGGGGAAAAACGGATGTGTGAAACAGGCCTAAGCTTGCGAGCAGGGCCCTCATTCCTCTTGGTATCTGTTATGATCTATGTGATTATTCTTATGCTGTAATGTCTATTGTCTGTACATGTCCACTCTGAAATGTAAAGTGCTGCGGAATATGTCGGCGCTATAGAAATAAAATTTATTATTATTCCAGGACCTGCTGTTGGTCTGGAGATAGGGACACAGAGACAAAAATCTGGTTAATTCTGTATCTGACTCTTTGTGACTCCATTCCTACATAACAAGCATTTACTACTAAGATGATTCTGCAGCGAATCTCATCTGAACGTCTGCAAACCTGATTAAAGTCCGCTCAATGATCAGACACTAAGCTCCCCAATGACTGCCCCAGGCTAAAGATTACTGTATTAACTGCTTCCACGGAGATAAGCACATATGTCCAAGACAAGAGAAAAGCACATCAAGGCACACAAGAGAAATGTCTTAGAGCAGCTGTTTAATGTGATATTAATGTTACTAGACCTCATGTTTTTATTGATGTATGGTATTCTTTAAACATTTTGCAAAAACTTTTGTTTTTAAAGAGGTTATCCAACTTTTGGAAAAAAAAGTGCAAATATTTGCAATCCTACATTGATGTTTTGGCAGTTCTCCATATCAGTGGCTACATGTGGTACTAATGGCATCAGGGCCGTAATTTGCCAAATTTGCCACTAGGCACCAGATGAATGGTGCCTAAAGAAGCAGATTATGGGCGACAGCATTAAATGTTTCTTTTTGTATCCTCCTCTCCTTCTCCAGAACAAATGAATGAATGAATGAACGAACAATGAAAAAAATGAATGTGTGACTATGCGTGATCACGTTGCTTAAGAGGGGGCAAAGTATAGAGTAAGCTCAGGATGGGAGGGAGAACTGTGTTGAAATAAGAAAAGCTTGAAGTGGCGAAAGTGTAGCGGTCATAGTTCAAAAAGAAGGATGTTGTGTTGAGCATCATTCATTTTCCAAATAACTTTATTAAAATTTTAAAAATAACAGTAATATTTTGCAATGACATTTAAATGTAGAGGTTACGAGCATCATTCATAAGGAAGGAGGTGCAGCAGTTTATAGCTCATAAATTGGCAATGTTGCGGTTGTACTTCACGAAGAGAGGACAGTGTGGAGGAAAGGACAGCATGAAGTCAGGACAGTGTGGAGGTTTGAAAAAGGGGCCTGCCCCCAAAAAGTTGCAACAGATGCGTGAGTGTGCACCCATTCCCTATCCATGATGTCTCCATGAATGGCCGGTTGTACCTACAACTGATGCAGCTTGCTCCACAAATTTGCTTTGGATTGTCTCACAGGACTTACTGGTGATACCAGTTCTGAAGGTTATTCTATGCCGCAAGCATTTGTCTTGTATCCACACAGTTTCCTGTGAAGTATTTTTCTTGTACATTTACGATCTTGTTGGAATGCTTACTACAAGTAAATAATAGAAGCTTTGAAAACCAATCAGATTTGTGTAATTTCCATTATACCTAGCATAAGTGTGTTTTTGAGAAAAAGTGCACCGAAAACATTAAAAAGAATGAACTTAAGTACTTCTCTGTAACAATGACTTGCTATTCATATTTTCAGTCTTTTCAGGATCTTTTAACTTCTTTAGGTTATCAAAAATGCCAAGCAGTTAATAGAAGTGACCTGAACATTCTTCAGGCACTTTCTGCACTGAAGACGTTCAATATTTTACAATACAAGTCAATAAGAAGGCATAAATGGAACATGACAGCTGATCAGCAGCATGTATCAGACGCTGGCTGTATGGTTTCAGCCATATATGTTTATCTCTGAAAAGCTGCAGCATTTTAGAGAAAAGTATTCTTTAGTGGCTGCCTGGGACTAAGCTGCACTAGTCAGAAAGGTGGGTCCCCAGCAGCCTCTTCCCACCAAATTGACCAATGAAAAACGAACAATCATGACAAACACATGTGCAAAAGACAGAAATGAGAAAGCACCTGGGAAAAACAACAAAATAAATAAGAAATAAATCAGTCTTGGAAAAACTTAATAAATATAAAACAAATCCTTTTTAGAATTCATGCCCAAAGGGAATCTAGTGTTTAATTTGAGAATCCAAAATGCTTCACGCATAAAAATCATTTTTTGCTTGTCACCTCCTCGTATAGGATTTGAAACTTTTTCGAAGGCAAAAAACCTAAAAGATGAAGGGTTACCATGATGGAAATTAACGAAATGTTTAACTGTGCCCGAATAACAGGCATTTTTGTTAGAAATATTAGAAAGATGCTCTGCAATCCGTTTCTTAATTTTTTTTCTCAATATCCTATGACTAAGAGTGCAGGTAAAACACTCAAAACGCGTCAGGCGTAATTTGCCACAATAAAATATTCTTTGTTTTTTATATTTTTGGAGTGCCATCCTAATCTTTTCCTTTCTCATGCCGAAATGCACGTCGAGGTTAGGCTCCACATTCTGTTGTAAGTAACTCACTCTGTACTTGCATATCTTTATTGATACCTTATCTATATTTTCACTTCCATTGTGGATGGATACCATGTAAGAGAAAATAAGTACCGGTAGCATTCTCAGTTTGCTGACCAGTCAGTAAATATATATATATATATATATATATAATCATTAACACTTGTTATAAAAGATTATTATTCCTTTTTCCATCTATTGATTATATGCATTGTAAGCTATCCACTTTGCCTATGTATCCTTATGCAACAAAGATTGTTATATATTTCTGCAATTTTCTCTATAGCTCCTGCTATACAATTGTGTTGTGATACCACATTCTGGTTTCCCACATTTTAAATAATGCAAAAAACAATTTTTATATTTTTATTATGGTTCTCCTCATATACATTTGTATTTAGGACAAAATGTTGTTAAAGTACATCAACATTGCAGGTGATTTACTGCAATTTGATATACAGTTACATAAGTGTGATGGCAAGGGTTGTGAAGTTGTGGCCATGCCGTCTGCTACAGGAGCCAGGCCCCTGCTGCATGTTCCGATTTCAGCACTTTAACCACTCAAAAGCTGCAGTCAGATATAACAGTGGCAAGTGTGACACTTGCCAGAGATTGTTCTGTCAGTATATTGGTACCACTGCAGCGCGATAGTTGCTATGGCAACATGGAGGCCTAACAATGGCCTCCCTGTCTGCCATATCCCTTAGGGTACTGTCACACTTAGCGATGTACCAGCGATCCCGACCAACGATATGATGCGGTCAGGATCGCTGGTGCATCGCTAAGTGGTCGCTAGTGAGCTGCCACACAGGCAGATCTCACCAGCGACATCGCTGGGGATGGGGGTCGCTACTTACCTGTCACACCAGGCGATCCTGCGTCCTCCCGCCCGGCTCCACGCGTCGCTCGTCGTCACAGCAGGAAGCGCCGCAGGAAGCTGACGATGAGAAACAGTCATGGACGTTCTCGCACGATCAGCGATAACCAGCGGGGGAGCGGGTCGTAGGTAAGTATCAGACATAGCGATATCGCTAGCAATATCGCTATAACGTCACTAGTTATAGCGATATTGCTAGCGATATCTCTTAGTGTGACAGGCCCTTTAGTCAATCAAATCATGCCGAAAGATGGGCCTAACTGGCTGTCAATCAAAGACTGACAGGGGAGAAAATGTGCTGTAATATGTAAGTAGTACAGTGTATTTTTAATGAATGGCAGTCCAAGTCCACTTGTAGGACCAATAAGTATTGTTAAAAAAATTATCAACAAATATTTTAGTCTAAAAAATTATGTAAATGCAACAAACCCCCAGATCCCAATTTTAAAAGGATTTAATTTGTAAAAACCTTAACCATAAAACAGCCTGGTGAAGTGTGCCCATAATACAGCCTGCAAACAAGGAAACTGGGAAAGCACAATAGGGTCTTAACTGGTAACAAAAAGGTTGCAAAGAAAGGGTTCCACTCACCTTACATAGTTGCTACAGAGCAACATGTAACTGGCATGAAGACGATATCAGCTGCTGCAAGAACATCAGTCACTAGAAGGACCAAACATTGTGAAACGATCGGGAGGGAGCTGTTACTCCTGTGCTGATCATGAATCCACAATGGTTACCAACAGAAAAAAGTGTATCATTAAAAAAACAGGTTTACAGGGTCAACGCGTTTCGAGGTCATGCAGGACCTGACAGTTTCTCTCCTGATGAAGAGGTCCTGTGCAACCTCGAAACGCATTGACCCTGTAAACCTGTTTTATTAGTAATGAATTTTTATCCATTGGTAACCATTGCGGATTCATCAGCAGCAGCACAGGAGTGACATCTCCCTCCCGATAGTTTTGCATAATACAGCCTGGTATATCTTGTCCGTAATACAGTCTGGTGTAGCGTGACCGTTGCTTCTTCCTCAGGGGGTATGTGAAGCAACGAAGTAATGAAACGTGCGTTGGGGTGGAGGGTAACGCTGCCAGTCCCTGCAATACTGCATCAGGTCCCAATGGATCCACTTATATAGGTAATTCACAAATTTTTTTACATTTATTTACTATGTATTTTATATACCATTAATACGGCACTGTGGGTCTATTTAATGTGGCACTTGTACCTATCCACACTATAACATATGTAATGGTTTATGTAAAGACTACCACACTGATACACCATTGATCAACAAATTGTTCTTTTTTTGCCTATATATGGGCCTTTAGCCCCTAGTGTAATTGATTTCCATTTGTGGCTCCCCTCTTGTATTATATTTTTTATAATATATATTGGTTATTAATGTAATTTGGCATATCGTTCCCTCGTTTAGAGGTACCTTGTGTATGACTTTTTTAATTGGTTCATTGAATTTTAATAATTATCAATTTTATATACTTTTAAACGAACACAATTGCTTAAGTGGCTCTTTTTGTATGTCTTGATGAACTAATTCACACTGGTTGATTTTTCTGATTTGTATAGAACCACAATTTGTTTTGGACTTTATAACGCTGATATTGTCATTTGACAGTGTTGGAACCATGGCTCTCTGAACGGCAGTAATAATTTTACATCCGATCAAAAGCAGTGCTTGCCATGCTGTCATGCACATGACAGGGTGGCAAACACTGGATGTTCGGGCCCCCCATTAAAGTGAATGGGGTCCGGTTTGGGTCCAGATACTGTTCTGGTACCCAAACCCAAACTTTTTTCAACTGTTCAGAGGAACCCGCCGGACTTGAACACTCAGTAGTCGGCCCATCTCTACCCGTAATACATAATAAACCAATACAGTAACAAAGCTATAGCCACTTGAAAATACAAACAAATACTTTAACAAATAATAACAATTGTAAAATCCATAAAACAAGTGCAGAAAACCACTGTCACTCTGAGTGAGGGAGAAGCAAAGTCGACAACAATGGGGAGGAAGGGAAGCCCAAACACTAGGGAAGGGGGGAGTGGACATCCCTAGGCAGATCTAACAATCCACTGTCTTCCCTAAACATCCCTAAATACCTTCCTGGTACTGAGGTTTCCATGGCTGCAGATTCACAATCCAGTTATTGATTGGTGTCAGAAGGAGATTGTGAAATGGAACCCCAAGTGTTACAAAAAATGTCTAAAAAATTTAGAAATATGCTCCGCTAGTCTGGAGGGTCTTCCGGGATACCTGAAGAACTTTGGAGATGTGTTCTCGGAAAAAGAGGTGGAGATACTACCTCCCCATCGTCACTATGATTGTGCCATTGATCTTATTCCTAGCACTAAGTTGCCAAAAGCTCACCTTTACAATATGTCGGGGCCTGAACGAGCCACCATGAAAGAATATATTAACCAAAGTTTAAGGAAGGATCATATCTATCCTTCCTCCTCCCCTATAGCTGCTGGATTTTTCTTTGCTAAAAAGGAAGATGGAGGTCCTTGCCTTGATTTCTGAGAACTAAACAAGATCACGGTTAAAAATACTTACCCACTTCCACTCATCCCCAACCTATACAATCAGCTTCTGGGGGCCAGGGTGTTTTTGATACGCATCCGGAAGGGTGATGAGTGGAAAACTGCGCTTTTAACATCAGAGGGTCTTTTTGAAAACCTTGTCATGCCTTTTGGATATCTAATGCATCTGCAGTGCTTCAAAATTTTCTGATATTTTCTGATTGCATTAGATGTGTTGTGATTTACCTAGATGACATTTTAATTTTCGCGCCAGACTTGAACACTCACCAGGTACATAACCGTGTTGTGTTACAGTGGCTAAGGGAGAACTCTCTGTTTACTAAATTAGAGAAATGTGCTTTTTCTGTGCCAGAAATCTCTTTCTTGGGGTTTATATTGTCAGCAGAAGGGTCTAAGATAGACCCTGGGAAGGTGCAGGCCATAATTGATTGTGTTCAACCTCGTGATCTTAAGGCTTTGCAACATTTTCTAGGCTTTGCCAACTATTAGACAAAATTTATCAAGGGATTTCACAGAATGCTAAACCACTCACTGACCTTACACGTAAGGGGCGAATCTCAAGGTTTGGTCACCGGGTGCTATCAGGGCTTTTGAAAGATTAAAAGTGTTTTGTCAGCACCCATTCTGATCCAGCCTGATCTTCAAGAACCATTCATTGTAGAGGTGGATGCTTTGGAGATCGGGGTGGGGGCAGTCTTATCGCAGAGGCCCAAAACTCTGACTAACCTGTGTCCATGTGCTTTTCTTAATAAAAAATTTTCACCAGCAGAGAGAAATGATGATGTGGGTAATCAGGAGTTACTTGCTGTCAAATTGGCCTTTGAGGAATGGAGGCATTTTTGGAGGGGCGGTTCATCCAGTTACGATGATCACGGATCACAAGAATTTAGCTTACATTGAATCAGCTAAAAGGTCATCTCCTAGACAGGCCAGATGGTCCTTGTTTTTATCTCAATTTAATATTTCTATTACATTCAGGCCTGGGTCTAAGAATGATAAAGCTGATGCTTTATTTCATAGTCTAGATTCTATTTCTCCTCCAGAACCCCCATCCTCCATTATTCCTCAGGGTATTGTGGTGTCTATGGTAACCTTGGAAATGGAAGAGGAGATTCGTAAAGTCCAGTCATTAGCTCCTTCCACTTCCCCGGAGTCAAAATTATTTGTGCCTGTGTACCTAAGATTGTGTGTGTTACAGGAATGTCATGATTCCATTTTAACTGGTCATCCTGGGTTTACTGCCACAAAGAAAGCTGTTGCTAGACTTTTTTGGTGGCCGTCCATGCATAATGATATTAAAGATTTTGTATCTGCTTGTGAAGTCTGCACATGCGCAGTCAGTCATAGCTGGCCCACTGAGGAATTGGCTCAATTGCCTATTCCAGAAAGACCATGGACTCATCTGTCCATGGATTTCATTACTGATTTGCCGCTGTCTGATGGGAAGACTGCAATTTGGGTGGTAGTTGATCGATTCAGCAAACAAGCTAATTTTGTTCCTTTGTAAGGATTACCTAATGCAGAGCACTCTCCAGGTTATTTCTCATATTGTAAGGCTTCATAGGATTCCTCTGAACACTGTGTCCGATAGGGGAGTACAACTTGTCTCTAAATTTGAGAGCTTTTTGCAGTAAACTAGGGATTAACTTGTCATTTTCATCTGCTTATCACCCTGAAACCAATGGTCAGAGGACAAATCAATCTTTGGAACAAATTTTAAGGTGCTTTGCGGCAGTGCGACAGGAGGACTGGTCTTCGTTTTTACCTCTAGCTGAGTTTGCTTTCAACAGTCGAGTAAATCAATCTACCGGAACCTCACTATTCTTCTGTAATTATGATTTTCATCCCCATTTTGGTGAATTTTCTAGGATCAGTTCTGAATGCTCTGGGGTGGGGGTCGCCATACAGAGACTTGGGGATGTCTGGAGGGAGGTTCATAAGAATATTGGGACTGCTCAGATTCTCCAAAAACGAAAGACCGATAGAAGACATTCGATGGGTCCTGTTTTTAAGATTGGGGATAAGGTTTGGTTGTCGTCCAGGAACATTAAACTTAAAGTGCCGTCGGCAAAGTTGGGTCCAAAGTTTATTGGTCCATATGAGATCCTAGAGGTGGTCAATCCTGTGGCATTTAGATTAAAGCTTTCTCCATCCCTTCACATCCCTAACGTATTCCATAAATCCCTATTAAAGGAGAATGTCCCTTCTGCATTGTCTCCTTCATCCTCGCCTCCTCCGCTTTCAGTAGATGTTGGCCTGGAGTATGAGGTTCAGAGGGTTGTAGATTCTAGGAGGGTCTGTAATTCCCTCCAGTACCTCATCCACTGGAGGGGATACGGACCAGAGGAGAGATCCTGGGTCCCTGCTCATGATACGAAGGCCGACGGTTAGTCAGCGCCTTCCATCTAAACTTTCCTGGGATGCCTGGGTGTCCAGTGACCCCCCTAGAAGAGGGGGTACTGTCACAGTTCCACCCCTCAGGGTGTCTGGGATGCAGTTACTGACAGCTCGGCCGTCCAATCCGGTACAGGGGCGTGCTGAAGCTGTCAATACTTTGATGGACAGCAAAGCCATCCAATCTGGTACAGGGGCATGTGAGCTGTGAGTGTGATCGACAGCTCGACTAGCCAATCTGTGACTGGGAGGCATCAGCTGTCTCAGGTGTTCTCTATCCTGGGTAACTGCAATGCCTACTTAACGGAGCAGCTTCTCCCAGACCACTGCCAGTCGTACATTCATCTTGTGAAAGAAGGTTTGTGCTCTGGGCTCTCCTGTACCTTGTTCTGTTTGCTTGATCTGTTGCCTGACTTTGGACTTCGTTCTGACCATCCACCTGTTTAACCCCTTCATTTTTGATCCCTTAACCTCCCGATACTCTGACCTCGGAACGTTACCTGACTGCTTTTGTCTCTTCCTTCTGTTTATGATGTACCCTCCTGGCTTCTGAGCTTGGACTCCTTGACCACTCCGACTCACAGCTTGGCCGTGAGAAGTGACTAGCATCACAGTGCCCTCATGTGAGCCCAAACAGTAGTTTTCCCCCATATATGAGGTATCAGCATACTCAGGAAATATTACACAACAAATTGTTTAGTGCAATTTCTCCTTTTACTCTTGTGGAAAATTTTTTGAGAGATGAAAACTTTTTGTTTCATGGCTCAAAAGTATATATTTCTATGAAGCACCTGGGGGTTCAAGATGATTACCACACATCTAGATAATTTCATAGATGGTTCTAGATTCCAAAATAGGGTCATTTATTGGAGGTTTCCATAGTTTAGGCACATCAGGGGCTCTCCAAATGCAACATGGCGTCTGCTCTTGAGTCCTACCATTTTGCATTCAAAAAGTCAAACTGTGCTCCTTCATTTCCAAGCCCTGCTGTGCGCCCAAACAGTAGTTTTCCAACACATATAGGAATATAGGATATCTGCATGCTCAGGAGAACTAACCAACAAATTTTGGTGTCCATTTTCTACTGTTACTCTTGTGAAAATTAAAAAAAAAGGGTTTAAAAATATTTTTTGGAAAAAAGTGTTAATTTTTTTCTTCCACATTGCAAAAATTCCTGTGAAGCACCTGAAAGGTTAATAAAGTTCTTGAAAGTGGTTTTGAGCACCGTGGAGGGTGAAGTTTTTAGAATGGTGCAAATTGTGTATTTTCTGACAAATAGGCCCCTCAAAGTCACTTCAAATGTGACGTGGTCCCTAATAAAAATAGTTTTGTAAACTTAACGCTTCTAACTTCTTAACAAAAAATAAATATTTTTCGAACATTGTGCTGATGTAAAGTAGACTTGTGAGAAATGTTACTTATTAACTATTTTGTGTGACATAACATTCTGGTTTAAGGCATAAAAATTTAAAGTTTGAAAATTGGCAAATTTCCACATTTTCTATTTTTTAAAAATAAATGCAAGTCTTAGTGAACAAATGTTACCACTATCATGAAGTACAATATGTCAGAAGAAAACATTCTCAAAATCAGTGGTATCTGTTGAGGCATTCCAGAGTTATTAAAATATAAAATGTAAAATTTGGCCTGGTCATGAAAGTGAAAATAGGCTTGGGGTTGAAGGAGTGAATGCAGTATTCTGGCAAAAAAAACCACAGCGTTCACCTATTGACTAGATTGAAGAAGCGAGCTGGATCAAGCCACTCAGTGAGGCAGCACCTATTTAATGATTGAACAATTGCTTGAGCTGAAACGCTTTCTTGTAGACATGGCCAACCCTCAGGTAACACTAAATGAAGCTCAATGGACACAGGTGGCTAAATTGAAGGAATTTCTTGATGACCCATTTACAGGGACTAAAAAATTAGAAGCTGAGGATTTAACACCTGACATTCACAAAGAAGAGGAAGAACTTGATGTTTTTAGTGTCCCAAAGTGGCGGTTTAATCGCAGATGTCATTGCTGCGTCAATGAAATGGAGACTGACACTGCTATTATAAAATAAAATTATTTTGTCAGCTGTTTGTGGACCCAAGTCATTGTATATTGATGGACGATCAACAGCATATTAAAGGAAAAGAAGCTCTGACTGAGGTAGCAGTTAGGATGAGTGGGCTACAGAACTGCCACAAGCAAGAGGTCTTGGGTCTTGCTAGTACTACTGCTACCATATCTTCAGCCTCATCAGATGAGGAGTTTAATTTTGATAAGCACTTGGACGACATGGAGCAGGCAAAGCGTTGCTGTAGGGAAAAAGATGCCACTGCCATAGTAAACAGTTACCATATTTCAGCAAAATGTTTCACTTGCACTCAAAGAAGTAGAAGAGTTCATCAGTTTATAAAAAAAACAAAAACTGACTTTGCACAAGGCAATTCCTTTATACCCTGAAATTGTTAGACATGTTGGCCATGTGGTTACCGCTTTGCCACCCATTCAAGTTAGTGTAGAGAGTTCGTTCTGTAGCCTTAAAATAGTCAGATCACATTTGAGGTCATGTATAGGGAGGATCAGATTGAGGCAATACTATTTCTCAGAACAAATTAGTAGACTGCACAAATGTTATTCAGTACATTTTTGTTGAATACTTTTTTTTCCCCCATTTACTGCATAGTGTATTGCATATTTACAAATTATTAAAGTTTTTTTATGTTCTAAAGTTGTATTCCAATATATTTTATGTTCTATCTAAATAGCTTGATTATTGTATCATAAGGCTGCTTTTACACTTGCAGTGTTTTTGCGGGATGTTTTTGCGGCCCCAATAGATTTCTATGGGGCCACAAAAAAGCCCGCAAAAATACATTGGAGCGCAGTGTCCCGTATGGCCGTGAGGGCCGTATATACGGCCGTGAAAAAAAAATCGAGCTTGCTCGATATTTTTCACGGCTCACGGATAAGGCCTCCATTTAAATCAATGGTACTGCAAAACAGCGTAACCTTGTTTTTGCGGTACACCATATTTGTAGATCACCGTTTTTTCCCCTGCTATTTGTTATAACAGGGAAAAACGACAATCTGAGGTCTTTTGCGGCCCGTTTTTGCGGGAACGGGCCGTAAAAAACCTGGCAAGTGTAACATTAGCCTAATGGTGATTAAAAGCCTGATGTTACCCTTTAACTACAGTAAATGTATCACTTAAACATGAGCCATGCATGAGGGAGTTGGAGCCAGTCAGAGAAATTAAAGCGTCGTGGGTTTGGCTTACCAACTCCACAGCCCTGTTTAGAATCCAGACTTTCATGGAATGGTCTGCAGGTATGTTGTGTTTGGAGAGCCCCTGATTTGCCTAAACAGTAGAAACCCCCCCACAAGTGGCCCCATTCTGGAAACTAGACCCCTCAATGAATTTATCTAGATGTGTGGTGAGCACCTTGAACCCACAGTGCTTCACATAATTTTACAGCGTTGATCTGTGAAAATGAAAAATATTTTTTCCACAAAGTTGTATTAGCCCCAAATGTTCTCATTTTCACAAGGATAGCAGGAGAAAATGGACCCCCAAATTTGTTGTGCAATTTCACAGATACCCCATATGTGGTTGAAAACTACTTTTGAGGCACAGTGCAGATTTTACTGTTATGGTTTGTGGGTGCCATTACCCACTGGGAGAGCTTCTGAGGTGCCAGAAGAGCAGAACCCCCCTTAAGTTATACTTTTGTTATCTACACCTCTCAATGAATTCATTTAGGGGTGAAATGATCATATTGACACCAAGGGTGTGTCACAGAATTTTATGTCATTGGGCAGTGAAGGAAAAATAATTAAATTTTTACCACCAAAATTTTGTTTCAGCCCGATTTTACATTTTCACAGTGGTTAAAATGGCACCAAAATTTGTCACAATTGCTGCTGAATGTAGAAATACCTCATATATGGCTGTACATTACTGACTCGGGTGGAATGGAACGCTAATTGCCTTCTGGAGCGCAGGTTTTACTAGAATAGTTTGCAGACTCCTTATACAGAGCCCCAAAGTGCTAGAAGAGCAGAATCCTCCCTCAAGTGACCCCATTTTGGAAATGATACCCCTTTGGAAGTGTATCTACAGGTGTAGTGATGATTCTGACTCCATGGGTGTTGTAAGTGGGTTTGGGGACCCACTGTGCCAGAGGGCCGGGTCTGCCTAGGAAGCATAGTTAAGCGGGTACTAGGTGTTCACTGGGCTGCAGGTGGTCACCAGGTATTACTCTTAGACAGATCCTGGTACTGCAGCTGCTGACACCAGGGTTTAGGTTCGCTGACATGGATTAAGGCTACGTTAAGAAACCTGGGTCTAGGATACTGGATCAGGGAATGGCTGTACACGGATTGGTGGACAATGTTCAGGCACTGGTAACACTGGGACCTGGTGAGTTCAGGGAACAGGACTGGCCACTCCAGGACCAAGGGATAACATACAGGCACTGGCAGCACCAGGACCAAGGGACTTTGGGAACTGGACTGGCCGCAGTGGGACCAGGGGACAATGTTCAGGCACTGGCCGCACTGGGATCAGAAGCGGTTCAGGACATTGGCCGCACTGGCACCAGGGATTCAGTTACAGGACAATGGCCACACTGGGATAAGGAATTAAGGTTAAGGACGCTGGCCACACCAACTGCCTAATGACTACACATTACTTGGCAACTCCCTAAGGGAGAGGGATTTTTTTTATACAAGATGCCTCCCCACTATGCATATTTTGCTAAATGCCTCTCAGCAACAGGCTGAGGGCATTTAGTAAAATGTGCATGCTACCCCTTTAAGAGCAGGGTAGGGCAAGTACGCACTGGGTGTGCCACCTGGAGCTGCAGCGCACACAAGCAGGAAGTATGCCAAAGGTCGGCTCGGCGAGTACGCTGGCATTCCTGCATGGAGGGAAAAGGGGACACCATGCAGGGGCTCCGACGTTAGCACTAAGTGTTTTTCAAAAATAAGCAACAGTGGATGTTGCTGAGTGAAAATTGCAAACTGCCGTTGTAGTGCCAAGCTACTTCTTCTGGACACACCAAATTAGGCGGGATCTCATCGCTACAGAAATACCAAACATGTGGACGCTAACTGTGGTTTAGGCACACTGGGGCTCAGAAGCGAGGGGTGCATTAGGATTTGGGAGTGCAGTATAAGCTGGGTTTCATTTAGGGAGCAAGGAGCTATTTTTCTTTTTCAGAGACTTTGTACTACCTGTAACGTTGAAGAGCCTTATATTTCCATTAACAGATGACAGACCTTAGTGGGGACTAGCGTTTTTGTGGATTGAGTTGAAGGTTTTGCTGGGAACATTTTACATAACATTTGGGATCACATTTATCCTGCACTCTACACTGACCACTTTGAAGTTTTCATTTAAACCTCCGAGTGACATGATTCAGATGAAACCTCTGATGGATCCATTCACTATTATGAGTTACTCTGGACTCTGTCTGGCCTTTGTTCAGCGGTGTCCTTTTCAGAAGTGGACCGCACATTTATGGACGCCTAAAAAGACAACCATCGCTGGATAACAGGCCAGACCGCGTCCACAGTGACTTCATCTGCCTCTTCATAGAGAATCTTCCGCCAGGGCTGCGTCTAAATAGCCTGTTTCAGCAATTTATTCGGAAGCCTTGGTGCAAGCACTCAGTATCAAGTGCAGGATAAATGTGCACCAAGCCTTACTGCGATCTTTGGGAAGCAGAATGAAAAAAAAACAGAAGGTGAAGAATTGGTTTTAATTATTTTTACGGTGTGGTATAAGTGATTAGAAGACTTTTTTCTTCTGGTTGGTGCGATTACAGCCACACCAGATTTATAGTTTTTTTTATGTTTGGCCGCTATCACACACTAAAAGATGCTTTTTATTGCAAAAGCAAGTTTTAGCTCCGCCATATTTTTCCATATTTCAACCGACAGTCATGTGAAGACAAGTTGACGTTTTTATTGGTACTATTTTTGGGCACATGACATTTTTGGAAATTCAGGAATTTCTTTTTTTTTTTATATACAGTTGTGGCCAAAAGTATTGACACCCCTGCAATTCTGTCAGATAATACTCAGTTTCTTCCTGAAAATGATTGCAAACACAAATTTTTTGGTATTATCTTCATTTAATTTGTCTGCTCGTTTACCTAGGTCCCGTTTCTGTTTTCCCTGTAACTTCGCTCGTTGTAGTACTGACCTCTTGGTATCTGACTTGGCTTGTCCTCTGACCTGTGTTACTGTCTTCAGTCTCCGGCTTTCCTACTCCCGACCGGCTCTGACTTCGGCTTGTTTCTGACCACCTTGGCTATGGATCCGCTGCACAATCTGGCTGACCAGCTGTCCAGTTTGACGCAGATTATGCGTGAATTGTCAGAGGAGCATAGGGCCCTGGCCACGTCCCATATTCAATTGCAGAAAGAGTTGACAGAGATGGTTAAGATGGTGCAGGGTACCAACCCCCATGTTGTCAGCAGGTCTGGCGATTCTGTAGAGGTCATCTTGCACTCTCCCAAACCCTCGGTCAAGCTCCCTGACACCTTTGCTGGTGAGGATGTTTCGTACGTTCAGAGAGGGTTGCAAATTGTTGTTTTCACAAAAGGGGCCTTTACACATAGCGATACCGATTTTGTGATGCAGCAGCGATATCGCTATGTGTGATACTTACCTCCGACTGGCTCCCCCGCTGTCGCTGATCGCGCGAGATCGTGCAGCTCCATTTCTCATCGGGCGCTTCCTGCTGGCGCCGACGAGCGACGCGTGGACGCGGGCGGGAGGACGTCAGGATCGCCGCGTCTGAAAGGTGACCGCTGCTGCGTCGCTACATCGCTGAGATCTGCCTGTGTGGCAACTCACTAGCGACCATTTAGCGATGCACCAATGATCCTGACCGGGTCGTATCGTGGTCGGGATCGCTGGTGCATCGCTAAATGTAAAGGGGCCTTTAGACCTCAATCCTCTAGGGATGAGAGTCAGCAGGTTGGAATAATTATTTCCTTACTCAAGGAAGGTTCCCAATCTTGGGCCTTCTCGTTGTTTCCTACTGACCCCTGAACGGATGTTGGTGGATAGGTTTTTTGAGGCCCTAGGACTCATCTATGAGGAACCAGACCATGTCAGAGTGGCAAAGGATACTATCATGGGTCTTGCTCAGGGAAAGCTCTCAGCCGAGTGATATTGCTTGGAGTTTAGATGATGGTCCCCAGAGGTCTCATGGAACGACTCTGCACTCAGGTGCCAGTTCCGGAGGGGACTGTCTGACCATTTGAAGGATGCAATGGCTCTCCATCCACCACCCAGTTATTTGGAAAAGGCCATGACTCAGGCCATCCGGATGGATCGAAGACTAAGGGAGAGGGGTTTCATGCAGCATGAAGGTCCTTTGCTTCTGAGTAACCCTGATGCTATGTCTCAGTCCGAGCCCATGGAGGTGGGGGTCACCACCTTCAAGGAAAGGGAGAGGAGACGACATGATGGGACTGCTTCTACTGTGGTAGTCCTGGACACTGGAAAAAGGACTGTCCCTACTGTCCTCCTACACCCAAGGTGCCGGGAAACACTTGTCTGGGTAACTGTCGAGGAGGTTGCCCAGGCTCTCATGTACCTTTTTCCTCATCTCAAAACACTTTGACTTTGTGTCAAAAACGGTTGTACCTCCACTTCAGCTTTTGTGAATTGTGGGTCATCTTTGAACTTGATTGACTCGGAATTTGGTGGCCAAATGTATGTTAGGGACAGTCAGGTTGGAAACTCCCATTAATATCATGGCCATTGATAAAACAACCCTCACTGAGAATGTTAAGTTTATCTCAGAGTTACTAGCCATTAAATTGGCTTTTGAAGAATGGAGATTTTTTTTGGAAGGGGGTTTTCCATCGAATCACAGTCCACAAGAACCTGTCTTACATTGAGTCGGCGTTAGAACGGGAGATTTGGGAGGCCCAGTCTCTTGCTCCTCCATCCTTCCGGAAGTTTTTTTGTGCCTGTCCAGTATCAGTTAACGAGGTTCCGGGAATTCCACGACTTGGCTCTTAGTGGGCATCCGGGAATCTAGGCCACGCGCAAAGCCATCGCTGGGCTGTTTTGGTGGTCTTCATTGGCTTCTGATGTTGCTGTATTTGTATTCTCCTGAGACATGTGACCGCGCAAAATCCTCCCATAACCGGCCAGCCGAGGAATTGGTGCCATTGCCAATTCCAGATAAACCTTGGGCCTATCTGTCCATGGATTTTATCATGGATTTTCCTCCTTCTAATGGCAAAACTGTGGTCTGAGTGGTGGTGGATAGGTTCAGCAAACAAGTGCATTTTGTACCATTAGCAGGGTTGCCTAATGCGGAAACTTTGTCGAAACTTTTCATCGAGCTTGTTGTGCGATTACATGGTGTGCCTGTGAGTGTTGTCTCTGATAGAGGGGTGCAATTTGTGTCTAAGTTCTGGAGGGCTTTTTGTAAAAGGCTGGGTATGTTTGACCTTTTCTTCAGCCTATCATCCTGAGACCAACAGTCAGACAGAGGACCAATCAATCTTTGGAGCAGATTTTACAGTGCCTTGCCACGTTTCGTTAGGATGATCGGTGCTCTTCATTACCATTGGCAGAATTCGCATTTAATAATCATATTAATAAGTCCACTGGTACTTCTCCATTCTTTTGCAATTATGGACTAGCCAGTCATCGGTTGGGGGAGGTCTGGGTGGAGATCCAAAGGAACATTGGGGAGGCTCAGGGCAAGTATACATTTTTTGCTGATAAACGACGGTCGGTGGGGCTGGAATTTCAGGTGGGGGATAAGGTATTGTTATCCACTAAGAATATAAGGTTGAGGATTCCTGCTGCTAAGTTTGGCCCCAATTTTATTGGACCTTACGAAATTTTGGAGGTAGTTAATCCTGTTGCCTTTTGCCTGCACTTGCCCCCCTCGCTGCGGATCCCCAATGTGTTCCATAAGGCTCTTTTGAAACCATGGGTGTCTTCCTCAGGGGACTCTACGTCTCTTCTGCCTCCTGTTTTGGTGGATGATCAGACTGAGTATTAGGTGGAACGGATCGTGGATTCTCGGATGCTCCGCCGTTCACTTCAGTATCTGGTCCATTGGAAAGATTACGACTTGAGGACTGAAAAGCACATGAAACATGCACAAAAGTGAACAGGTCGGTCAGACAGTGTTCACACCACCCAAAGACTGAAACACAAAGAAAAAACACAGTATGACAAACATGCAAAAATACTCTGTTGTAAAAAAATATATATAACAGTAGACAGCAAGTGCTAATAAAAAGATAACAAAAACAGGGTATTTAGTTGATACATTTTTTGCAAAAAATGTATACTAAGCCACTCCACCAACGTCACAGTATACCAACCTCAGAGCAGTCCTATCTAATGTATTTAAAACCTGATCATGAAAACAGTACCTATATGAGCAGGATTCAGAAAGGCGCTGCCTGATGTGGGCACGCTGTGCAAGACGGCTGTTTATGTGCATGTCTCACGAGAGGGGCAGGAATCTCCCAAAACTTGCATAAGCAAGAAACTATATATATTTTTTACAGCAGAGTATTTTTGCATGTTTGTCATACTGTGTTTTTTCATTGTGTTTCGGTCTTGAAGACTGGTCCGGAGTACCAGCACGCCCGGATTGGGTGGTCCGGGCCTTTCATGCTCGGTATCCGGGGAAATCTGGGGGTCCGGTGGCACCCCCATTGAGAGGGGGTACTGTCATGATCCAGTCGGGGATTTGTTTTTTGAGGATTCTCCGGGATGGTCATGTGGGGGTTAATCTTCTCTGCCTCGTTTTGGTATCTGTCCGGCTATTTCAGTCCACTAGTACCTGCAAGCAGTGTAAGTTATAGTTCCAGTCTCTGGCTTGAGCAGCTAACCCCGTTATACCCTGAATTGTCCTTTGCCCATTTACCTAGGTCCCATTCCTGTTTTCCCCTGTGACTTCGCTCGTCGTAGTATTTGCTCTCTGTGTTCTGACCTCTTGTCCTCTGACTGGTGTTACTGTCTTCCGTCTCTGGCTTTCCTGCTCCCGTCCGGCTCTGACTTCTTTGGATTGTTTCTGACCACGTGTACTGCTGTGACCTCTGGTACTTCGTTACCTCTGTTACTGACCTGGCTTTTCTGACTACTCTTCCACCACCTAGTGACTCCTGCCTGTTGCTCGGTGGTTTCACTGTGAGTGTACCTGTTTTCCTTCACCAGCACCCCCTGTTGGAGGTTGTGTGCTACTGTGCTGCTGCAGTAGGCATTACATTGGCAAAATTTATAAGGCAGCTATATTCTTCGGGTTAGTGCGATTACAGCGATGCCACAATTCTATAATTTTTATGTTTTGGCGCTATAGAGAGCTATAACTATTTATCTGCTGAGGGAACTGTATGGTGGCTTGCTTTTTGTGGGACATGACATTTTGGAGATATTTTTATTTACGTATGTCTTTTTGATCGTGTTTTATATATTTTATACTCTGATTTTTTTTTTTTTTTTTAAACATTTGTTGAATAGTTTTTTGTTTTTTTTTTCATAGTCCCTCTATGGGACATGCACTTTTTTCACTCTGATCGCTTATAGTGATAAGCGAGCGTGTTTGGATATAGTGGGCGCTGATCAGGAAGCAGAGGGGGCCCCCTCCCTCTTCCTGCCTTGTAAATGCTGCAATAGCCATTGATCTCAGCATTTAGTGGGTTAAACTTTTTTTTCTATCTGGATTTCTTGTCTCACCGTAGAAATCTATGGAGAAAGGTGCAACCAAGAGTTAATGGACTTCTCTTCTCCACACTGGAGCTGGCATCTATAACAAAGTTTTCACAAATCCCTATTTGTTCCACAAAGGTTTAAGTAGAACATCTTTAAATATTATGTTAATTGTGCTTTACTTGAAGTTCCAGCTGGTTACTGTCACACATCTCTCATGGCTTTCACATAACCTAAAAGATACATTAGATATTAGCAAAATCTACACGCACTTATGTCATGATAAAAAAAATACGTAATAAAGACAAATCCATCAAACCAGCCACTAGAGACTGGTAAGTTATGGTGCTGAATATACATTGCATGACAATTGCTCCCAGGGTTTGCTTGGCACGTCGGTTGCGTGAGAAATCAATCATCAATCTCATATGTCATCAATGTAGGTCTGTTTTTAAAAAAAAAAAAAAGCTTGGGTGAGTCATTTCGGACATACGCATTTCACATATATCAAAGCGATAGGACAATAGCTTAAGCAGAAAGCAAGTAATAGCCCTAGGTGTAATGCCGACAACCCACCCGTGTGCCAAGGTGATGGCATTAAAAAGATCATTAAGGAGTCGCAAGATTTCTGCTCGCCTCTGCAGGACGACAGCAGTCGTGTTCATTCTGATCATTTTTGTTGTCAACGGCCAGTCACATTAGGGATATATGTGACAACTCTTAATGAAAACATGCAGTATTCTACAGACATGACAGTGTATAAGATGCTGCTATTAGCTCTGGCACAGAGAAATTGCAATTGACCCGCTGCACAAGAGAAACCAACTAAATTCTGGAAATGATGAAAGACAAAAGCTTTTAAAATGTAATGTCTCAGGCAGAAGCATTGCAGGGAAAGTCAATTTACAGCTAATACCATGGCTTGAAGATAGAATTTAAGAAGCATAAGGTAAGCGGAAAGGCTCCAGAACTGACCCACATTTATTCTGAGCTAGACAGACCAGCTCTATAGGTAAAGAAAATAATTTTTTTTCTGGCACATACATTTAGATCTGGCTATAAGAGACATATATTAAAGAGCTTATCTGCTTTGGACAATACCTTCTTGAAAGGGGTACAATCAAAGACAAAGATCTGATGTGTCACAATTAAGGAAAAATTCACATCCGAAGCATGTAAATGAATGTTTCTATAACCCTATCTAAAACCTACAGAAAAATTTAATGCTGAAAACATCCATACGAAAAAGTAACCTGCTACTTGTAGGCTCTGTAAGGAATTGCCGATGGGATAAGCCCCATGAATGTTGACACACCACAGTTGAAACGGCACATTCGCAGCAGGAGCTTGAGGGTCTCCTTTGGATTTCAGCCGCTAACCTTATGGTGTATTAAGTATTGAATTTGCTTTAAACAAAATAAAACACATGCAAACTGAGCCATAAAATTATAAACTTTGTAATATAATAAAACTGAGAAAGTGTATGAAAAAAAATCTTTCACATTATTGACTTGTATCGATATTATCCTGAGCCTTTTCACATGTCCATTTTTGTTTTTTTGTCGACCAAAGAACAGAAACATGTCCCAAAGTTTGGAATGATTTGAGAACCAGATTTGCTTGTTCCCACCAAAAAAAAAAAAAAAAAAATTGGACAACACATGGATACAATACAGATGGCATCGATGTCGGTTTTTCACTGCCTAACACTAGAAGCTTTTTATACCGTATGAAAAATAACTGACGAACTAAAAACTAATGAAAACTTGGATAACATCAGGTAATGAATGTGTGTATTCAAACTTACAGTATATCATTAGTGTGAAATTCCTTTCCTGATATAGAGTTCCAATCCCCTCAATAGACAAAGTTAGACGGAACCAAACAGCAGTTTTTTAGACCCTAAACTAATGTCTGTTGATTATGTATATATCTTTTATAAGTCCATTTCTCCACTTTCTATAAATTCTTTGTTGAATATTTATGCAAATAAGCTTGCACAGAGATTGTCCAGCACCTACAGCTCTCCGGCCTCTCCCACCACTAGCCTCCTGTTAATGACTGACAAGTTACTCTTTATAACCTGCACACTCACTTGAGCTCTCACACAGGCGCAGTCATTCACGGGGGTGAAGCATGCACAGTAAGGTATTCATGAAGTTGTGATCTGAGCATGAACAACCCCTGGGAATGATGGCACCTACACAAGCTCTCAAGCGTTGGGAGACGGGAAAGTTGTGATTCGAAGAATTTCTAGAATATTGAGAAACTGACTTATAATACCAAAGGTATTGACGTCATCAACATTTCAGATGCTTTACATAGATGATGTTAGTTTAGGGTATAAAACCCTGCTGCCAGGTACCCTTTATTGTACACCATGAAGCTGCAGATGCCACTGCAGAGTGCAATGGAGCTTACAGTATAGCATAATTGTTTAGAACATAGTAATAAAGCAATTTTGTCCCTATAAATTGACTCGTAGTTCTAGCTCAGATAATAGTCACTTTAACCTCAGAAGAACGCAGCCAATTTTGATTTTCCATTTTAATTTTTTCCTCACCTTCTTCAGAAAGCTATAACTAATATTCCTTCATATAAAGGCTTGTAGGTCGCTGGATGATTTATATCCTTAAAAGAGATCATTTACGTAACCATATAGTTTACAGAAAAGTAGGGAAAAGGGTATAGTAGTGAAAAGAAAAATGCAATACTGCCATCGTTGTTGGATTTAATTTTTCTGGAGTTGATTATGATGTAAAAACGACCTGACAGCTTGAATCTCCTGATCATTAGGATTATGGCAAAACGAAGCATAGTGTTTTTTTCTTTTTAACGATTTTAGTGGCTTAAAGTGAATAAATCATTTAAAATAAAGCTATTAACCTTCAGATATTTAATCTGCAGGTTCATAGCATTCCGACGCAGAGCACTGCAGACTGGAGGAAATGAACTTGATTCTTTCCGGGAGGCTCGCTCTTTCAGTCACAGGGGTGGCACCGGCACGGTCTCACTAACCAGTATATGAAGTGGCGGCTGTAACTGCGCACCCAGCACTGACTGACAGTAGCCCAGCATTAGAACCAGTTGTCAGTCAGTGCTAAGGGCAGCACTTAGCTACAAGCACTGCTCTCTATACACAGAGCAGTGATTGAAATGGTGCAGGCGTCAGCCCTGTGATTGGAAGAGCGATCTTGCTGGGAGAAAAGTTCATTTCCATCCGGCAGTGGGACCCTCTATGCGGGCCCGCACAGTGTCATAATGCCATCAACCTGCTTCTTAACCTCATATCTGCAGGTTAATAGCATTATATTAGATGACAGGCTCCCTTTAAAATTATTCTGTACTTTCTTAAAAGGAAACCTGACAGGTCCCCTTATGGCCTCCATCCCAGCAGCATTTGTATATTTGTTCCCAAATACCTTTTCTAACAAGCACATGCGCCTGATAACATGATTTACAAAAGCCGGAGTCATCGAAACCTCTCTTCAAATCTCGTGCAGCTTTCTTTGCCCAAGTCATTATGTCTCTACAGCCAGGTGTACGCTTCCCAACTTCAGCAGCAGACTGAGCATGTCCGAAGTCATCGGGACAACAATGAAAAGTATCTGTGGTAAGTGACTGCAGCTCCAGCACAAAAGGAAGTTCTGCTTTAGTGGGAGTGATAGAACCTGAGGGGACGTTACAGCAAGGCCATCCTGATGACATCTCAATTGAGACTGCCCTTAAACTAAGTGTTACAGTAACTGTATAGATAAGAAGAAAATTTTCAAATTAAGCACATTACTATTGGACAATCTTTTTAAGTGCCACTATCAGTGATTTAATATTATAATTGACAGCGTTATTTAAGGAATAAACAGCAGTGATCACACCAAGCTCTAGCTTCAGAAATAGAGGCAGATGCTGGCTGTATAACACAGCTGGCATCAGCCTTGTGTGGAGCTGGCTCCATGCACTCAATTCATGATTTAATTGTTGAGGCTGGAGGTAGATGCCGGCTGTGAAGACTCACTCCAGATGCATATCTCTGCAATGGAGCATTAAAGGATTAAGAATAAATAAATCATATACTTGTGTCATTGTAGTGGTCAATCTGAGTGAATGAATCTTCAGTTTTAGTTGTTACTTTTTTACCCAAATTCACAGTGCTGTGACACATAGAAGATTTCTCATTTCCAACCAAGTCACAATGTGTTATCGTAATTTCACTCACATATAAAAGCAATGACAACTGGCTGCTCAATCTCATTACATGCTTCTTGATGTCAGAAAACAGGGACATAACTGGATCATAGCCGCCTCAACAAGGCATCATTGGGAGCCTTTATATAGTGTTAGATGTGAAGTTTTAATAGTAGTACAGTGAAACTGCTTCTATCACCTGACAACTCACAAACTTCATAATTTGGTTATAACTGGCACAGAATGGTGACAATATGGAATGTAACAAGGCCGAAAGTAGAAGACAGAGGAGAGAGAAACAATTTGCAAATATCTAACTGAAAAACAGAAAACTTTCTATGTACTGTTAACACTATAATATACTTTCTTCCTGGAGGTTTTCTACCTTTCCTCATGAGTTATCATCCAATTTTCTATCACTACTAGGCCCCATTCACACATTCAGTATTTGGTCAGTTTTTTACCTCAGTATTTGTAAGCCAAAACCAGGTGAGGAACAATCAGAAGAAAAGTATAATAGAAACACGTCACCACTTCTGTGTTTATCACCCACTCCAGGTTTTGGATTACAGATACTGAGGAAAAATACTGACCAAATACTGAAGGTGGGAACACGGCCTTATAAAAAGCAGAATATCTGACAACTAGTGAGAAGGTAAACGTTCTCAGATAAGGTGTTATCCGAGCATGCTTGGGTGCTGAGTGACTTCAGCCTGCTCGAATAATAGAAGGCTGCATGTCTTGCGGCTGTTCAACAACATGCAGGGATTGCGTGTTAGGAAATCCCTGCATGTGTTGCGGCTGTCGAATAATCTTCCACAATTAAAAAGAAAATCGAGTCATTCTTATAGCAACTTTATTTCAGTACAAAAAATAAGAACACTTATTTTAACCCAACCCCTTCATAACTTTATTTTCTAGCTTTCAGGTACAATTTTTTCTACCTAAAGTAATAAAATAATGTCCTAAAATCATTAAAGGAAACAATAAAATAATAACTGTTTACCAAAGCATGCAGGACCCCAAAGAAACAAAAGGTTTTATGATAGGACTTCTCCCCTAAAAAAATGCTTTTATAATATTGTAGTTTGACTGTAAGGGCTCATACTCACATGCGAGAAACTCGGACGAGTCTCGCACGTCAATACCCGGCACTCGGATGGGAGCATGCGGCTGCATGTATTTCTATGCAGTTGAACGCTACGCTCCGGAGTGCCGGGAGTGCGGCAGTGCCGGGTATTGACGTGCGAGACTCGTGCGAGTTTCTCGCATGTGAGTATGAGCCCTTAGCCTGATAATTTGGGGTTGCTTCTGTGAAAGTACAATACCAAATTATTGGGAATAACCATACAACTTTCAAAACTATGGGCCCAATTCAATATTGCACTTTTATCTTTTATTTGCATTAGTAACTCAATTGATTTGGGACAAATTCAACAAAGATTTGCACCCTTTTTCAAGTTTTCATTTGTGGTTTAGTTTTCAGACTTTCTCGCCAATGTGGCTTTTCCAAACAGAAATGTGACTTTTTCAAGAAGTGGCAAAAATTGGTCAAGTCTATTTGCATTCCTCCCTGTAATGATTTTATGTACTTCAGTTTAAAAGTCACATTTTTTAAGACACTTTGCAAAACGTGTAACTTTGTCTACTAATTGGTTGTAAAAACAGTTAAATGAAGAAAAAAAAGATGGTTTGGCTCTTTGTGCAAAAATCGTATTCATTATTTTCATGAATTTGGCTCAAAGAAACACCAGCAAAAACCACAAGTCAATAAAGAAAATTGACTTTAAAAAAAATGCAACTAATGAATTGGGGGCCAAGTACTGTGTTTTCCACAAGTTCAATTCGTGAACAACATGAAAAGCAAAACAGATTCCTAAGATACTGAAAGAACATGATCAGATTATTAGCATCCAGAAATATCTTTAGTTTTATTTTTTCGTTGAAAACGTGTGTCTACAGGATCAAAACCTCTCTCGGTGGAACCAAACAAAGCCCAGTTGGGAGTTTTTGCAACGTAATCCAATGCTGTGAAGGTCTCGGTGCCTCCACTTTTCTCATATGTACGGATCAGTTCTTGGAATCTCTCATAATCAATCCAGGTCCACCATTCATTATCAATCCTAAACTGGAGGAGACAAATATTAAGAAGGAAAACATTAAGAGAAGCTTACAACAAAAGAAACTTCATTTAATTATGCTACTTTGTTAGAGAATTAGGTGGAACAAATATGCAAAAGTACTAATGGAAAATAACTATCAACAAACACTTAAGTTTCCTAATAAAATATGCAATAAGAATTATTTCCTAATAAAAATTACAATAATCAGTTTACCATGTAACAAGTATAACATGTTAATTTTGGTCTCTTGGTTGATACAATCATAGTGATGTCAAATTTATAACCATTTGACTTGGTTAGAAATGATCTTACTGAATCATTCAATAGACGAGAGAATACAGTGGGGAAAAAAAGTATTTAGTCAGTCAGCAATAGTGCAAGTTCCACCACTTAAAAAGATGAGAGGCGTCTGTAATTTACATCATAGGTAGACCTCAACTATGGGAGACAAACTGAGAAAAAAAAATCCAGAAAATCACATTGTCTGTTTTTTTTTCATTTTATTTGCATATTATGGTGGAAAATAAGTATTTGGTCAGAAACAAAATTTCATCTCAATACTTTGTGATATATCCTTTGTTGGCAATGACAGGGGTCAAACATTTTCTGTAAGTCTTCACAAGGTAGCCACACACTGTTGTTGGTATGTTGGCCCATTCCTCCATGCAGATCTCCTCTAGAGCAGTGATGTTTTTGGCTTTTCGCTTGGCAACACGGACTTTCAACTCCCTCCAAAGGTTTTCTATAGGGTTGAGATCTGGAGACTGGCTAGGCCACTCCAGGACCTTGAAATGCTTCTTACGAAGCCACTCCTTCGTTGCCCTGGCGGTGTGCTTTGGATCATTGTCATGTTGAAAGACCCAGCCACGTTTCATCTTCAATGCCCTTGCTGATGGAAGGAGGTTTGCACTCAAAATCTCACGATACATGGCCCCATTCATTCTTTCATGTACCCGGATCAGTCGTCCTGGCCCCTTTGCAGAGAAACAGCCCCAAAGCATGATGTTTCCACCACCATGCTTTACAGTAGGTATGGTGTTTGATGGATGCAACTCAGTATTCTTTTTCCTCCAAACACGACAAGTTGTGTTTCTACCAAACAGTTCCAGTTTGGTTTCATCAGACCATAGGACATTCTCCCAAAACTCCTCTGGATCATCCAAATGCTCTCTAGCAAACTTCAGACGGGCCCGGACATGTACAGGCTTAAGCAGTGGGACACGTCTGGCACTGCAGGATCTGAGTCCATGGTGGCGTAGTGTGTTACTTATGGTAGGCCTTGTTACATTGGTCCCAGCTCTCTGCAGTTCATTCACTAGGTCCCCCCGCGTGGTTCTGGGATTTTTGCTCACCGTTCTTGTGATCATTCTGACCCCACAGGGTGGGATTTTGTGTGGAGCACCAGATTGAGGGAGATTATCAGTTGTCTTGTATGTCTTCCATTTTCTAATTATTGCTCCCACAGTTGATTTCTTTACTCCAAGCTGGTTGGCTATTGCAGATTCAGTCTCCCCAGCCTGGTGCAGTGCTACAATTTTGTTTCTGGTGTCCTTTGACAGCTCTTTGGTCTTCACCATAGTGGAGTTTGGAGTCAGACTGGTTGAGGGTGTGCACAGGTGTCTTTTTATACTGATAACAAGTTTAAACAGGTGCCATTACTACAGGTAATGAGTGGAGGAAAGAGGAGACTCTTAAAGAAGAAGTTACAGGTCTGTGAGAGCCAGAAATCTTGATTGCTTGTTTCTGACCAAATACTTATTTTCCACCATAATATGCAAATAAAATGAAAAAAAAACAGACAATGTGATTTTCTGGATTTTTTTTTCTCAGTTTGTCTCCCATAGTTGAGGTCTACCTATGATGTAAATTACAGACGCCTCTCATCTTTTTAAGTGGTGGAACTTGCACTATTGCTGACTGACTAAATACTTTTTTTCCCCACTGTATATATATATATACATATATATATATATATATATATACACATACATATATATATATATATATATATATATATATATATATATATATATATATATATATATATACATACACATACACATACACACACACATATACACACAACTTTTTTCCTCTTAAGTATTTTGCGAAGACTAAATTTTTTTTTTTTTTTTTACTCTTTTCACTTACATTTTTTCCCCAGAACACTTTTTTGAAAATATATTTATTAGTCCAACAAAGGGAATTGAAAGTGCAATAATTTGATCACTTGCAGTATACACAGCAGAAATTCAACTTCGTAATAAGGGTGAGTGCACACAGTGCGGATTCACATGAGGATTTTTCCACGTGGATTTGCAGGTAAAACCGCAGGTAAAGTGACCTGTGGTTTTCCTGCGGATTTGCCAGTGGTTTTCCCCTGCAGTTTGACACCTGGACAATGGAACAGGTGGCAAATCGCTGCGGAATCCGCAGAAAGAATTGACATGCTGCAGATTTAAAACAGCAGCAAATCCGCATGGAAAAATCCGCACTGTGGGCACTGCGGTTTTGAAATCCCATTGGCTAACATGGTACTGTACATTGCTTGTGGATCTGCTGCGGATCCGCAGCAGAATTCGCAACGTGTGCACATACCCCATAAGCCCTGGTGAATAGTTATCACAGCAAAGAGAGGTTATTCTCAGTTGTTACAGCTAAAGTTTCACTGTTGGGGTTTGCTCACACGAGGGATGATTATCTCTTATAAGAAAATCATATCGATTATGGTAATGAAACACTGCTCAAACATTACCCCCTTAAGAAGCTGGGCGAAACGCGAGCATAGGGGCTCAAGGACAACACTCACTTTACTTCGGAATATCATTCACTACCCAGGTACTATAAAACTACATGCAATGTGATTCTTTATGGAAAAAACCTTTCTATAGTTCTTTTCCAAATTAGCAATGAAGTCGACCAGGATGTGTGCAACAAGCAATAATTAAATTGGCAGGTATGCCCTTCAGAGGACACTTGTAACTAGTTATCATGAATCATTTTGAGCTGTTTGCTACAGCATACAGTTCTTTTTTTCTGGTTACATGAATTGTTCTATTATACAATATATGGTAGGTAATATGGATTACCATTAATCTGATGCACTATTGAGCAACATTGAACGAATGACAACAGTCCATATAAATAAAGAAGAAAAGGACCAGCAAATCAAAGCTAGTGTGAATAGGTGCAACCAAGGAAAGCATATGTGGAAAAAAAAACAAAAAACAGTAAGGTTGCACCATAATTTACCAAGAAAGATTACTCTAGAACATTGAAACTGCATTGCTGCATTAGAAAAAGGAAAAAAAAGAAAAAAAAAAAAAAAAAAAGGGGGTTCCAAAATTAGCCCCTGTCCTGGTATGTCACTTTTTGCCCAGGACAGGTGAGATATCAGGACAGAGATCCAATTTTAGAAGGACACCTTGACGTAGAAATTGAGCACACATATATATTGGCCAATCTATGCGATAAGCACCTTCTGTCATGATCCAGTCCGGGGTTTGTTTTGCCATCTTCTCTCTGGACTGGTCATGAGGGGGTTAATCCCCTCTGCCTCATTTTGGAGCTGGCTGGGCTATTTCTGTCCTCTGCAAACAGCTGGCCAGCGTCAACTATAGTTCATGCTTCCAGGCTAGAGCAGCTGACCCGTATACCTTAGTGATCCTTCTGCCTCTGACTTCCCGTATTTGTGTGTGGCCCGTTCCCTATCCCTGACTTAGTGTGTGTCTGGTGGTTTCCTTACTCTGTATGACGTGGCCTGATCTCTGAACCCCGCCTCTTGGTTTCCGTCCCTGATACCACGTTCCCCGACTGGCTGACTTACAGGCTTGTAACCTGAATACATCTTACGTCTCATGTTTTGGATACCACGTTCCCGTTAGGCTCTGACTTCTGGCTTGTCCCTGACTACGTGCATTGCTGTGACCTGTGGTACTTCCGCTCCTGACAGTTTCTGACTTGGCTTGTCTGAGCCCTCTTTCGTTACCTCAGTGTTGCTACGCTGTGTGTGTGCAACCTCTCCCCTCAAAAGCACCCCTTGGTGGAGGTTGCGCTATACTTCACTTCAGCAGCATTACACCTTCCTTTTTTCATAGCAATTTTTGCAGATGAGTATATTATATATACACATTATATAGTGCTTTTTTTTTTCCATTTTTTCCCATTTTCTATGGCAGCAATGCAGTTTCTCAGCTGAAATGAATGAGTAATCATTCTTGGTAAATTATGGTGCAACCTTACTATTTTTTTACTTGACAACAGTTCATATCACAATATTTATGACTTGATATACATATATTTACTGTAAGTGCTATGCAATGTACCTTTATAGATACCGTATTTTGCGGTTTATAAGACACACCGAATTATAAGACGCAACCCAAAATTTGAGCAGTAAAATAGGAAAAAAACCTTTTTTTAAAAAAAAATAAAATGGTGGTGCTTCTTACAATTCAGGCATCTTATTGCTTACCGGGAGTTGTGGCTGCAGTGAAGCAAGGTCCCAGGGTCGCTGCTGATGGAGGCAGGAGTGCGGCGATGTTGCAGACCCCAGACTGGGAGAAAGGAGTGTTCAGTGATGCAGGCCACAGTGGAGCAGGGTCCCTGGGTCGCACCTGGAGGAGGCAAGAGTGGCGCGTTTGGTGGTGCGGGGCTTCACCAACATTTTGTGAAAGCCCAGAGGCCTCGCACTGTTTATTATGCGGTGGACTCCTGGAAAATGACTGCCGGGGCGGCGCATGCTGAGATGGAGATCTTAGCGCTGAGATCTCATCTCCCGAGATCTTGGTGCTGAGATCTCCATCTGTGCCTGCGCCACACCCGCAGCCATTTTCCTGGAGACTTCGTGAAGAGGCAGGCGCAGATAGAGATTTTGGCTTCCCTCCATCTGCGCCGAGTGAGAAGCCGGACCCCGGAAGAATGATGGCCGCCATATGCCGCCGCTGCAGGGCTACTGCTCGCCGCCGTACCACCACCACACACCGCAGGCCCACCGCAACACTCCCAAGCTCCGTGCCCACAGCACTGACCCCTTTGTAAGAACCATTTTTTGGCTTATAAGACGCACCCATTTTCCCCCTAATTTTGGGGATCATAAAAGTGTGTCTTATAAGGTATCTAGTCACATGTTTGGTTATGCTTTGGTGTGCAGCTCTTATTATTCAGTCGCATGGCACTTTATTTATCTACTGCAATATACTAATATCACATCACAAAAAACGTGTTACCTGTTGCTAATATTTCACTGTGAGTGGGAGTCCCTTTTCAGCCTTGCATTTTTCCTGATTTTAGTTGATATTATACAAATAAAAATTCTCTCAGCGGAGAGACTCGTATCACAGGTGAGGAGAAGACGGAGAACATAATTTCTCCATCATCTCCATTGTCTGTGCCCGTGTAAATCAGACTGCACTCGGATGACAGCCAATGTCTTCCACGCACACTTGAATGGGTCAGCGTGATCAGATTTGCGGAGCCACACACTGTTTTTTTTTTAGCCCCCTCGCTAGCAATATGGATGTTTAGTGAAGTGCCTGAACTTATAAGCTTTTTTGACAAAAACAAGAAAAAATTGTGAAGAAACTAGCTAGAGAAACCAGTACAAAGAAAAAGCAGAAAATACATTTCCCTTTAGATTACTTGATAAAACAGTGATCATCTTGGGGTTCTAGTGGTGGCTGAATTTCCTATATTGCACGTGCACGTCTGAAGGCAGATGAAGGAACACACTGCAAAACCGTTATGTACCCCAAAATTTACTGCAATAAAATCAGCACCACTAGAACACCAATGGTATCGTTCCTTGATTGTTTAATAAATGGGCATTTTAGATATTGATGCTATAAGTAGCAATCTAATGGCTCCATTTCTTTTAATAAAGTGATAACCTGGGTGTTCTATTAGTGCAGATATTACTATGTCAAATGTTGCTAATACTCTGTGGGCAAGCATGATTACATACCAAGTGGATATAGTTTTATTTAGGATTTATTACTTTTGTACAAAAAATACACTATTTGAGGAAAAATATCACCTTGCAAGAGAACAATGATTTTTACACCTTTCTGCTAACAAACATGTATGTGCAAAGACAAGATCACTTTCTTTATTGGGGGGGTGGGTGCATACTGAGACCCATATACATTTTTATTTTCCGCAGAGACAGAGCTGTGTGAGGGCTTTAGTGTAAGACAGAAATTTTTTTTACTGGTGCCATTGGGTGTATATTACTTCTTGATCAGTTTTTATTCTATTCTTCGCAAGAATGTACAAAAAAGTTAACTTTTTTACATGGCTTGATAGGATTATATCAACTTTTTGTGTCTTATACTACTTTTCACAAGAAAACTTCAAAAAAATGTTGGTTTCTTTTTAACTATTCTGAAAGTCATAATATTCATTTTTCTGTTTACAAGTGAAGGCTTGTTTTTGAATTAAGAGCTGGAGCATATACGACCTTCTGATCCCTTAATTTCATTTTTAGGGAGCTAGGATGAATAAAAAAGCTATTATGCATTGATTTTTGTATTTCATGGCTTTTATTCAAATAGCAAGATTACGGTAATATTGTTGAGATCTTTTTGCTTTGCTTTTTTCTTAAATGAAACCATTTGTTAATTGGATAACTACATTTTTGTAAAACACGTAAAATGTTAGAATATATATTAATCCCTCAAGGGTATAAAGAACAGTAGATCATTTGATCAGTTAGATCATAAAATAATTTTCCAAGTCAGTGAAATTACATTGATGCCAAGGTTAGAAACTGTTTTCAAATTTTAGCAGTTAAGAAAAAAAAAAATCAGAACCATGTGAAAATAAAAACTGTTTAGCAATTTTCTGATACCCGTAACTTTTTTTTTTATTTTTCCATCCATGGAGCATTTTTTTGTGTGAAAAGGTGTTATTTTTCCAAGCCACCATTTTGGAGCACACATGAGGTTTTGATCACTTTTTATTGTATTTACTGGCAATTCTGTTTTTTTTTTCCGGTGCTGAACATACGGCTTTTTATACTTTGAGGGAGCAGATTTTTTTTTAATGTGAAAATACTCAATATATTTATTTTTTTAACGTTAAATGTCTTTCTTTTTTTTTTGTGGGGGGGGGGGGGGATTAAATTGTTTTTTGGTTAACTTTTTTTTTAAACTGTCCATAGAGCAATGTGAAAGCTTATAAAAATGTTTTAATATCAGTCATGATATGTGAGGGTTTGTTTTTTAATACATGCCGACTGGGACTTTAAGCAATCAAACGCTTTGCAGATTCTACTATGTACTGCAATGCCACAGTATTGCAATATATATTGTAATTTCTCTTCTCATATGAAGCTCAGCCTCTTGCAGAGCTTTAGAAAAGGAGTAAAATGGCATGCACGAAAGTCCCTAGCTGCCAAGGTAAATTATCAGCTCCCTGATTGCAGGTCATTTAATTGCTACTGTAAGGGTATGTACCAACATATGCAGAAAAAAAACACACTTCTTCCCAGGAAAAACGCGCATTTTTTTACAGGAGCATCCTCCTGCTCATGGAATATAGTGAGAAATGCGGATTTTTCCGCAAAATTACCATATTTTCCGGCGTATAAGATGACTTTTCAACCCCTGAAAATCTGCTTAAAAGTCGGGGGTCGTCTTATACGCCGAGTACATATGGTGGGGGAGTGGTCCCGATGAAGAAGGGAGGGTGTAGGTGTTATCATCCCCTTTTACCTCATTGGTGGCAGCGGTGCGGCGGCTCCTCCTTCAGCAGTGTGGCGGCTCTGTGCTGAGGGTAGTCGGCGGCGCTGTGCTGGGGGGCAGCTGCGGCGGCTCTCTGTCCAGCGTCGGGGCTCCTCCGGCATTTCCCCATAGCCCGGAGGCCCAGGCAGCTCCACTGCTGCGATGGGGTGGCCTCCGGAAAAATGGCCGCCGGAGCCCGCGCGAGCTCAGATTCAGATCTCGTCCTAAGATCTCGGGAGATGAGATCTGAATCTGAGCTCGCGTTGGCTCCGGCGGCCATTTTCCCGGAGGCCACCCCATCTCAGCAATGTAGCTGCCTGGGCCTCTGGGCTATGGGGAAATGCCGGAGCCCCGACGCTGGACAGAGAGCCGCCGCAGCCGCCCCCCAGCACAGCGCCCTCAAGCTGGACAACGAGGAGCCGCCGCCGACACCCAGCACAGAGCCGCCACACTGCAGATGGAGGAGCCAACGATCCCCACAGCACAGAGACCCACAGAACCGCTGCCACCAATGAGGTAAAAAGGGGATGATAACTCCACTTACACCCTCCCTTTTTCATCGGGACCACTCCCCCGCCATATGAAGATTGCTCCACAGCCGGCATATAAGATGACACAATCATATAAGAAGATCCCCCGACTTTTAAGAAGATTTACTATTTTAACTTTTAACGCATCATTTGCACAAAAAAATTGCGGAATTCATTAAAAAGAATGGGATGCTTCTTGCATGCGATTTTGAAGCGTTTTTAATCGGGAAAAACGTTTAAAAAACGCGAAAAAAACCCTTCCGTGGGTACACAGCCTAAATGTTTGACATAGGCATCTAAATGGCTAACAGTAGTAAACAGAGATCGCTCCGGTTGCTGCTGTTACAGGAAGATGCTGGTTATGTAATACAGCAGGCCTGAGCTAACTTAATTCAGCTTGAAATGACCTTAAGAAAATGCATGTTAGGGTACCGTTACACCTAGCGATGCATCAGCGATCCCGACTAGCGATATGACGATCTCACCAGGCAGATCTCACCAGCGACATAGCGGTGGTCGGGGATCGCTACTTACCTGTCAGATGCGGCGATCCTGCGTCCTCCCGCCAAGCTCCACGCGTCGCTCGTCAGCGCCACAGGAAGCCCAGCAGGAAGTGGCCGACGAGGAATGGTCCAGGAGCTTCTTGCGCGATCAGCGATAACCAGCGGGGGAGCCAGTCGGAGGTAAGTATCACATGCAGCGATATCGCTAGCAATATCGATGCAACGTCACAAAATCTGTGACTTTACAGCGATATCGCAGTGTGTAACGGGGGCTTTAGAAGTTAAGGGCTTAAACTGCTGTAATGAATACTTGTGCTCATTATTAAATATGACCCAAATTGGTTGGTGGTAGTTGTGTATGTAAATGGATTACATGTGGCTTTTTGCAGCTTATTTTATGCAATTTATTGGGTGCATAAAATACAGTGTCTATTCTTTCAGCGTTTTAGTAGCGCTTTTCAACCAATGAATAGATGAAAAGCACAAATAAAAATGCTTCACAAAAATGCACATAAAAATGCATATTGTGAACATACGTCAATCAACCATACCTCACAGAATGACATAAAAGCCATAAAGCTTTAATAAATTATAATGGCACTCCGTGGTATGACATTTTTTGTAAATCGCTATTTAGAAGGAAAAAAGGCCAAATGTCAAGTCAAGAACAACCTTTCTCCTAGTTGAGTGAATGATAAAGATAATTCTCTGCAGAAACTCAATGTATTTGCACAGCAGGTCTTCTCCTAAAAGCCGACGTGCACATGAACGTACTTCTCTCAGTCTGCACAATTCTTCACTTTATAGAAGGAAAGTTGATACAACTGATGCGGGTTTTCCACTGACTTTGGAAAACCTTTCAGTGGTATAAACTTTCAGAAAATTTTAATTAGATGGCAATTTTACAACCATTTGTCATTCCTACTTTTGAAAATAAGCATGAAAGCATATAGTATTTCAGCTCCATTTTAGCATTTGATTCCTAATTTTGTCATAGCAAATTTTACCAGAAAAAGTATTGTGGCAATTGACTTTTAATTAGCAGTGTGGTTTTGCAAATAAAGCTCCTATTACATGAGAAGTAAACTGTCTATAAAAACAAGTGGCAAAAAATGAAGGGTTATTTGGAAACCGCCAGAGCAGGCTCTTGTAGCGGTCATTAATGAATCGGGATTCCCATTAACAGAAGTCAGCTCTTCATACACTGACTCTCATTTGGCCTAAGTACTGTATTCTTAGGAGCATTAGGGTATGTTTAGACAGGTAAGACATGTGAATTTTGTTACGGATTCCAAGCAGAGATCAACTCTGAATCCTTTATAAAAAAAAAAAAAATCTTAAGAATTGTGTTGTGAGACTTAGTTAAAGTGCTTTAAAATTAATCTTCACAAGGTACAGTATATTAAAACTTATCGAGCATGGAAAGGTGCCAGTCATCATAGTGGCTCTATGAAGTACTGACTGCAACACAATTAACCTGAATCACAATATTGGGTCACTACAAAAGCCATTAGTAGGCATTGTTTGGGAATTTCACTGCAGGTCTCACTAACAAGAAGCTAGAAAAATATGCTAACAGAACCATGGTAAGTAAATCGCCTTAGGAGGTCCATTTTATCAAATGAATAAAAATTTTACATTTGCCTCAAATAAAATTATATAGGGCAAGACTTCTCAGCTTAGCGGAAAGGGGGGGTTTCAAACATAAACAATGTGTAAACAGGTAGCGTTTTGCCCATCTTAAATTATAAAAATAGCAATAGATTAGTATCACTCGGTGAAGGATCCACACTTCGCCATCCTGCTGACGTCAATGTTACTTCAGCGGGATTACGTGTCAAGATCTCCCACTTGTACCAATGTGACGTTCCGCACCCCCCTGTGTACACGTAAGGTAAGATTGGTACAATTTTACACAGGCACCGCCTCTGTCCACAAGCCTCGGGGAGGCACAGGGGGTGAAAGGACATGACACCACACTCATCCACAACCCTGACACGCCCATTTCACTAGCACCAGTGAAACATCGCCTGTGCTCAGCCCAGTAGAACTGCCACCAGTTCCTTTATTCAAAATAAGAGCGGTCTGTCAATGGGAATTATATTGGGACAGAAATCAACCCAGGTAGCATGGGAAGTTAAACTGAGAAACAGACATGTAGATTTGTGATAAAAGAGCAGCCCAAGGTTAAATTGTGTATTTAATTGCCTTAAAGGCACACTAGACAATACCCTATATACATGATGGTTACATATACAAAATGGTCAGATATTAAAATACAGACAGTGGTAGGACGAAAGATATAAGCAGAATATATGGGTCAGATACTAGTACATGAAAGACCTGGCTCGAGGGGAGGGGCTGCCAGATTAGAGGCTTGTGGTCACCTCTGTTGCTTGACTTGTCCCCACACGATATGTAGTCGTGACCTCCCCAGAGAAAAAGCACTAGGTTGAGCTCTGCAGGATCATTTAGTCCCTTGGTTGATCATACCGTTTTCCACCAACATGATGGTCCTTATCCTCCTCCCCTGGAGGTTTGAAGCTAACCTATAAAAGATCATAACCCTTTTAGACGGTCCTGCGGCAGCGGTTTTGGCGCCATCGTGTCTCGCCGAACTCATGATATGCGTTAAGACCAAACAGCTTTAGGCTTCTACTAGTAGCTGTTCTATGCATCTGCATAACCCTAGGTGCTATAATGGAGTTAAGGTACTGTCACACTTAGCGATATCGCTAGCAATATTGCTATAACTTGTGACGTTATAGCGATATTACTAGCGATATCGCTGTGTGTGATACTTACCTACGACCCGCTCCCCCGCTGTTATTGCGGATCGCGCGAGAACATCCAGGACTGTTTCTCGTCATCAGCTTCCTGTGGCGCTTCATGTGGAGAGACGAGCGACGAGTGTGGAGCCGGGCGGGAGGACGCAGGATCGCCTAGTGTGACAGGTAAGTAGCGACCCCCGACCGCTACGATGTCGCTGGTGAGATCTGCCTGTGTGGCAGCTCACTAGCGACGACTTAGCGATGCACCAGCGATCCTGACTGCTTCATATCGCTGGTCGGGATCTCTGGTGCATCGCTAAGTGTGACAGTACCTTTAGACTCTGGAAGGCAGGCGATCCAGTCCAGATATCACAGATATATAAGCTATGGCTCGGACGTATAGTATCTCCATAACTCCTTATGGAATCACTGCTAAGGGTGGTTTCACATTAGCGCTTTTTAAGCGCACACACGGCCGGGGGTAGCTCCGCCCCCGAGCCGGCTCTCTGCCCGGCGTGCCCGCCCCTTGCTTGCAGCACCGCCTCCTAGCTTACAGCAGCGCCTGCGATCGGCGCACCCCATCCTTAGCATAGGGTGCGCAGATCGTGCGCTAGTTGCGCTTTGACCTGCGCTGCGCACTTTTGACGGTGCGCCGTGCGCGCCAAAATCAAACTTTTCGGATTTTGGCGCGCACGGCGCACCGTCAAAAGTGCGCAGCGCAGGTCAAAGCGCAACTAGCGCACGGCCTGCGCACGATCTGCGCACCCTATGCTAAAGATAGGGTGCGCCGATCGCAGGCGCCGCTGTGCGCTAGGAGGCGGTGCTACAAGCAAGGGGCGGGCACGCCGGGCAGAGAGCCGGCTCGGGGGCGGAGCTACCCCCGGCCGTGCGTGCGCTTAAAAAGCGCTAATGTGAAACCACCCTAACAAAGCAATTTTGACCGCATAGTCACATGGCAGCAAGCCTTTTGTTCTGCTCTGAACTGTTCAAGGTGTGAGTTCTGTCACACTCAGGCATTTGGCCTCAACCCCCCCCCACTGCTGCTGCTTAGTGTTCTGCTACAACTCTCTCACAGCCAAACCAGATCTCACACTTTGCACTGACGAGGGGCAGTACCCCGAAACACAGTGTCTGCAAATAGAGATTCTGGCTTGGCTTTTATCCTAAGTCATGTAACAAGGCTCGTTAAAGGGTCGACATTGACTTTTAGGATTGCTACTTCTAATAGGTGGCACTAGAGTTCTAGTCCTCTTCCTCTCTGAAGAGACAATTTGCATAACTGCTACAACTGCACACTGAAGGGGGTTTTTATAATCCCATGCTATATAGGATACAAATTATTTGACATGGAATTATATCTCCAATATTCTTCACTAACCCTTTTCAGCTCTATACTACATATACAAGTGGTAGCATAAACAGAAGTAAAATACCACAGTTTTTATATTGAATAACATAACTTGGCTAAAAGCAAAGTGCTCTATCTTAATGTTTCATCAATGAAGAGAAAAAAAACAGATGAATTGTGAGACCTGCCAGCGAGACCTAAACAAGCATGCTTGTGCAATTGCAAACGCTAGGACATTCACTGCATAGCTAATCTCTGAATTACAGTACATTAGACTGCTTATTTTTGCATAATGCTTTGGTTATTTCCCCTCTGAATCTTGAGTCTATACAGAAGATTTTGTATTCCATTTAGAAAATATCAAATCATTTGAAAAGTAATAAAGCAGAGGATGCTGATAAATTCAGGCTCAACACAAGAGGGCTATTGTAGCCGAGCAGATAATAGACAGAGTGCTTACTTAGCTCCAACTTAAATAGCAAAGGCCTCTAATAGAGCACACTGCTACCTGATTCCAAATGTGAAGAACGCTTGGCAAGATCTTGGCTCTTTCCATTAGGGCCATACTGAAATGTATGCCAGAAATAATGGAAAAGAATATCTTCGGGAGAGTGGAAGTGACTTTCACATTGTGAAGGTGAAATTCCTTAACTGTAAGCCAAATTCACCCTTTATGTTCTGGCACATAGAAAGCTAAAATCTTGAATCTCTTTTCCAGGGATGCTGCAGTCATTCTCTAAGGGAATCTGTCAGTAGGATCAACCATACTAAACAGGGCGGTATGGTCATGCAGGTCATAATAGGCTAAATAAAAGGATACCTTGATATCTGCAATACGATGTCTTGTTTAGGAGAAATCTATGCTTTCATAATAATCAAATGAGATAAGAGGTATTAGACCTGCCTGTAATGATGTTTCCAGGAGTCCATCCTGACAGCACCATGGAGGACGTCCTCCTCCTCCTTACAGGTACAAGAAAGCACACGAGAGGTTAAAAGGTCCCGTCCCACCCCCTTTCCCTCAGTGATTTAACAAGTACCACAGCGTGGATAATGCAATAACACTTTAATGATACAATCATATTACAGCATATGACAAAACATGAACAGGGAGGGAACTAACCGTGCTGTCAGAATGGACTCCTGGAAACATCATTACCGGTAAGTCTAATACCTATTTTCCAGTACGTCCACTTGACAGCACCATGGAGAGTACCAAAGCACCTCCTCAGGGTGGGATTACCGCCTGGAGAACCTTTCTCCCAAATGCGGTCTGTTGACCAAATAGCACATCAAGCTTTAGTGCTTGCAGAATGTATTTAGACTAGCCCAGGTTGCCGCTCTACAGATTTGATCAACCGAGGCGCCCTCTCTATCGGCCCAAGAGGCCGATAATGCCCTTGTAGAGTGGGCCCTTAAAGTATCTGGCGGGTTGGCGCCTTCCGATTGGTAGGCGTCTGAGATTACTGAAGTAATGCATCTTGCGATGGATGCCTTAGAGGCTTTTCTCCCCTTGTTCTTACCCCCAAAAAGGATGAACAGATTTGGGTCAATACGCCAACTGCTGGTGGCCTCTAGATAGTTTATAACTGCACGTCTCACATCCAGTGAGTGGAGACGCTGTTCCATTTCATTATGGGGATTGTCACAGAAGGATGGTAACACTATCTCTTGGTTTATATTTTGGTAAAAGGCTACCTTTGGGATAAATGCCGGATCTAATCTCAAGATTATATGATCTTCTCTTATCTGAATATATGGATCTTTGGTGGACAGGGCCTGGACTTCCCCTATTCTCTTGGCCGTGGTAATGGCTACAAGGAAGGCTGTTTTGCGAGTGAGAGTTGAGATGGTCATTTCTTCACTGGGGACATAGAGATCTGAGGACCAGGCTAAGGTCCGAATGCGGGGTGAGCTGCCTAATCCTGGGGCGAAGACGTTGCATGGCCCTTATGAATCTTATTACCCAAGGATGAGAAGCTAAAGGGTAATCAAAGAAAGAGCTCAAGGCCGAAATCTGGACCTTTAAAGTGCTGGGCTTAAGGCCTTTATTATACCCTGACTGTAGGAAGTTTAGGACACTAGGGAGGTCAGGGATACCCGCCACGAGGTCGGACCTGCCACCGTCCAGACAGAATCTCTTCCATATTTTCCGGTAAATTGCAGATGTAACCGGTTTCCTGCTGGCCTGTAGGGTAGATATGACCTGATCTGATAAGCCTTTTGCCTTCAGGATGTCCCTTTCAGGATCCAAGCCGAGAGGTGGAGTCTTGCTGGATTCGGATGTCGGATCGGGCCCTGGTGGATGATGTCTTTCTTCAGAGGTAGCTTGACTGGGCTTTCCACTGCCATAGCCCCTAGTAGGGGAAACTAGCTTCTCCTCGACCAGTATGGAACAATCATTATCACCTTTGCGCGGTCCTCGCAGATTTTCCTGAGTACCGCCGGGATGAGCGCCAGTGGTGGGAACGCGCAAGAGAGGGGTTCTTCCCAGGCCTGGCTCAGGGCGTCTATGCCTTCCGGGTGGTCTGCTGGGTTCAGGGAGTAGAATCTGGAGACCTTTGAGTTTTTCGATTTGCGAATAGGTCTATTCTGGGGGCTCCCCAACGCTGACACAGTTGATGGAAAATCTCTTTGTTCAGATCCCACTCAGTCGGGAAGACCTGCTGTCTACTTAGGTAGTCCGCTACCACATTCTGGGAACCCTCCAGGTGGATTGCCGTTACTGAGAGGACAGTTCCCTCTGCCCAGGTGAATATTCTTCCTGCTAGGGCTTGGAGTGGTCGATGCCTGGGGCATCCCTGGTGCTTCAGGAAGGAGACTGCTGTTACGTTGTCGGACAATATTCGGACATGTCGGTTCTTCAGGACCGACCGCTTCTGCCGCAGGGTTTCTCAGACCGCATAGAGTTCCCTGAAGTTGGAGGATCTGTTTCTGATGTCTACTGGCCATCTTCCCTGGAAGATCTTCCCTTCTACGTGGGCTCCCCATTCCCACGTACTGGCGTCTGTGGTGACTACCACGTATGAAGAGGTTGTCCATAGTACACCCACCTGCAGGTTCCTGGGCTGTGTCCACCACCGTAGTGACTATTTCACCGGACCGGGCAGTCTTATGGGTTTGTTGAGTGAAGCCTGATGTCTGTCCCATATTGCAAGGATCTCCTTTTGTAAGGGTCTCGAATGGAACTGGGCCCATCTGACGCACGGAATGCAAGCAGTCATTAGGCCCAAAACCTCCATTGCCCCTCTTATGGAGGAGCGGTGCTTCAAGAGGTCTTCGGCTCTGTTTTGGATAGTCTTTTGCTTCTCTCTTGGCAGCAGGGATATCCTGCCTCCTGAGTCTAGGAGAACTCCAAGGAAGACCTTTCTGCTTTCTGGTATCAGGTCTGACTTCTGCCAGTTGATCACCCAGCCGAGGAACTTCATTACTGTAACCGTTCGGTTCCTGTCTTGAATGAGCTCTTCTTCGGATCCTGCCACCAGGAGGAAATCGTCTAAGTATGGTATGATCACGACACCGTGACTTCTCAGGTAGGCCACTACCTCCGCTACCAGCTTTGTTAACATTCAGGGGGCTGAAGCGAGCCCGAATGGAAGGCATTGGAAATGGAAGTGGCAGGTCCGGGTCGGTAGTTTGACTGCGAATCTTCATAGTCTCTGGGATGAGGGATCGATAGGGACCTGATAGTACGCACTCTTTAGGTTGAGGGTACACATGACCGCATCCCTGTCTATTAGATGTATTGCCTACCGAATTGATTCCATCCGGAACCTCTTGTACCTGACCCAGGCATTCAGAAGTTTTAAGTTTATAATAGTTCGGGCCTCGCCGGATGGTTTTGCAATGGAGAACAGGGAGGAGTAGTGTCCCTTTCCCCTCTCTGTCAGAGGAACTGGTCCTATAACCTCTGACTTGAGCATGTCCTGTAGGTCCGTCCACATGGAGTCCGCCGGGACTACTGAGGGGGCAATATATCTGTCGGGGGGAGGGGAGCAAAATTCTATGCTGTAGCCCTCCGCAATGGTTCTGAGGACCCACTGGTTGTGGGTAACCCGGGCCCAATTTACTGCGAAGTGGCAAAGTCTTCCCCAGATACCTATGGTGTCACTGCCTCCTAGATCTGGGGGTTAACGCAAAAAGGGAGCCCTTGCTTCTCCCACCCTGGCTGTGGGAGCTTCTATAGGAGCTTCTGTTGGATCTACCCTGGCTCCTAAAATCTGTCTATCTCCTAGAAAAAGGGCCTCTCCGAAAGGACTGGGGCCGTTTAGATTTTTTATTTGGGAAACCTTTATTTTTGTTGGACACTAGCTCTAAAATGCTATCTAGGGCTGGTCCGAACACCTTTAGGCCCGAAAAGGTGATGGAGCATAGTTTCCCCTTAGAAGCGTTATCCCCCGACCAGGATTTAAGCCAGACCACTCTTTGAGCTGCATTAGAAAGGGAGCTGTTCCTGGCTGCAAACCTTACTGATTCGGCTGATGTATCTGACAGGAACGCCGTGGCAGATTTCATGAGGGGAAGGGATGCTAGGATCTCGGATCTAGGGGTCTTGTTGGTTAAGTGCTCCTCCAACTGCCCCATCCATAGGAACATGGACCTGGCTACCGAGGTGGCTGCTATGTTAGCCCTAATGAGGGCTACCGCAGTCTCCCATGTCCTCTTTAACAGAACGTCCGCCTTCCTGTCCTTCGGGTCCCGGAGACTTGATGAGTCCTCGAACGGGATGGCGATCTTTTTGGTGACCTTAGCTACAGGAACATCGATTTTAGGAATTTCCTCCCACAATCGTGTTTCCTCGGGGTCAAAAGGCAGTCGACTTTTAAAGTCACGGGATAGTACGAGTCGATGTTCCGCCTCTTTCTACTCTTCTAAGACCATCGTTTTGATGTGCTCGCTTACGAGGAACACAGTCTGTCCTCCGAGCGACAAGTCCTCCGAACATCAGGTCCTGACTAGATTGCGGCTTAAGAACTTCCTCAATCTGCATAGTGTTCCTCACCGCCTGGACCAACTCGTCCGTGTCCTCTAGCTTGAACAGGTATTTCCTGCCCTGGTCCTGCCTATCCGCCGGGATCTCTCCTTCCTCCTCTGGTTACGAGTCCTGGCAGTCTGACCCTTCGATAGAGCTTGTTTTGGAAAATGGCTCTGCCTCCCACCTCAGACGCTTGCGGCTCGGCCCAGGACTGGGGGACTGCTGACGTGCGAGGCTGGATCTGGAGGCATGGACTTCCTACCGTATCAGGGATCTCATCTCCGAGAGGAGGGAAGGCTGCTCATCTCTTATGACCCTTGATGTGCAGGGTCCACAGAGGGTTTTGCTATGGGTGTCTGTCAGCTTTACCCTGCATACAGGGCATCTGACCGACTTGGATGTGGCCTTGGCGGGGTCTTTAGTTCCTTTAATCAATGGATATAAGATAGGGATCATCAGGTCAGTCGTCCTTGGCTGCGGGGATGGCTGTGGAGAGGGTGGTCTGCGCCAGGTGCACTTACCCCTCCTTTCGCCGGAGCCTCTACGTCCATGACTGCCGCCGATTCCAGAGAGACGTTGGGCTTATGGAGCACGCGCTGAGTTTCAAAACCCGGCGCGTGACGTCACCGGCAGTGACACGCGTCTCCTCGCGATAGGCCGGGAATCGCACGGCCGCTTCCGCTTTCTGCCCGGCCGCTAGCCCCACCTACGCCTCTGAGAGCGCTGTTTGCGACGCCCGCACGGCCAGTTGCCTGCGGGGGGACCAGCCTTCTACTGCCACCCGCTGACTGGAGCCAAGAGCCTCCCACCGGGAGGAGCGGCTGCCTCCGGGAGCGTCGTCCTGCTCCTGGCCTTTGGGGCAGAGGGACTCCCCACCAGGAAGTTTCGGCCCCAGGCGTCTTGACAGGGGGAAGGTTTGGACTGGCCGTCCGATCCACCTGGGCCCTCTGGTAAGCTCTTCAGAAATCCTCTTGCGTGTCCTTCCATGCAGGGACAGGAAAGACACTGAGGGAAACGGGCTGGGACAGGACCTTTTAATCTCTTGTGTGCTTTCCTGTCCCTGTAAGGAGGAGGAGGACGTCCTCCATGGTGCTGTCAGGTCGACGTCCTGGAAATTAAGATTTATGGGCGAGACACAGATGTGCATGAGAATCTGCCTCCAGAGCTTATTTTACTTGTGTGATATGTAATAGCTGACAGCCTCTGCTCTGCTGATCTACATGTCTCACATATTCTCATACAGATCTGTGTTCTGCTCATAGTCTGGGACAGCTCATTTCCATTTTAGAAAAAGCTTATCAAGGTATCATTTCATTCAACTTCCTATGACCTACATGACTGTGTAGACTGTTTAAGAGGGTTGATCCTTCAGACTGATTCACTGTCAGTGTGAGTACATACCTGCTGAAAAAAAACCAAAACACTGTATTAAAGGATTATTCCGCAAATGATGAAACCGGTTTTCTGCATTCCGTGTTGTATTTGATGGTTGAGGTTTAATATGGGGTCCACACATAAAATAGACAAGCTTACCAAGTGTGAACATTGCCTAGAAATGTACTGCAAGACTTACCTGTACTAGTAGATGCTACTACTGCCACTACATATCTGCTTCTTTACACATTAACATACCTGATTGCCATACCTAAAAGTAATATGAATGACTTTGTTCTTCAAAGAATATTAAAGGACTTTTCTCACCAAGTGCTGCAATGATCAACTTTTAATTACTTGAATATATAAAAAGATATTAAAAAAGGCTGTATTAAAATGACGACACATAAAATTCATAAACGCAATCGCTGAAGAATGAACCTTCTAAATCTCACTGCTCAAGAGCTTCAATTCCAAAATATCATATTTGGGCTTTCATGAAATCCAGTTTTTATAAGGAATATTGCATATGGATTACAATTTAGTTAGTCCAACACCATGGAAAGGGAGAGGTTAGCACCTGACCAGAGTGAGATTATTACTGTATAATGTACAGTTGTGATCAAAGGTTTACATACCCCGGCAGAATTTTTGCTTTCTTGACCTTTTTTCACAGAATATGAATGATAATACCAACCCCTTTTCTCCAATCATGGTTAGTGGTTGGGTGAAGCCTTTTATTGTCAGACTACGGTTTTCCCTTTTTAAATCATAATTACAACCCAAAACATCCAAATGACCCTGATAAAAAGTTCACATACCCCATTTCTTAATAATGTGTATTGCCCCCTCTAACATCAATGACAGCTTATGTCTTTTGTGGCTGTTGTGGATGAGGTTCTCTATTTTCTCAGATGGTAAAGCTGCCCACTCTTCTTGGCAAAAAGCCTCCAATTCCTGTATATTTCTGGGCTGTCTAGCCCTATACTGCATATAGGGGAGCCATGGGCCCATCATGCCGCATAAAAGGGAGCCCTGGACCCATCATACTGCATATAGGGCCAGCCATGGGCCGATCATACCGCATAAAGGGGAGCCGTGGGCCCATCATACTGCATAAAGGGAAGCCGTTGGTCCATCATACTGCATATAGGGAAGCCGTGGGCCCATCATACTGCATATAGGGGAGCCGTGGACCCATAACACTGCATATAGGGAAGCCTTGGGCCCATCATACTGCATATAGAGGAGCCGTGGGCCCATCATACTGCATATAGAGGAGCTGTGGGCCCACCATACTCTTTGGGAGCTGTGGGCCCATCATACTGTATATAGGGGAGCTGTGGGGGCATTATACTTTGCATAGGGGAGATGTGGGGGCATTACACTGTGTATAGGGGAGCTGTACATGGGGGTCTCAGGGGACATTAAATGTCAAATAGGCACTATTGAGGCACTCAGTATTGTGACTGTCAAAGATTCATCTGGGGTATTAACCCTTTCTAGGGGTAAAATATGGGCACGGTTTTCTATGGCACTTGCTCAGGCGATTAATATATTCTAGATGATTATTTTACCATCTAGAGGGCATAAAGGAGTCATTTTACTTTGTAAGGGGCAAAGTGGTAGCCATTATTATGTGGGGCAGTAAGAGGATTATTTAGGTGCCAAACAGCAGATGAAGTAATAGGGACACCTACAGCAGCAGGAAAATCAGCAGGCTGAGGAATAGGTGTTGGAAATGTGAGAAGTCAAATGTGTCTTTATTATCTCCGCAGGTGAGTACTGGCTGGACGAAAATGTTATGACGGTCTTGGCAAGATGGAAAAGGGAAAATTAAGGACTTCATCAAAAAGAACGTCAGCTGTAAGTCACTATCTGTAACTGTACTGTAATCTCTTACATGTTTTGCAAAACTAGTATATACCACTATATGTTCACCATATGGCAGTAGTCTCAATGCTTGCGTTTGTACACAGATTTTTTTTTTCCCAGTAACAGCACAGTCATCTGCTGACGTCCCCACAATTAGGGTGCATCACTGTTGTAATCAGGGTTACCTGGTTAGGGGTCCACTCTGATATCCCCAACCGCTCTCCGAGCTTAACCTCCAGCTACGTCTCTGTCTGGACCGCATTGTTTCAGTGACCAAGACATTCTACACAACTGCATGCCTCCAACTGTTTGGGTAGTATGATGTGGAAGAACTTGACTATCCCACACAGAGCCCTGACCTCAACCCCATGGAACACCTTTGAGATTTACTAGAGTAGAATTGCAGACTAAGCCCTTGCATCTAAGATCATTGTGTAACCTCAGAAATCCTCTTTTAAGAAATAAGCAAACTTTCACAAATGCTCCAGAATCTATCCCAAAAGAGTGCAGGCTATTAATTCTGCAAGTGAAAGGACAAGGACAAACCTCATAATACCTATGAATTTAGAATGAGACGTTATAAAAGCTGCTCCAAGTGTAAAGTATGTGTGCCAATACAGTTTATGTTCAGTGTGGCCTCCCAGTTACAGTAATCAATCATGGGCTTGTTTCTATTAAAATGGGTCTATCTTCAAGAAACAAACCCTTTAATACAATTACCATGCCTATCCCAACATGCCAATTGATACCTGACTGCACTGACACAAATAGTTAAATGTGCTGTAGCCAACGTACTACAATTTGCCTATGAAGGAATCTCACTGCATCTACCTTGTCTCACTGTTTTTTTTTTACTCTGCACATAACTCATACTGTTTGATGGAGATCGTTGTCTGTGACATCCGATAACTGATCCAGAAATCTGTAAACTGTCTTCTGAGAAAGATAGCGATCAAACAGAAGTTCTTAGAGACTACAGCAATGCGCTAGTCTGTGCAGCGTAGCTAAGCTGCTATCTTATTACTTCTAGGTCTTTATTTCCATTTCGTTTCCTTAAAGAGAAAAATGACTTGTTCCTTATCAGTAGTTTATGGTAATGCATGAGATGACGGAGGGCTGTATTCTATGTGCTGCTCCCCAGCGGATTCTGAAAGATTCACTTAAATGATATTACGGCTGCCAGTAATGGCACGGTTGACTTTAAACTGATAACTACATTAATTCAACAGCCGTGTGCAAATGAGGTCTCGTGTTTGGACAAAGACAAAACTCTAAATAACCTTGCTAAATACACAGCAGGAGAAACGAACAAAATGCACAGACAGGAAGAAAGTTCCTAAAGAAAGAGTGTGTAGTTTGGCATAGCTGCCATGTGTCCAGGCAGAATTCTGGTAAGAGACAACTAGTAGACAATGCTTGCTGCATAGCCATCCATCTTCTGTCCTATGCACTTACTGCAGAAATCGACAAAGGAATAGGATCTATGTGCCACAGTAGGCTGCTCACTTTCTGGTTACTAACGGTGGAGGATAGGGCATAGGGCCATATGAGCATACAGCTAGGCGGACACCAAGCCCATTTCTCTAAACTGATTAATTGCAGTATTTGGTCAGTATTGTAAGTGTAACCACAGCATTCAATAATAGGGCAGCATCTGATCGATGCCTGCCTGGCATCTGAGGATTCCTTAGAAAACTTAATGATAATGCCCCAGCTATAGTCTTCTAAAAAAATAAACTTCTCTGTACTGTAAAGTAAAAGTTGCTGTTCCCAGCAACTTACATTGGTTGGTGAATGCAATGGCTCTGCTAGTATAGCTGGAACTTTTTCAGAGCGGGTCTTCTCACGAATTGGCTGCCGTGCTGTCAATGTGACCGTCAGCGCCTCTGGAAACAGTGGCTAAGACTCGCTGTTCAACTTGAAGAAGGCAAACAAACTGGAGATGTTGCCTATCATCAAACTGAAAGGGAACAACCCTTTGAATGAAAGAGAAAGCCGCTGTGAAAGTCCTTAAAGTCAAGTAAATTGGAAGGCGGAGCCTCCATGTATTTGACTAATTTTTCAAGTAAAATGTAAGGCAGGTAATCAGATGCAGTAATGCAAAGGCGCAGAGCAAGGGATAACAGGAGTGCGGTTTAATTAACAATTATAAACTCCTCGCAGGGAGATAACAGTAAGGGGGAAGACAGGTTAAACAGTATAAATGTGGTTCAATGCAACAGTCTCTCCATAAACTTTAACTTATCGAGACTCCGCTGTCTTTTAGTTGCTTGCAGTCTAATAGATGTAATGCTGGCGGGGGCCGACACTGCGTCTTCAAGCTTTCCTTCCCAACACACGGTCAGGCTTCTGGCAGCAGCGGCGGTCTCCAGATTTGCCCGCTGAGCCCCTAGTCCATTGAACGGCAGACCCGAATTATGAGGCTCTGCACTAGTCTCTCCTCGGCATGTGTTCCCCTGTGCACCCACCAACAACTGAATGCATGCACCACGATGTCTCAGTTGGCACAAGTCCCTCAGAACACCAGCCGCTACCTGAACAGCTGCACCTCGCTGCTTTACCAGGCGCCCGTCTCTCTGTGCGCCCAACGGTACCTGGGAGTCCTCACTGACCGTCCTGGGTCTCTGCTCTGCGCTTCAATTCACTCTGCAGCCGGTACCTTCTCTCTCTCTCTCCTTTGGCGAGAAATTTCTGTCTTTTCCCACGCTAAACCCTGCCGTCTCCACTCGCTTACCACGCCCCCTCCTTTTAGGTCGTGGGTTCTTTCCGTCTAGTCTTTCCTTCCCCCCTGCAAAACTGGATGCGGCCTCAGCAGTTCCAGACCCGGGGTCTCAGAGGTACCCACAGCCCGGTCCTCTTCCTTACCATATCCCACAAATGACCAATTAAATTGAGATATGGAGAATTTAGAACGGATGCAATAATGTGGTAAAAGAGTTCCCTGCAATTAGGGAATACTTTTGCCAAAAAGAGGTGCATTTGTTCTACAAAGATGTTTATATAGGTCTTACTCATCAGACGTACCCTGAAATGAATGCTAGGGCACCACAATTGCTCACACTCTTCCCACAGTGCATCCTGGTGCAATGTCTTTCCCTGGCAAGCAACGCACATGAACCTGGCCAGTGATGTGATGTACAAGAAAACATGATTAGTCATATAATGTAACTTCTTCCATGGCTCAGGTTTTAATGCTCTTGTAGGCACTTCAAGCAATGGAAGCGGTTAGCACGGGCCCAGTAACCTGGTCTGCAGCTACGCCACACTGTGTTTGGACACCTTTGTATAAAAGCCAAAATAAGGAACCTGTGGAAAATCTTATCCATATTACAGGCCTGGAAAAATATTAAACCAGGACAGCTTTAAAGTCAGATGCAACAATGCATTTCTAGGACACAATTTGGTTGGGTTGACAGAACCTGGCTGAAGGATATTTGATGCACATTTACATATGGTTACAAAAAATATCTGATCATGTTTCTCTCATCTGACATAACAGTGCTTCCATGATTTCCCTATAGTAGACACATTACTTCATGAAGCATTTATTGCATGGCTATTCTTTTCCCCAGTAGGCACAGAAAGGTCCATCTTTCAACACACAACACTCACTACTGACTGACTTTCATTTGATTCTGCCAAGACATGAAAATACGTCAGTCTGACAGCCACTGTAGAATTTCTACTTTACAGGCATAGTCTCTGCAAGGAGAGATCAACTCAACATTTTTTTTTCAGACCTACCTTTTTATGAGCAATCAGCATACAATTTGAATGTTCATGTTCACATGCAACTTCATAACCTGGTAGCATATCTGCCAACTCTTGGACAAAATGAACAACCTCTTCATGCCAAGGAACATTTGCCATGGTTAGATTGCTAGCAGAACTCTCTCCACAGTAGGTTACACCCTAAAAAAATAAGACAAGCTGAATAAAAACTCTACAAGCAATCGTTTAATCAAGATGTAAAAGTTAGACATTTAACTTTCATAAAAAAGGATTATCAGCCATCTTACACAATTTAACACATCTTTACTCAGGTAAAAGTGAACAGTATTCTGTAAATTGGCATGGACAAAGAAAGTAATATAATGCTCGATTTTCATAGCATTGGATGATGTAGCAGATATCAGCGACATACAATGGAACAATGGAACAACATAATGACTTTCAGAAGCTTAAATACTAAGTGGTTTGGGAACAAGTTGGAGGACACACTTCCGGGGCACACACCGCGCAGAAAAATACTGGCGCATGCGCAGTACCGATTATATGCTTTGCCCATAGTTGGGCAAAGCATACTGCGCAAGCGCTAGAGGCCTTTTCAATGTGCAAGCACGGAAAACTACGGCATCTGTGATATTCACAGATGAAGATTACATTCACCAAGCCGAGGAGGGGGGGGCTTGGGCGAATAAGCCCCGCCCATCGGACCCGACGGCGGCGATTTCCATACATCTCTAACAAGATAAAAAAGGTATTTATGCAAAGGTCCGGGGTCGGGGGGAATCAAAAGTCCTAATAGAATCTTTATGGGATGCACAACTGGGTGATATCTTTACATGATATCACTAAAAATGGGTGACAGATTCCTTTTAAAGAAAAAACAGCAGTTGAAGGAAGGGGTTGAAGGAAGGGGCTCAAGGCCTGCAAGTACTTAATTTTTTCATATACTTTTTTGTTTTATCATATTAGTAATAGCAGAACTGGAAGTTTCCTTCAGTTCATTCTGTCACATATACATCACTGGAACAGGAGTTCCAGAGTGAACACTGCTATGGCTGAAGTGAGCAGCCAGCTAGTATCCAGGGAATCGTAATGTAGATAGGCAATTAGTTATAGTGGTATAATTAGGCAAAGGATAGAATAATCAATCGCCAAGTCCGCATCAACAGAATGGATGGCGGTCTCCCTTTGCTAGAGTTCGGCATATGGTGAAACGGGTTGCCAAATTACTGCAGGTGACCGTTGATAATCTAGTTGTTGTAGTCCAAGTGGAAAGGACAGAATAAGTGGTACATGGAGAATCATTAAACATAATTTTAAAGAATTAGGCTACAAGTTGAAGGAAAGAATCTTCAAGGTAGATTATGGAATATTGCATGGGCCATTGGAATCACAGGAAAGACAACAGGAACTTAAAGAGTAAAGTTCAGGTGTAAAGTCTTGTCCAGAGCAGACCGATTTGGGTTCCTAGAGCACAGGGTTTACTCTTCATTGGGGGGCAATCTGCATTTTGCAGCCAAATCACACCTAAATGGAAGGAGTCTGCTGTGCTCATGGAGAGAATTCTTGCAGGCGTGACGGAGCATTTAAAACAGAGACAAGGGAGAAGGAAAAAACAGGAAATAAAGGGTTATACATGATAGAGATGGGTCAGACTACATCAGTGGGTGAAGACTACAGGGGAAGGATTGGGATTGTGAATAGAGAGATTGAAGCGTTACAAACAAGCAGTTAAATCAAATCTGACCACAAAGCTTCAGAAATTAGCAAAAGACCATTTGCATATATAATTTCCCAGTGGAGCATGCAAGGCATTCAAGTCTCCTCAAACTGGGATGCCAGACCTGACTTGTCTTAACCCTTATATCCCAGTCAACCTCTCACCTAGCCAAATCAGATCTCCTATTTTGCACTGACAAAGGGCAATACCCCCAAACACTGTGTCTGCAAATTAGGATAAAACCCAAACCAGAATCCAAAGTCATACTGCAAGGCTCCTTAAGGGTATGTGCACATGTTGAGGATTCCTGTGCGGATTTTTCTGCGCAGAATCCGCAGGTAAAACAACCTGCGCTTTACCTGCATAATTAGTGCAGATTTCCTGCAGATTTTGAGCGGATTTCGCCTGTGTTATTACACCTGTGGATTCCTATAATGAATAGGTGTAAAAACGTTACCGTGCGGAATTTTCCGCAGCATGTGCACAGCGGTTTTTGTTTTCCATAGGTTTACATGGTACTGTACACTGCATGGAAAACTGCTGCGGATCCACAGCCAAATTTGTAACGTGTGCACATACCCTAAAGGGACGTTACGGACTTGTAGGATTGCTACTTACAATAGGTGGCAGTAGAGTTTAAGCCCTCTTCCTCTCTGAAGAGACAATTTGCACATTTCTTAAAGTGAAAGTTAAAAAAAGATGGAAACTTGTGTATGTGTATGTTCATAAATGCCATGAGTCTGACAAGCAAACTGGAAAAGCTTGAGGCCTAGGAACTAGAGGAACACATTGATGTAGTTGAGACAAGGTTGGACTCGCTACATGATTGGGATGTAAATTTTCCTGGTTTTATGCTCATTTAGAAATACAGGATAGATAGCAAAGGAGAAGCATAAATGTACAGTGTCTTGCAAGAGTATTCAACACCCCCAATTCAACATTGGGGAGTGTAGTTTGTAAAATTAGGTCATATATGGGGGGGGTTCTGCTGTTCTGAAACTTCAGGAGCTCTGTCAATGTAATATGGCAACCTCAAAGCTTTCCAGCAAAATCTGGTCTCCAATATGGTGCTTCTTCCCTTCGGAGTAGTTTTCGACCACATATCGGGCATCAGCGTACTCAGGAGAAATTGCACAACAAATTTCCGTATCCATTTTCTCCTGCTATCACTGTGAAAATGAAAAAATGGGGCTATCAGATATGTGGGGGAAATTTTTTTTTTTTTTTACATTTTCACAGATCAACATTGAACCTCCAGGTGCTTCACAGATATGTTCAAAGTAATCACCTCATTTCTAGCTAAATTCCTTGAGGGGTTTAGTTTCCAAAATGGGGTCACTTGTGGAGGTTTTCCACTGTTTAGGCACACCAGGAGCTCTCCAAACACCACATGGCACCTGCACACAATTCCATTAAAGTCTGCATTCCAAAACGTCACGCCTTCCTTTCTGAGCCCTGCCATGCTCCCTAACAGCAATGGTCCCCCATATGTGGGGTACTGGCGTACTCAGGAGAAATTTCTCACAAATGGTATGGTACAATTGCTTCTGTTACCCTTGTGAAGATTAAAAAAAAAAGGCTAAAATAACTTTATTAAGGCAAAAATGTAAATTTTTTATTTTCACAGCTCAACTTCATAAACTTTTGTGAAGCACCTGGGTGTTCAAGATGCTCACAACCCATCTAGATACATTTAAAGTAAAATTTTTGGTGAAAAAAGTTAAATGTTAATTTTTTCCATCCACATTTCATTAATTCCTGTGAAGTATCTGAGGGGTTAATAAACTTCTTGAATGTGGATTGAGCACCTTGAGGGGTGCAGTTTTATGATGTCACTTTTGGGCCTTGAAAGTCTATTCAAATGTGATGTGGTCCCTAAAAAAAGATTTTTTAAGTTTTGTTGGAAAAATTTGAAATTGCTGGTCAACTTTAAACTAACTTCCTAACAAAAAAAAAAGTTTCAAAAATTGCACTGATGTGAAGTAGACATGTGGGAAATGTTATTTATTAACTATTTTGCGTGACATAACTCTGATTCAAGGGTCTAAAAATTTAAACTTTGAAAATAGCCAAATGTCACAAAAAAAAAACTCAATCACTGGGATCTGTTCAAGTGTTCCATAGTTAGTTATTACTACAAAGTGACACTGGTCAGAATTGTAAAGTTTGGCCTCGTCATGAATGTAAAAACAGACTTGGGGGTGAAAGGGTTAAACCAAAGAGTTATATCACAGGTCACTAGCGGAACACAATCGCACAACCGTCACATCCAAGCATAAACTAAGTGTTTATCAGCAATTTCTAATTTTTCCAACAATTTACAGAGCTATTTATTTTTCTAGGGACCACATCTCATATGAACTGACTTTGGCTGGTTTCACATTTGCGTTTTTTTTCGCGGTAATTTAGCGCTAAATAGCGCATGCGTTTTTTTTCCCTATACTTTGCATGGTATGCGCTTATGTGCGCATACACATGCGTTTGTACGCGTTTTACCGCGCATGCGTTTTTTTGCGGTATGCGCTCGGGCGCACAAAATGCAACTTGTTGCATTTTTTGTGCGTCCGATTTGCCTCAAAAAAACGCATGCGCGCGCAATGCGTTTTTTTACAGCAAGACACCCATTATAAGTCTATGGTGAGCATATGTGCGCATTGGCATGCTTATGTATGCTTTTTTTGCACATGCGTTTTTTTTTTTACCATTAGTTTAGACAATGGAATTTAGGGGTTTGGGTAAAGTTAGGGTTAAGGGGGTTTAGGGTTAGGGTCAGGGTTAGGGTTAAGTATGGTTTGGTTAAGGGTTAGGGTCAGGGTTAGGGTTAGTGTCAGGGTTAGGGTCAGGGTTAGGGTTAAGTATGGTTTGGTTAAGGGTTAGGGTTAGGGTCAGGGTTAAGGTTAAGTATGGTTTGGTTAAGGGTTAGGGTCAGGGTTAGGGTTAAGTATGGTTTGGTTAAGGGTTAGGGTTAGGGTCAGGGTTAAGGTTAAGTATGGTTTGGTTAAGGGTTAGGGTCAGGGTTAGGGTTAAGTATGGTTTGGTTAAGTGTTAGGGTCAGGGTTAGGGTCAGGGTTAAGGTTAAGTATGGTTTGGTTAAGGGTTAGGGTCAGGGTTAGGGTCAGGGTTAAGGTTAAGTATGGTTTGGTTAAGGGTTAGGGTCAGGGTTAAGTATGGTTTGGTTAAGGGTTAGGGTCAGGGTTAGGGTTAGGGTTAAGTATGGTTTGGTTAAGGGTTAGGGTCAGGGTTAGGGTCAGGGTTAGGGTCAGGGTCAAGTATGGTTTGGTTAAGGGTTAGGGTTAGGGTTAAGTATGGTTTGGTTAAGGGTCAGGGTTAGGGTTAAGTATGGTTTGGTTAAGGGTTAGGGTCAGGGTTAGGGTCAGGGTTAAGTATGGTTTGGTTAAGGGTTAGGGTCAGGGTTAGGGTCAGGGTTAGGGTCAGTAAAGTCATGGTTTGGGTTAGTGTGAGTGGCCACCTAATGTTGGAAAAAAACGCAAACGCGGTAAAAACGCACTAAAAACGCATACAAACGCTTAAAAACGCTGCGTTTTTTTCATGCATGCTCATAAAAATGCTTGAAAAAAACGCAGCAGTTGTATGCTTTTGTATGCGTTTTTCAATGCGTTTTTTTGCGGGAAAAACGCGCTGCAAAAAAAAGCAAGTGTGAAACAGGCCTTTAGGGCGTTTTATGACAGAAAATGCCCAAAACTGACTCCATCCTAAAAACTGCACCCCTGAAAGTCCTCAAAACCACATTCAAAACGTTTATTAACCCTTCAGGTTCTTCTCAGGAATTAATGCAATTTGGACGGAAAAACAACATTTTACTTTCTCACAAAAATATTATTTAGCTTCAAATGTTTTATTTTTACAAGGATAGTAGGAGAAAATGGATATCAACATTCATTGTGCAATTTCTTCTGACTATGCCGTTATACCATATTGGGGGAAAAGTACTGTTTGGGTGCTCTGAAGGGAGGGAGCAACGCTTGACTTTTGGAATGCAGAATTGGCCGAAATCGTTAGAGGATGCAATGTAAGGTTTGAAGAACCCCTGATATGTCTAAATACTGGAAACCCCCAAAAGTGATGCTATTTAGGAAACTAGACCACTCAAGCAGTTTATCTAGTTGTATGGGGAGCACCTGTGAGTTCTTTGTAGAATTTTACAACATTGAACTGTGAAAATGAAAACATTTGTTTTCCACAAACTACTTTTCAGGCACAGTGCAAAGACCAGAACAGAAGAAGCGCCATATTGGAGTTCAGAATTTGATGGAATGGTTTGAGGGTGCCATATCATATTGACAAAGCCCCTGAGGTGTCAGAACAGCAGAACCCCCCCCCCCCCCCCATAAGCGATGTAATTTTACAAACTACACCTGTCAATGAATTCATCTAGGAGTGAAGTGAGCATCGTTAACAACACATGTGCCTCACAGGAATTTATACCATTGAGCAGTCAAGAAATAATAATTACATTTTTACCTCTGAAATGTTGTTTTGGCCCTAATTTTTTTTTATCTATTTATATAATTGCCTTGTAAGGTTTTCATTTCCTGTTCTGTCCAGATGTCACCGTATCCCAGAATTCCAAGTGGAGAAAGTTCACCGACCGCCATATTGGGACACCCAGTGATGTGTGTCTCAATATGGAAACTGCTGCTGCTACCAACCTATTGCGCGGTACCACTAGCGGAACACAATCGCACCACACACACACTCACAAATTTAAAAAAGAAACTAACAGTCACATCCAAGCATAAACTAAGTGTGAAAAGGTGCTTAACCTAGTGTCACAAACTCATACACTCAAACAAAAAAGGAAGCACACTGTAGCGCCATAGCATGCAAACATGAATTTACAAAAATGTAAATTTTTTATTTTCACAGCTCAACTTCATAAACTTTTGTGAAGCACCTGGGTGTTCAAGATGCTCACAGCCCATCTAGATACATTTAAAGTAAAATTTTTGGTGAAAAAAGTTAAATGTTAATTTTTTCCATCCACATTTCATTAATTCCTGTGAAGTATCTGAGGGGTTAATAAACTTCTTGAATGTGGATTGAGCACCTTGAGGGGTGCAGTTTTATGATGTCACTTTTGGGCCTTGAAAGTCTATTCAAATGTGATGTGGTCCCTAAAAAAAGATTTTTTAAGTTTTGTTGGAAAAATTTGAAATTGCTGGTCAACTTTAAACTAACTTCCTAACAAAAAAAAAAGTTTCAAAAATTGCACTGATGTGAAGTAGACATGTGGGAAATGTTATTTATTAACTATTTTGCGTGACATAACTCTGATTCAAGGGTCTAAAAATTTAAACTTTGAAAATAGCCAAATGTCACAAAAAAAAAACTCAATCACTGGGATCTGTTCAAGTGTTCCATAGTTAGTTATTACTACAAAGTGACACTGGTCAGAATTGTAAAGTTTGGCCTCGTCATGAATGTAAAAACAGACTTGGGGGTGAAAGGGTTAAACCAAAGAGTTATATCACAGGTCACTAGCGGAACACAATCGCACAACCGTCACATCCAAGCATAAACTAAGTGTTTATCAGCAATTTCTAATTTTTCCAACAATTTACAGAGCTATTTATTTTTCTAGGGACCACATCTCATATGAACTGACTTTGGCTGGTTTCACATTTGCGTTTTTTTTCGCGGTAATTTAGCGCTAAATAGCGCATGCGTTTTTTTTTCCTATACTTTGCATGGTATGCGCTTATGTGCGCATACACATGCGTTTGTATGCGTTTTACCGCGCATGCGTTTTTTTGCGGTATGCGCTCGGGCGCACAAAATGCAACTTGTTGCATTTTTTGTGCGTCCGATTTGCCTCAAAAAAACGCATGCGCGCGCAATGCGTTTTTTTACAGCAAGACACCCATTATAAGTCTATGGTGAGCATATGTGCGCATTGGCATGCTTATGTATGCTTTTTTTGCACATGCGTTTTTTTTTTTACCATTAGTTTAGACAATGGAATTTAGGGGTTTGGGTAAAGTTAGGGTTAAGGGGGTTTAGGGTTAGGGTCAGGGTTAAGTATGGTTTGGTTAAGGGTTAGGGTCAGGGTTAGGGTTAGTGTCAGGGTTAGGGTCAGGGTTAGGGTTAAGTATGGTTTGGTTAAGGGTTAGGGTTAGGGTCAGGGTTAGGGTTAAGGTTAAGTATGGTTTGGTTAAGGGTTAGGGTCAGGGTTAGGGTTAAGTATGGTTTGGTTAAGGGTTAGGGTCAGGGTTAGGGTCAGGGTTAAGGTTAAGTATGGTTTGGTTAAGGGTTAGGGTCAGGGTTAGGGTCAGGGTTAAGTATGGTTTGGTTAAGGGTTAGGGTCAGGGTTAGGGTTAGGGTTAAGTATGGTTTGGTTAAGGGTTAGGGTTAGGGTCAGGGTTAGGGTCAGGGTCAAGTATGGTTTGGTTAAGGGTTAGGGTTAGGGTCAGGGTTAGGGTTAAGTATGGTTTGGTTAAGGGTCAGGGTTAGGGTTAGGGTTAAGTATGGTTTGGTTAAGGGTTAGGGTCAGGGTTAGGGTCAGGGTTAAGTATGGTTTGGTTAAGGGTTAGGGTCAGGGTTAGGGTCAGGGTTAGGGTCAGTAAAGTCATGGTTTGGGTTAGTGTGAGTGGCCACCTAATGTTGGAAAAAAACGCAAACGCTGTAAAAACGCACTAAAAACGCATACAAACGCTTAAAAACGCTGCGTTTTTTTCATGCATGCTCATAAAAATGCTTGAAAAAAACGCAGCAGTTGTATGCTTTTGTATGCATTTTTCAATGCGTTTTTTTGCGGGAAAAACGCGCTGCAAAAAAAAGCAAGTGTGAAACAGGCCTTTAGGGCGTTTTATGACAGAAAATGCCCAAAACTGACTCCATCCTAAAAACTGCACCCCTGAAAGTCCTCAAAACCACATTCAAAACGTTTATTAACCCTTCAGGTTCTTCTCAGGAATTAATGCAATTTGGACGGAAAAACAACATTTTACTTTCTCACAAAAATATTATTTAGCTTCAAATGTTTTATTTTTACAAGGATAGTAGGAGAAAATGGATATCAACATTCATTGTGCAATTTCTTCTGACTATGCCGTTATACCATATTGGGGGAAAAGTACTGTTTGGGTGCTCTGAAGGGAGGGAGCAACGCTTGACTTTTGGAATGCAGAATTGGCCGAAATCGTTAGAGGATGCAATGTAAGGTTTGAAGAACCCCTGATATGTCTAAATACTGGAAACCCCCAAAAGTGATGCTATTTAGGAAACTAGACCACTCAAGCAGTTTATCTAGTTGTATGGGGAGCACCTGTGAGTTCTTTGTAGAATTTTACAACATTGAACTGTGAAAATGAAAACATTTGTTTTCCACAAACTACTTTTCAGGCACAGTGCAAAGACCAGAACAGAAGAAGCGCCATATTGGAGTTCAGAATTTGATGGAATGGTTTGAGGGTGCCATATCATATTGACAAAGCCCCTGAGGTGTCAGAACAGCAGAACCCCCCCCCCCCCCCCATAAGCGATGTAATTTTACAAACTACACCTGTCAATGAATTCATCTAGGAGTGAAGTGAGCATCGTTAACAACACATGTGCCTCACAGGAATTTATACCATTGAGCAGTCAAGAAATAATTACATTTTTACCTCTGAAATGTTGTTTTGGCCCTAATTTTTTTTTATCTATTTATATAATTGCCTTGTAAGGTTTTCATTTCCTGTTCTGTCCAGATGTCACCGTATCCCAGAATTCCAAGTGGAGAAAGTTCACCGACCTCCATATTGGGACACCCAGTGATGTGTGTCTCAATATGGAAACTGCTGCTGCTACCAACCTATTGCGCGGTACCACTAGCGGAACACAATCGCACCACACACACACTCACAAATTTAAAAAAGAAACTAACAGTCACATCCAAGCATAAACTAAGTGTGAAAAGGTGCTTAACCTAGTGTCACAAACTCATACACTCAAACAAAAAAGGAAGCACACTGTAGCGCCATAGCATGCAAACATGAACCTATGTAGATCTTCTCCTTAAGCCCCCGTTACACACTGCGATATCGCTTGCAATATCGCTGTAAAGTCACCGATTTTGTGACGTTGCAGCGATATTGCTAGCGACATCGCTGTGTCTGATACTTACCTCCGACCCGCTCCCCCGCTGGTTATCGCTGATCGCGCGAGAAGCTGCTGGACCATTCCTCGTCGTCCACTTCCTGCGGCGCTTCCTGCTGTGACGATGAGCGACGTGTGGAGCCGGGCGGGAGGACGCAGGATCGCCGCGTCTGACAGGTAAGTAGTGATCCCCGTCCCCTGCGATGTCGCTGGTGAGATCTGCCTGAGTGGCAGCTCACTAGCGACCACCTAGCGATTCACCAGCGATCCTGACCGCGTCATATCGCTGGTCGGGATCGCTGGTGAGTCGCTAGGTGTAACGGTACCCTTAGACTGAAATCTATATCTATAAGAGGTGGAGTGCTCAATCAGAAGGTTAAGGAATACAAATGAACCTTTTCAGTCTAAAGCCCCCGTTCACATAACGATGTCCCAGCAATCCCACCAACGATCCGACATGATGGGATCACTGGGACATCGTTAGACAGCCCCAGCGATCAGGACCAGCGACGCTGGATACCCGATGTTTACATTAGAAACCAGCGTCTCTGATTGCTGGTCTCTCACTGCCACAAGCAGCGATGCGTGCTGGCCAGCGGGAGACCAACGATCGAAAAACGGCCCAGGACGATCCTGCATGATCAGCGATAACCGGCAGGGGGGCCGGTCGCTGATCCCCATCACACACAGCAATCTCACTGGCGAGATCGCTCATGTGTCACAAAATGTGACGGGGCCTTAAGGAGAGACTTTACATAGGTTTCCATACAGATGAAGACTTTAGTCTAAGTGAGGATTGGCATTAGGTTAGGGTCCTGGAAAAAGAGAAACGTCTTACCGTGGCTTCCAGGTACACATAAATTGGCCATTTTAAGCCCTAAGCTTTCTCAATTTTTCATATTTCTAATGCAGTAATGCAATTCATTTCATGTTTGCATGCTATGGCGCTACTGTGCGCTTCCTTTTTTGTTTGATTGAACACACATACAAACACACACACACACACACACACACACACCTATGCTGCCTCTTGCGCGGTACAACCAGCGGAACGCCGTCATACTGCGCAAATTCATCGCAAGCGCTGTGAATCATTCTGCTTATCACGGTGGCAGATGCGCGACGTGTCTACAGGCAAAAGAAGCCCGGTCACATTAAAGGGGTTTTCCCACAAACGAAAGTTCATTCTAAAAACTGTCTGTGTCTGACCGTGTACGGAGCATACCACATCTCCTGAGCAGCAGAGGAAGCAAAAGACAATACTGACATTACAGCAGGGGATCACAGAGGATTCATTTTGTGAGATAAAATATTTCAGACTGTTTTTAAACAATATTTTACCTCACAAAATGTATCCTCTGCGATCTCCTGCTGTAATGTCAGTATTGTCTTTTGCTTCCTCCCCTGCCCAGGAGGTGTGGTATGTTCTGTACATGGTAAGACACAGACAATTTTTAAAATGAACTTTCGTTCGTGGGAAAATCCCTTTAAATAGAAATTCCTCCTGACATGCTGTGCACTGACTGTTTAGTGATGGGGTACACAGGTCAAACAAGAGACAACATGAGAGGAGAAGACAGCAGATGGGGGAGAGAGAAGGTGCACAGGTGTGAGACAGACAGAGCACGGGGGGGGAGACGGTTCTAACGGGAAGCACATGAAGGGAGACAACAGCACAGGAAGGAGAGAGGCAGCAGGCAAGGGGGATAGCACATGGGGTAGACAGATCAAAGAAGAGAGGACAGACGGAAGAAGTCAGCACATGGGGAAAGAGAGAATGGATAGGTGGGTGAGCACAGAGGGTGAGAGATTCTCAACGCTGCAAAGCCTGCCCCCCACTGTGACAGCATCGGGCCTCCATCTAGTTTTTTTTAGAACGGCTAATAGGAAAAAATGACCTCTCAGTTTGTTGTGCAATTTCTCATGAGTGTGCCAATATCCTACAGGTAATCAGGAACTACTTTTGAGGCACAGCGCAAAGCTCAAAAGGGAAGGAGCGGCATATTATAGTGCAGAGAATGTTTCCTGAACAGAAAAATCCCTGCATAAGTGAACCCATTTTACCATCTACACTTCTCAAAGAATTCATCTAAGGGTGCAATCATGATATAGACACAAAGGGTGTGTTACAGAATTTTTTTACCATTGGGCAGTGAAGAAAAAAATACTTACATTTTTACCATTTAAATGCTGCTTTAGCCCCAGATTTTACATTTTCACATGGGAAAATGGGTAAAAAGGACATCAAAATTTGTCACACAATTTCTGCTGAATGTAGCAGTACAGTGGCGGTACAGTACTACTTATTGTAGCTACACGGCAAGAATCTGGAGGGATTACCACCTGAAGCGCAGATTTTCCTAGAATAATTTGTAGATGCCATATAGCTCCAAAGTGCAAGAAGAGCATAATCCCCTCTCAAGTGACCCCATTTTGGAAATTATACCCCTTTGGAATTTCATCTACAGATGTAGTAATTTGACTGCATGGATGTCTTCCAGAAACATGCAGCAGAGGATGTTGCTGAGTGAAAATTGCAAATCTACTATTGTTGTTCTCATACTTTGTAGTGCCTAGCATGTTATAGTGGCCAGTGCATTATGCCCAGCTGGTGCTTCTGGAAACAATCACCCATAAATTAGGCAGGCAAACGCCGCTACAGAAATGCCAAATATGTGGACGCTAAAAGTTGTTTAAGCACACTGTGAGAAGCAAAGGAGAGGGGCATTTGGATTTGGGAATGTAGAATTTGCTGGATTTCTTTTAGAGGGTGAGAAGCCATAGTGCATTTCCAGAGCCATTGTACTACCAGTAATGTGGAAGCGCCCTATATTTCCATCGACAGAAGATGAACCTGAGTGGGAACTTGCTTTTTTTGTGGATTGAGTTGAAGCTTTTAGTGGGAACATTTTACATAACATTTTGGATCATGTTTATCCTGTGCTCAACGCTGAGCACTTACATCTAGGTTTCCATCTAAATCTCCAAATGATGTGATTCAGATGAAAACCCTGAGGGATCCATTCACTATAATGAAGCAGCAGTTACTTTTGACTCCATCTGGCCTCTGTTCAGTGATATCCTTTTTATAAGTGCACAAAGCTGTGGCGGATCACAGACCAGACGGCGTCCCCAGTGCCTCAATCTGCCTCATTATAGGCAATCTTCCATCAGGCTTTTTGTCTGAATCATGTATTTCACAGATTTACATGGAAAAGCCAGATTAAGCTCTCTAGTGTAGACCGCAGAATAAAGGTCAGTCGACCCTCAATACACTCTTTGTGAGGCAGAATGACCAAATCAATAATTGGTCAAGAACAGGTTTTATTTATGTTTTTGGGCAGTTCCTCATGCGGTAAAAGTGATCAGATGACTTTATTCTTTGGGTCAGTGTGATTACAGTGATACCAGATTTATACAGTTTTTTATGTTTGGCTGCTGTCACACACACAATCATTTTTTTGCCATATTTTGAGAGTTATAATTTTTTCCATATTTGTGCCGCCAGTAATGGGAGGGCTTATTTTTTGCGGGATGGGTTGACGTTTTACTTGTTGCCAATTTTTGGGAGGCAGAACGCACAAAAATCAGCATTTCAAGATCTAAAGTTTTTTTTTTTAAGACGTTACATGTGTGGTAAAAATAAATAAAAGCAGCTTTATTATTTGGGTCACTATGACTAAAGCAATAGCACATTAATAGAATTTTTCTAGATTTTGTCGCTTTTACAAGAAAATATTTTACAGAAATTTTTTTTTTTTTTTTAATTGCTGTATTCTATAACTTTTTACTTTTCCGCTGATTGAGCTGTATGGCAGCTTGTTTTTTGTGGGCCGAGAATATGTTTTCAGCTATACCATTTTTATTTAGGCTGGTTTTACACTTGCCGTGTTTTTTGTGGCCAGTTTTTACGGTCCTTTTTTGGGGGCAGCAAAAAACCTTCACGGATCGCTGTTTTTCCCTGTTATAACAAATAGCAGGGAAAAAAAACGGCAATCCGCAAATACAGTGTACCACAAAAACAAGCAAACGTTTTTGCGGTACCATTGAAATGCATTGCGGCCGTGTCCGTAAGCCGTGAAAAATATCGAGCAAGCCATACGGAGCAGGGCCCTCCTAGTAATTTTTGCAGGACGATAATGCGGCCCCATAGAAATCTATTGGGGCCGCAAAAACAGCCAGCAAAAATACGGCAAGTGTAAAACCAGCCTTACTGTGTATACTCAAGTATAAGCAGAGACACCTAATTTTACCTAAAAAACTGGGAAAACTTATTGACTCGAGTATAAGCCTGTTTTACGGACCAGCGTCCGGAAGAGCATTTAAATGCCCGCTGTCAGAGTTTGACAGCGGAATTTAACTACTTAATAGGTGCGGGTGAATCGCAATTCCTCTCGCGCTTATTGCGGGCAATAATGTCACGGATTTGGGTTGGGTTCACCGCTGGAGCCCACCTCAAAACGGGGGATACTGCCAGCTGACATAATATTCCGTCAGCTGGCAGTAAGGGGTTAATAACAGTTTTTAGTCTACATTATGACATCCGAGACACTACATACATGTGCTTCGATGTCAGTAGCAAAAGAAAAATTGTTCAAAAGTGTTTTGCAGACGACTTTAGTTTATAATCCGTGTCAGATAATTCTCAAACAAGATTCCAGCATTGACGAACTCTACTTTCCCTGGTACCTTTTCTCCATCAGCACAAAGTCTTGGTGAAATCTTTCACCGTGTTCATTACTAACGGCACCAAGATTGGTTGGAAAAAAATCCAAGTGAGAATTTAGAAAATGCATTTTTAATGACATATTGCATTTCATCAAATGATATGCTGTGCGCATTGTTGTCCACGAGTTGTTCAAAGCTCGGTGCTCTGCAGTTGCCAAGGAAGTTGAAGGTCACATCTTTACAGGCTCTCCATGCCACTTGTTCTGCACCTTGCAAAAGACCATCACAGCTACTGTCATTCATTATATCTCTGTGGGCCAATAAAAATACATTCTTTAATCTTTGCATGACTTATTCTTGGAAATTTCTGTAGCAAGTAAGAAAAGGCTTCCGATTCTTTGTTCATTGCTGTGACAAAATTCTTCATAAGCCCAAGTTTAATATGCAAAGGAGGGAGAAATCTCTCTGTTGGATCAAGGAGAGGATTATGTTTAACATCCTTCTGTCCAGCAGCCAGGTTTTTGTGGAGTGGCCAAGCCTTTCTGAAATAGTGCATTTCTTGTGCACGACTATCCCATTCACAAATAAAACAACAATACTCGCCTTCAATTATAGACAAAGTTGTATTGATGTTAATTGCCTGCATGAGCAAGCACCTCAGGTGCTCATTCAACATTTGCTTTATCTGTATGATTTTCTATAGGCAAAGTTTTATAATTGTTATATAATTTGTTTTGTCTAGGATAGTAAAAGCGGTATGTTCTTTTCTTTTAGGTTAATAATGATTGACATAAAATAAACCTCAATGACCCCAACAAACTCGATTTACACAAAACAACAATACTTGATATAACAACAATACTTGATATACAGTATCCAAGCTGCAGTTCAAGAAGAAGTGCAATAACTTTTAGATCACCACATATGTTCCAGTTATAATTTCTATAATTAATGTGGGTCAACAATAACTCCATATTCTCATACGTTTCTTTCATGCGTACGGCATGTCCAATAGGCATAGAAGGATAGATATTTCCGTTGTGTAGTAAAACAGCCTTCAGACTCAAAACTGACGAGTCAATGAACAGTCGCCATTCCTTCGGGTCATGTTCGCATCCAAAAGCACCAAGCAACCCAAAGACGTCGTTGCAAAAGGTAAACCGTTGACATGGTTGAAAAATTGATTAAGGTCTCCTTGACGACTGCAAAAAACAGAAACTCTTGTTCCTGGTAATAAAAGATTCTGTTCTTGCAGCCTTGATCCCAATAATTTTGTCTGCCTCTTTGACAATTTCAAATCTCTGACCAAGTCACTCAGACACTTTACTGAACAGATGTGGATAAGATGTAGAAGGCTCAAAGTCTGGGTCTGCAGCAGCTTCATTTTCCCACTAACATTGTTAGTTCATCTTCCTCGTCCTCTATTGTCCATACTATGGGTGGCTTTGGAACACTAAGACTTTCATCGTGTGGCACTGGTCTTATCGTTGAAGGAAAATTAGGATATTCTATTGATTTCTTGTTCTTTGCTGAATATCCTGTTACTTTTGTAAGGCAGAAGTAGCAATCTGTTACATGATCTCTCTGCTCTCTCCATATTATTGAGACAGCGAACGGCTTTGAAGGTCGTGATCCATTCAGCCATGCTCTAAGCATGTCAGTATTGTCTTTTGATTCCTCCCCTGCCCAGGAGATGTGATATGTTCCGTACATGGTCAGCCGAATGATTCACTGTGCCTGCGCGGAATTCGCATAATAAGTGCTTGCATATGTGTAGATCAGCGATTTATGCTATTTCAGTGGAAAATTCAGAATATACTGTTTCAGAAAAAGTTCATATATGAGTTTTTAGAATTATAACAGATTATAATGTTCTGTATCATCTCTCAAAAACCTTACGTGATAGGAAAAATCTGAAGTCATTTCTGAAATCAGCATGAAAAAAATCTATCAGGAACACTCAAAATTGTCTGAGGGACAAAACCTTTGTAACACAGTGTTATCGATCCCCTATGTGGGACAGCTCTTCGAGCTGGAGATCGTGTACTGGTTCGACAAACACGCCCTCGTGACAAGCAGTAGTCCCAGTGGGAGAAAAACCCCTATCGGGTGAAGCGGAGAGTCAATGCTAGGGGACCTGTATACGAGATCCAGCCTGAGGGGAGAGAGGATGCTCCCACTCGAATAGTTCACCGAACCATGTTACGACCCTGCTTATATAGGGATCCCAACCAGAGCCAGGAAATACTAGATACTCCAAATGAAGCTACAGCAGTTCTCGTGAGAGGTGAAAAGGAAGAGTCCGATATTGACAGTTCAGCCAGGGGAAACGTGTCTACCAGTCCCTCAGGACAACCGGATTCAACTGCTCCGACAGAATCTACTACTCCTTCTACTCTACAACGCTCCGAACGTTCCACCGTGGTGTAGCCCCTACTCGCTACAATCAAGATGAATTTGTTTGGAAACAAACAGTCAAAGGGCTGGAAGATTTTCAGCATGTGAGCCAAGAACTCTCGCCTGTGGAATGGCAAGCTAAAAAAAAGGGGGAATGTAAGAGGAAGTACAAGAGCATGGAAATTTTTCTCACTCTGGGTCCGGAACTGCCGGGGCTGTCACCCATGTTGCAGGGGGGAAGACTTACAGCCCAGAATGCTAAAACTTTCCTGCCATTATGATTCTCCTGGTCATTATGAGCTCATAGACACCAAAGTTCTCTTTATCTAAGTAGTGAAAAAAAAATGCCAAACTTTGCTAAAATAATAAAAAAAAAGCGCTATTAGAAGCTGCCATAGCTCTATCGGCTCTGCTACATAGAGGCGATGATCAGGTCGCCTCTATATAGCATATTTACTCACTTGCTATGCGCACCGACCACTGGGTGCCGCTCATAGCAAGACGGCACTGACAACCATAGGGGTCTCCAGGAGACCTCACGTTGTCATGCTGACACACTGGTGATCCGTGATCACGTGACGCAGGTTAAGCGCACTTCAAGCATGCTTGCTGGAAGCGCTTGTTAAATGCCGATTTCAGCGTTTGACAGTGGCATTTAACTAGTTAATAGCCACAGGTGGATCGCGATTCCACCCGTGGCTACTGCGGGCACATTATAGCTGTTCAAAACAGCTGACATGTCCCGGAAACGATGTGGGCTCACTGCCGGAGCCCACATTAAAGGGAGGGAGCCCGATATCGGTGTACTATCACGCCCGATGACGGAAAGGGGTTAATGATGATAAAAAGCTTTTTTTATTCACAATACATTTTAACACTGTACCGGCGTCTTTACAAGGTGAGAAAAAACAAATAACTCGTGGATCATTTCATGTTACAGAAAGAGAAGAAATTCGAAGTGCACCTGAAGAAACAGAGGAATGGAAACATGTGACCCAGAGAAGCAGGAGGATCAGGAGGCAGTCAGCACCCATACTTCTCAGGAACCAGTACCAGGCTCTCACGCAGGAAAACGTTGAAGAAATACATCAGGATAAGACTTTGCCCACAAACAGCAACCTTGTACGCCTTCAGAGTCCTCCTGGATGGAGAAAGAAAAATGTTGTGAAGAAGAAATGGAGAGTGGTGGTCATGGGGGATTCCCTGTTGAGAGGAACAGACGCCGCTATCTGCAGACCGGATATAACTTCAAGAGAAATGTGCTGTCTTCCAGGTGCAAAAATTAAAGATGTGTCTGACAGGATATCAGGACTCTTCAGACCTACAGATGACTACCCATTCCTGCTACTACATGTGGGGACAAATGACACCGCAAGAAACGACCTGGAAACCATCTGCAGAGACTTTGAAAACTTAGGCAAGAAAGTGAAAGAACTGGGAGCGCAGGTGGTCTTCTCTTCCATCCTCCCAGTGGATGGCCATGGAACAAGGAGGTGGAATAAGATTCTGCAGGTTAACAACTGGCTACGTCGATGGTGCCGTCAGCAACAATTTGGATTTCTGGATCACGGAGTGAATTACCTATACGATGGACTACTTGCTAGAGATGGGGTACACCTTACGAAGACTGGAAAACAAATATTTGGAAGTCGCCTTGCTACACTTGTAAGGAGAGCTTTAAACTAGAACAACGTGGGAAGGGAAGCAAAAGACCAGAAAAAGCCATACACCTGACAAATGCTATTGAGAACTCTACTATTAGAAGTGGAAAGGAAGAACAAAGACAAAAGAATCTAAATAATAAAAATATTGTATAAAGAGAAAACAATCACAAACTAAAATGTTTATATACTAATGCACAAAGCATGGGCAACAAACAAGGAGAATTGGAACTACTAACGCAGGAAAAGAAATATGATGTCATTGGAATCACTGAAACTTGGTGGGACGATACACATGATTGGAATACAAGACTAGAAGGATACAACTTATTTGCAAGAAACAGACTTGATAAACGAGGAGGGGGTGTCACATTGTATGTTAGAAACGCGTATATCTGCACAGAGATTGAAGCTTCAGAGACTGGGAGTTCTGTGGAAACTGTTTGGGTAAGAATACAAGGACAGAAGAGAACAATGGAAAGGACACCATTGTAGGCATTTACTACAGGCCGCCTGTGCAAGTTGAAGATATGGATGAACTCTTTATGCATCAAATGGCCAAGTTCTCCAAAAAATATGACGTAGTTGTCATGCGAGATTTCAACTATCCAGATATTTGTTGGGAATCTCTCTCAGGCAAAACTAACAAGTCAAGGAAATTCTTATCCTCTCTTGCTGACTTTATCTTCCAAAAGGTAAGGGAGAAAACAAGGGGAACTGCTACCTTGGATCTAATCCTTATAAACAGGGAGGAAATGGTTGAGGAGGTAAAAGTGGCTGGGACCCTAGGAGGTAGGGACCATGCTATTTTAGAATTTTGGATAACTAGAGGAGGAAGACCTGTGAAGACTCAGACGTCAAGGTTAGATTTCAGAAAGGCAGATTTTAAGGGATTCAGAAAGAGAATTGGAGGGATCCAATGGCTGGATATCCTTAAAGACAAAAATGTCCAGGAAGGATGGGAAATCTTGAAAAATGAAATTCTCAAAGCACAATTGTTAACAATTCCTAAAAGAGGGAAGAATAGGAAGCATTTAAGGAATCCAGGATGGATGAACAAAGAACTTAAGCACATGCTAAAAAGGAAGAAAGAAATGTTTATAAAATGGAAAGAGGGAGGCATATCTAAAGAAGAATATAATGATGTCTGCAGAACCTGCAGGGCACAAATCAGAATTACTAAAGCTGACAATGAATTGAGGCTTGCAAGAGATGTCAAAAGCAACAATAAAGGATTTTGGGGATATGTCAAAAGTAAAAGAAAAGTCAAAGATGCTATAGGATTTCTACAGGATGAAAATGATGAAATGGTAAGACAGGATGTTGAGAAGGCCGAACTTTTAAATTCCTATTCTGCATCTGTTTTCTCTCAGAAAGAAAATGTAACATCAACTGTTCTTCACTGTCCTATTAAGGGAATAGAAGAATCCAGGATATCTATAAACAGAAAGATAGTGAGGAAACACTCAGCTAACCTAAATGAATTCAAGTCTCCAGGTGCAGATGAATTACACCTCAGAGTACTGAAGGAGATAGCAGAAGAAATTTTTGAACCCCTCTCCATAATCTTTGAAAATTCTTGGAGAACAGGAGAAGTCCCAGAAGACTGGAGAAGAGCAAATGTTGTTCCTATCTTCAAAAAGGGGAAGAAGGTGGACCCAGGCAACTATAGGCCGGTGAGTCTGACTTCTATACTAGGGAAGATCTTTGAACAAATTATTAAACAACATGTATGTCAGTACCTGGATAAGAATAAAGTGATTAAACAGAGTCAGCATGGGTTTGTAACTAATAAGTCATGTCAGACTAACTTAATTTCCTTCTATGACGGAATCACTGATTGGGTGGATCAAGGAAATGCTGTTGATATAGTATATCTTGACTTCAGCAAAGTATCTCATACAATCCTTATTGAAAAAATGACTAAGTATGGAATGGACAAGGCAACTGTTAGGTGGATTCATAACTGGCTTAGTGATCGGACCCAAAGAGTGGTCGTAAATGGCTGCACATCCAGTTGGAAGAATGTCTCAAGTGGGGTACCACAGGGCTCTGTCCTGGGCCCTGTATTGTTCAACATCTTTATCAACGATTTAGATGACGGAATTGAGGGTAAACTGATTAAATTTGCTGATGACACAAAGCTAGGAGGGATAGCTAATACTAGAGAAGAGAGAGGATTCAAAAAGATATAAATAAACTGGAGCAGTGGGCAGCAACTAACAGAATGGTTTTTAACAGGGAAAAATGCAAAGTACTACATCTGGGCAATAAAAATGAAAAAAGCATATACAGAATGGGAGGAATAGGGCTAAGCAAAAGCACATGTGAAAAAGACTTGGGTATACTAATAGATCACAGACAGAATATGAGTCAACAGTGTGATGCAGCAGCAAAAAAGGCAAATGCAATTCTAGGATGTATTAACAGAAGCATACAGTCTAGATCACTGAAGTCATTATTGCCCTCTACTTCTCTTTGGTCAGACCTCATCTGGAATATTGTGTCCAGTTTTGGGCACCACATTTTAAAAAAGAAATCAACAAACTGAAGCAAGTTCAGAAAAGAGCGACCAGAATGGTGACCGGTCTGCAAACCCTGTCTTATGAGGAAAGGTTGCAGGATTTGGGAATGTTTAGTTTGCAAAAGAGAAGACTGAGAGGAGACTTAATAGCTGTCTACAAATATCTAAAGGGCTGTTACATTGTAGAAGGATCATCTTTATTCTCATTTGCACAAGGAAAGACTAGAAGCAATGGGATGAAACTGAATGGGAGGAGACACAGATTAGATATTAGAAAAAACTTTTTGACAGTTAGAGTGATCAATGAGTGGAACAGGTTGCCACGAGAAGTGGTGAGTTCTCCTTCAATGGAAGTCTTCAAACAGAGACTGGACAGACATCTGACTGGAATGATTTTGCGAATCCTGCTTTGAGCAGGGGGTTGGACCAGATGGCCCAGGAGGTCCCTTCCGATTCTATGATTCTATAATTATGGTTGCACATATATCCCTTCTCTATATCATCTCTTCTCCCTCAGTTGAACGTAATGGATAAGCATCTTTTTGTCAGCCGTATTAACTATGTAACTCTTAACAGAAGCTTCATAGATTTGCTGACGCACAATAACCTCACAAGTCTGTATGAACAGTAAAGACAAACAAGCTAATTACTCAGTATAGACATTTTTCAGTTTAAAGCAAACAATAATTACTTTGCTGGATTTGTTCTCAATATAAAACGTGCTGAGTGATTGCAGACTATAAAAATAGGGCACATAATATCGCTACATCATAAACTCTATACAATTATTTGAGCTGTTTGCAATGAAGTACAATTTTTTTTCCAGCAAGAGCGTCACTCAGAAGTCTACAGGCAGGATTTCTAATTATTTTTTTCTTAAATATTTCATTACAATTTTCTAAAGTATGCTAGGACCGAAACTAGACACTATTTGGGATGGACGATGATCTTCTGGTCATCCAAGCAAATTTGGACTTTGCATGGCATTCATTGGGTGTAGTATGGTTGCCACAGCATCAGTACTACCCAGAGAGCAGGATCATTCTACTGGGCATAGTCACATACAGAAGATTAGTTGCAGAAATTTCTGCAAATGCCTTAAAGGAGTTGTCTGATCCAAATCGATAAGTCTGCAGTCACATTGTGTGACTGCAGACTTATGAATGCCTCTCAACGTATGTACTGTGAGCTGTTGGGATTTGCAGATTTCTGAACCAGGACCAGAGGGTATGTATGTGTTATACATACTCCTGGACAGAAACCCGTCTGGTGGTCCTGAACACGAAGGATGCTAAAATTTGCTAATTGGCTTTCATATTCAAGCTACAGATAAGGTTGCAATTGCTTATGACACCTTTCATATAAGCTTATAGCAAAATTGTGTGTTTATTATTTCATCATCATTATTGCATTTTTATCCGATAGTCTATTACATAATCTATTTAGTGTATTGAGCCTTCTGTATTCTATCATTTTAGAGTGACCAATCATAAAACCTTAACTCAGTTCTAATAATGTAATCCTAATTACCTACTTTTATAAATGCCATCTGTGTAAGTTGTATGGTCTTAGGATTTCGTAGCTTAGGTTCTTAGTAAATTGACATGTTTCTGTATGTTTTTTTCAGATGTCTCATTCCTTCATTACCAAAGTGGACAGTTTTTGCTACATATGCAAAGAAGTCACTTTTTTGGCTGCATAATAGGAGATCAGAAAAAAAAAAAGTTGGGCTCCACACATGCTGCAATAGAGGTGCATCAAATCTTACCCAGTGGTTACATGGGAATAGGAAATCTATGCCTTTTGCAGCCCCAATGATCTGGACACAGCCAACAGATTACACTACCATTTTTGCATGGAGTCTCCAATGATGAAAAGAGTTGCAGAGAAAACGTGGACTTTACAGTATCCAAACATGCCATCTAAAATACGCCCAGTACCACATGCAGAAGAACTGTTGGTTTCAAAAGAATCAGGAACATTTTCAGTTGAGTCAAGTGAGGAAGAACAGGGCGCTTGGTGTTATGATGCATCTTCCTCTCACAACCCAGAATTTCTGTCTGAAACTTCAACTGAACCACACCTTATAACACAAAGTGAACTGAACTATCTTGTTAGATATTTGGATCTGCCCAAGAGTAAAGGTACTGTCACACTTAGCGATGTACCAGCGATCCCGACCAGCGTTATGACGCGGTCAGGATCGCTGGTACATCGCTAAGTGGTCGCTAGTGAGCTGCCACATAGGCAGATCTCACTAGCGACATCGCTGGGGACGGGGATCGCTACTTACCTGTCAGACGTGGAGATCCTGCGTCCTCCCGCCCGGCTCCACGCGTCGCTCGTCCTCACAGCAGGAAGCGCCACAGGAAGCTGACGACGAGAAACAGTCCTGAACGTTCTCGCGCGATCAGCGATAACCAGCGGGGGAGCGGGTCGTAGGTAAGTATCAGACACAGAGATATCGCTAGCAATATCGCTATAACGTCACAAGTTATAGCGATATTGCTAGCGATATCTCTTAGTGTGACATGCCCTTAAGGCTGAGTTCTTAGGAGATTCCATTGCTGTAGCCTGGAACCTATTGGGCGAGGTTTGAATTTCTGTGTTCCGTAACCGTGATAAAGGTCTTGTCCAAAACTTCTTCACGAAGAGTGATCTTGTGCCATGCAACATCATCAACAGATAAATGGAATCTCTGAAGTCATAATACAGAGGAATGGAGGCTCTTCATCGATTTGTCCAAAACAAGCCTGAAAGTAGTAATAGCTATGCGCTACCTTCAATTCCAGTTAGTTATGCAGTCCACATGAAAGAAACCTATGACAACATAAAACAGCTGTTGAGGTGCCTGAACTTTGACCAATATATATAATATGGTTGCCCTCTTACTTGGCCTCCAGGGTGGACGCACGTACTGCTGCTTTCTGTGCGAGAGGGATAGTCGTGCAAGAGAATAACACTACAATAAAAGACTAGCCTGTCAGACATTCACTTCAGCCAGTGAGTAAAATTGTCCCATAGCCAGCCCTTGTTGACCCAAATAAGATTTTGTTACCGATACTGCATATCAATTTGGGCCTAATGAACAACTTTGTAAAGGATAAAAACGCAAGAGCATTAAAGTATCTCACTGACAAATTTTCAAGGTTGAGTGAAGCAAAGATGAAGCAAGAAGGGGGGCGTGGCGATGCAGAGGAGCTGAGTGGATGTGCTTAGGCAGAGCTCCAACAATCCTGACTCAAATCCTGCCTTTATATGACCCGAAAGACCCACCTTGATAATACTGTGGACCCCCTGGGCTCCGGGGAACCTCTAGCTTCCGAGGAGGTTCAGAGTGCGGCTCCGGTCAGGGTAGATCCTGGGAGACCCGGACGGAAATCAGAGCCTGCAAGGATGCGGCAGCCATTTTCTAGTGCGTGTACCGGAGATGCAGCCTGGAAGACTTCACCTCAGGTGTGGTGGGCTGGACGGAGCACAGGACTCATAAAAGGTACACAGGAGGCTGTGCACGGTGTGAGCTCTGGGAAATGAGCCCCGTGCTCCCTCATTGAAGTTATATGCTGCCCGTTGATTACATTCACTGCTCTCATCACCTCTCAGTTGCTTGGGACTGGGGCTGCGGTCTCTGGAGCAGTATGCTGACCGCACACTTCATCGGATCGCACGCCGGGGTCTGTTGCAGGACGCTAAGGTCACATTGGGTATTATACCCTGCTGATAAAACAACATAACAGACTGTGCTGGTATCTCTGTACTTTCACTTTCAGTTCTCCAATTCCCTAAGGCTGGAAGGGTGCATAACGCAGTGACTTGCTGACAGAGCAGCATATTATATTATAGCTGGAAAAGAGTTGCATAACTGACCAGATAAGTTTAGTTGTTCTGTCTCACTATAGTAAATTCAGGCAAATTAAGTTCCTGCACTACAAGAGAGCTGCTGTAAATTAGGGGCAAAGGAAAGGGACAATTTACTTCAACTTGCTATACCACATAAATCTTAACCATGAGCCCGAAGAGTTCAGGGGCGATTGAAAAATTAAAAGCATTTGCAAGGCCCGACACCTCTGATAATTCAAGGTCCCGCAGAAATACTCCATCAAATGTTAAAGCTGTGGACCAGTGATAAAAAAAATCGCAATTCTGACGGCGGAGAGGGAGGGAATGAAGAAGACTTGACTCTAAAGGGCATGTCACACTAAGAGATATCGCTAGCAATATCGCTATAACTAGTGACGTTATAGCGATATTGCTAGCGATATCGCTGTGTCTGATACTTACCTATGACCGGCTCCCCCGCTGGTTATCGCTGATCGCGCGAGAACAGGCTGGACCGTTTCTCGTCGTCAGCTTCCTGCGGCGCTTCCTGCTGTGACGACGAGCGACGCGTGGAGCCGGGCGGGAGGACGCAGGATCGCCTGGTGTGACAGGTAAGTAGCGATCCCCGTCCCCAGCGATGTCGCTGGTGAGATCTGCCTGTGTGGCAGCTCACTAGCGACCACTTAGCGATGTACCAGCGATCAAGACCGCGTCATATCGCTGGTCGGGATCGCTGGTACATCGCTAAGTGTGACAGTACCTTAAGGCAAACGTCTGAACAATTAATGCAAGCCATATCTCTAACTAGAACATCCCTGACTGGGAAAATAGAGGAGGAACATTCGGATGTTGGGCATCTTCGGCAGGATATGCAAGCCATGAGAGGGTGCATTTTGGAAGTTGAAACGAGAGTCTCCAGCCTGGAAGATACCCTTACGCCCTTGGAAACTAAACTGACAAAAGTAGCTGGCTCCATGAATGCTTGGAGGCAGAAGGCGGATGACCTGGAAAACAGGTCGCGCAGGAATAATATCCTAATCATTGGATTACCAGAACGCTCTGAAGGACAATGGCCGGAGCAATTTTTTGAAAATTGGCTTAAAGACACTCTGGGAGACAAGTTCTCTTCAACCTTTTCTGTAGAAAGGGCCCAAAGGGTCCCAACAAAATCTCTCCCCCCAGGCAGTCCGCCATGTCCTTTTTGGCACGTCTCTTAAACTGCAGGGACAGAGACAGTATTCTCCACATGGCAAGGAAAAAAAGCCCCATTAAATTCAATAATGCCACAATATCAATTTTTCCATGGAGCTAAAGAAGCAGCGGGCTCACTTTATGGAGATCAAGAAGCAACTCAGAGAAAGAAACATCTTATACTCAATGATTTACCCAGCTCGACTCTATATTGTTTACAAGGGCTCTTCCATATTCTGCACAACCGCGGGGGAGGCCGTGGAATGGCTGCAGTCCCACGCGTGAGCAACTGGAACGTCACCCTGATTTGACTGCTGCCGTCCCCTATATGGGTACATAGGGGGAAAATGGGGCTCTTTCCGCCAACGTCCAATGTAACACCGATACAGGACACGGTGTTCAGTGAGGGTACCCTCTTTTTGGGAATATGACAGGAGCATGGGACTGTGCTCCTCTTTGAACTTTATTTTATTTTTTTCTTGTTTCAGTATTGTTAGTTGATGTTTATATAGATACTGCTGCCAAGATACTAAATATGCTGCCTTTAAGGTTCAGTCTGCACGACACTGTATACCATATTAGGACAAGGGACCATGGAGTCTGAATTAATATGCATGACTTGGAATGTGGGAGGTCTTGGGTCTCCCCGAAAGAGAATTAAGGTTTTCTCCCAGATTAAACGTCATCGTCCTCACATTGTGGCCCTGGTTGAAACACACTTGACCAAAGATTCGGCTCGTTATGTGCAGAAACCATGGGTACAATGGTCCATACATACATTCCACACCAGTTACTCTAGAGGGGTTTCTTTTTTAATCCATAAGGACTCTAGATGGGAGGTCAAGGAGGCTCGGAAAGACACTGAGGGAAGCTTTGTTTAAGCTTTGCCTTAAATTATCCAGATGCATTAGTTATGTGTATGGGAGAGTTTAACCTTGTCATGGATAACGGTCTTGATTGGTCCCGTTACATTTAGCGATGCACCAGTGATCCCGACAATGATACGAACTGGTCAGGATCGCTGTTGCGTCGCTAAATGGTCGCTAGTGAACTGCCAAACAGGCAGATCTCTCCATAGACGCAGCAGCGATACAGAGATCCATCGGGGGTCGCTGTTACCAGTCACAACTCAACTATTATGACGACTTCGGCCTGCGTCCATGAGTTCTGCATCGCCAGCGACGTCACTAGTCGGCGCCGAAAACAGCGATGCATGCCGGCCAGCGGGACACCGACGACGAAAAAATGGCCCAGGCCATTTGAGCACGATCAGCAATATCCAGCGATGGGCCGGTCACAAGTACGGGTCACACAAAGCGAAATCGCTGGCGAGATCATTGTTGCGTCACAAAATCGGTGACGCTTTACCGATCTAACTATGTGAAAAAGGCCCTTTAGAATAGATGACGGAGTATCTAGGACGGCCTGCTCTTCATCTCCGCTGTCATTGCTCATTGAGGTCAGTGGTTGGTTGGATTTGTGGAGGATACATCATCCTGACATGAGAGAATATACCTGTCACTCGTCCATTAGACACTATCTCGGATAGATTATATATTTGGTTCCAGAAACCTGGCAATGTTGGTGGGGGATGTGGAACATAGGATCAGGGGCATCTCAGATCATAGCCCGATAATACTTACACTTAGATTTGGCCAAAGGAGTCGTAATCCATTTTGGAAGTCAAACCAATTTTGGCTGAATTTAATGGGCCCCAATGACAGAACTCTAGACCAATTAGCCTGCTTCATTTCGTCCCACCCTGAACCCCAGAATATTAACTTGTTTTGGGACGCCCTTAAAGCGTATCAAAAGGGATGTTTGTCTTCCACAATTTTCTATATTAAACAGGTGACATCTAGGGAAGATGATGAGATGGAGAAGCGATTGAGGGATTCGGAAGCAAATTATATAGCTAATCAAACAAATCAGAATAGAAATGAGTGGCTAAACTCCCATAGATTATATACTCAATATATGGATACCAAATCTAAACGCAAATTATTTTTTACTTGTCAGTCATATTTTGAACTAGGAAATCAGTCCAGCAAGTTATTGGCATTTATAGTGCGCCAACACAACACATCAAATACCATACTTCAAATTCGAAAACTAGATAACTCAATAATAACCTAAACGGTTGATATACTCCAGAGTTTCCATGACTATTATAAAACTATTATAAAAGTGTTTAAGCACTTTGGACTGCCATGAGCATTTATCAGACGTAAAGTTTCCCACACTGAGTCTCGCTTAACAAGCTTTTCTGGATGCAGACTTCACGATAGAGGAAATAAATGAAGCTATAGCGCATATGGCCTCTGGGAAGGTGCCTGGTCCGGATGGATTTCCCATAGCAATGTACAGGAAATATCGGGATGTTTTGGCACCACTCCTTCTGAGGGTGTTTCAGAGGACCTGGGAGCAAGGTTCTTAACTGGACTCCTTTTATGAGGAAAATATAATGGTGCTTAGGAAGGAGGGGAAGGATCCTCTTGAATGTGGATCATACCGCCCCATATCGTTGGTAAATGTGGACTATAAGATCTTCACTACAATCCTGGCCACTAGATTAAATTCGGTGATACTAGAAATACATGCAGACCAGACCGGTTTCATGCCCAGGAAAAAAACATCTATTAATATTAGGAGAGTTCAGTCAGTGGTCCAGTACAGTTCCTTAGTGCCAGATAACGAATGGGCCTTGGCTTCGCTGGATGCGGCTAAGGCTGGTTTCACACTAGCGTTTTTTAGCGGAGCGCATCGTGCGCGTACATGCGCATGCGCAATACACCCCTATGTTTAACATGGGTGCGCATGGTCTAGCGTTTGTAAGCGTTTTTTGCACGCGTGCTTTTTTCCAGTGTGCGACTAGGCGTACCGGACGCATCCTGTTGCATTTTTTGTGCACCCAACCTATGTCAAAAAAACGCATGCACACAAAAGTGCACGGAATGCGCAAAAAAAAAAAAAAATTACATTACAGTTCATGGGAACGCTGGCGTTTTAAGAGTTCACATGGCAACAAACTGGTTAAAACGCATGCGCATAAAATAAGCAAACGCATGCAAAACGCTTGATGCATTTTTTGCATGCGTTTGGACTGCGCACGCAGTGCAGCGCATAAAAACGCTAATGTGAAAGTAGCCTAAGGGCTTCGATTCTCGAGTGGTCATTTTTATCTGCATGTTTACAAAAATATGAATTAGGTTCTAAATTTAGGAAGTGGATATGCGCGACGTACATGAAACCAAAAGCCCGAATAATAATAAATAACTCTGTATCCGAATCGTTCTCTTTGGCAAGAGGAACACGCCAGGGGTGGCCCCTTTCCCCGGCCCTTTTCGTGCTTGCAATCAAAAGCGTTGGTGATCCGTATAAGATCCACTCCAGTCACTAAAGGTATAGAAATAGCGGGTCGTTTAGCTACCATTGGCTTATATGCTGATGATATGGTGATATTTATGAATAAAGCAGAAGAAACACTACCCCATGTGACTGCTACTATAGACAAATTTAGTAATTATTCGGGATTATACATAAATTGTATAAATCCGCCTTGATGCCTCTCTCCCTTGGTCCAATGGATCACCTTGAAACGTTATCCCCATTGCCTGTTGTAACTAACTTTAAGTACCTGGGAATAAATATCTCAAAATATATTAGACCCAGCTTAAAATTCTCCCGTTGTTAGATCTTCTTAAACTTAAATTTGCTATCTGGAGTAAATTGCCATTATCTGTCTCTGGACGTACTAACCTGATTAAAATGATCCTACTCCCCACACTCAGTTACTCCCTCTAATATAGTGCAGTACTGATCCCTTAATCCTTTTTCTCAGGCCTAAATTCATTAATCTCATCCTTTATATGGGGGAAGTCTAGACCTAAACTCAAATTGTCTACCTTACATAGGTCTAAACAGTCGAGCGGGGCGGCATTGCCAGATTTCTCTTTATATTACTTGGCTGGGCAAGTCAGAGCCCTGAGTAGATGGATGCCTAATAATTGTTTGCCTAACTCAGAGAGCCATCTGGCTCATGCTGCAGCGACTGATTGCTTGTTGGGGTTTTTAGAAGTAGACAAACCTAACGTCTCTGGATTATTATCCTTACTCTGGTTGGCAAGGTCAGTCTGGAAACAACTTACACGAGTGGTTCGCTTTGTTGACATTATAGCTGAAATGCCATTATGGAATAATTCCCATTTCCCGATGATATTAAACCACCAGTCCACTCAATACTGGATCTCATATAATGTTTCCTCGATTAATGATTTATATGATCACAATGTCCTAATGTCCTTTGAGCAAATGCAAATTAAACACGGTGTCCTGAGGTCCCAATTTTTTCGATACCTACAGCTTGGATCAGAAAGTCAATCACACTTACGTAACAGAAATACGACCCAGGCAATATTGTCCTTTCCTTTGATAGGGATTCTCAAATCACAAGGCCCCCAGGGTCTTATTTCTACACTTACATTTGTCCACGGGCTCTGACTCTGCTTTATCGTTAATAAGGGAGAGGTGGAGGTCTCTAGTTCCAGATATCCAAAATGAAGATTGGGAGGAGATCCTTGGTTCTCCCACCGGAGTGTCTCCAAAAGCCAATAATAAAATGACTCAAATGTATATAGTGCACCAGTCACATCTGACCCCACTACGGCCATTTAGGATGGGGTGGTCTTCAGAATGTTTAAGATGTCATACAGATCCGTCGAAACTGCAGATTTTGGAATGTAAAGGATCATGATTCGAGAGAGAGAGAGAAAGAGAGAGAAAGAGAGAGAAAGAGAGAGAAAGAGAGAGAAAGAGAGAGAAAGAGAGAGAAAGAGAGAGAAAGAGAGAGAAAGAGAGAGAGAGAGAAACAAATAGAGATTTTGTGCCAGAATGGGTTTGGGGTTAAATTTCATGAAAGCAAATCCTTCCGGGCATGCTCAGTTTAAAGAAACGGACTTCGTCAACGGATTCCGTCATGTGACGGACGGGGACGGATCCGTCGCCCATAGGCGTCCATTCTACCAGACAACGGACACTGACGAATCCGTCACCGGCCGCCTTTTTGACGCAGACAAAAAACGTTCCTATGGATGTTTTTTTTCCCCTGAAGGACCCAAATTTTATGACCGATCCGCCGCACAATGGATGCAACAGAAGGACATCCGTCACAATCCGCCACCAATACAAGTCTATGGGGAAAAAAACGGATCCGCCAGGCAAATCCGTCAGATCCATTTTTTTTACCCAAATAGCGGACTGTGACTGACGCCTGCAAACGGAAGTGTTAAACAGGCCTTACTAAAACATTGCGTAGATAGTGGTCTGTTATTAGCATAATAGCTGTAGTGAAAAATATATTGACTTCTACTTTATAGGTTTACAATGTTATCAGTGCTATGGAGGTTGTTTTGGCAGCAGGGTAGGAGTAATAGTTTTTTTTGTATTATGTTAGATATGTTGGTTGTAATGTATCATTCTGGGTTATGCATAGCCAAACATTTGTATAGATGAATAACGGGTTCTTGTAACTATTCCTAGATTATCCATAGGCCTCGCAAGAGTGAGGACTTGTGAAATTGAGATCTGTACAAATAACTCAATATGCAAACTTGCTGGTTTTCTCCCTTTACAGATATTATGATGATCGTGTATACATTGCATTGGTTGTTTACAAAATGTGTACATCTGTGTGTTGTTGTTTAACCCCTTCACCCCCAAGGGTGGTTTGCACGTTCATGACCGGGCCAATTTTTACAATTCTGACCACTGTACCTTTATGAGGTAATAACTCTGGAACGCTTCCATGGATCCCGGTGATTCTGACATTGTTTTCTCGGCAGCACGGTGGCTCAGTGGACATTGTCCTTGGTGGGATTCGAGTCCTGGGTTCGAATCCCACGAAGGACAACATCTGCAAGGAGTTTGTATGTTCTCCCCGTGTTTGCGTGGGTTTCCTCCCACATTCCAAAGACATACTGATAGGGAATTTAGATTGTGAGCCCCATCAGGGACAGCGATGAAAATGTGTGCAAAATGTAAAACGCTGCGGAATATGTTAGCGCTATATAAAAATAAAGATTATTATTATTTAAAGACATATTGTACTTCATGATAGTGGTAAAATTTCATTCAAATAACTTGCGTTTATTTGTGAGAAAAACGGAAATTTGGCGAAAATTTCGCAGTTTTCCAACTTTGAATTTTTATGCCCTTAAATCACAGAGATACGGCACACAAAAAACTTGATAACTAACATTTCCCACATGTTTACTTTACATCAGCACAATTTTGGAACCAAAATTTTTTTTTGTTAGGAAGTTATAAGGGTTAAAAGTTGACCAGCGATTTCTCATTTTTACAACACCATTTTATTTTTACGGACCACATCACATTTGAAGCCACTTTGAGGGGTCTATATGATAGAAAATACCCAAAAGTGACACCATTCTAAAAACTGCACCCCTTAAGGTGCTCAAAACCACATTCAAGAAGTTTATTAACCCTTTAGGTGCGTCACAGGAATTTTTTTGAATTTTTAAAAAAAAAATGTACATCTATCTTTTTTCACAAAAAAAATACTTCAGGTTCAATTTTTTTATTTTACCAAGGGTAACAGGAGAAATTGGACTGCAAAAGTTATTGTGCAATTTGTTCTGAGTACGCTGATACCTGATATGTGGGGGGGAATGACTGTTTCGGCGCATGGCAGAGCTCAGAATGGAAGGAGCGCCGTTTGACTTTTTCAATGCAAAATTGGCTGGAATTCAGATCGGACGCCATGTCACGTTTGGAGAGTCCCTGATGTACCTAAACAGTGGAAACCCCCAACAAGTGACCCCATTTTGGAAACTAGACCCCCGAAGGAACTTATCTAGATATGTGGTGAGAACTTTGAACCCACAAGGGCTTTACAGAAGTTTATAACGTACAGCTGTACAATTAAAGAATCATTTTTTCCACAAAAACGATCTTTTCACCCCCAATTTTTATTTTTCCAAGGGTAACAGGACCCTAAAAGTTATTGTGCAATTTGTCCTAAGTACGCTGATACCCCACATGTGGGGGTAAACCACTATTTGGGCGCATGGCAGAGCTCGGAAGGGAAGCAGCGCCATTTGACGTTTTTGGCTGGAATTGAGATCGGACACGATGTCGCGATTGGAAAACCCCTGATGTACCTAAACAGTGGAAACCCCCCACAAATGACACCATTTTGTAAACTATACCCCCCAAGGAACTTATCTAGATGTGTGGTGAGCACTTTGAACCCCCCAGTGCTTCACAGAAGTTTATAACGCCCGGGCGTGAAAATAAAAAATTGGTATTTTTTCCACAAACATGATCTTTTAGTCACCATTTTTTTATTTTCCCAAGGGTACCAGGAGAAATTGGACCCCAAAAGTTGTTGTCCAATTTGTCCTGAGTATGCGGATACCCCATATGTGGGAGAAAACTACTGTATGGGCACACGTCGGGGCTCAGAAGGGAAGTAGTGACGTTTTGGAATGCAGACTTTGATGGAATGGTCTGCGGGTGTCATGTTGCCTTTGGAGAGCCCCTAATGTACCTAAACAGTGGAAACCCCCCACAAATGACACCATTTTGAAAACTAGACCCCCTAAGGAACTTATCTAGATGTGAGGTGAGCACTTTGAACCCCCAAGTGCTTCACAGAAGTTTATAACGCTTGGACGTGAAAATAAAAAAATCATTTTTTTCCACAAATGATACGTCGGGGCTCGGAAGGGAAGTAGTGACGTTTTGGAATGCAGACTTTGATGGAATGGTCTGCGGGTGTCATGTGCGTTTGGAGAGCCCCTGATGTACCTAAACTATTGAAACTCCCCACAAGTGACCCCATTTTGGACACTAGACCCCCCACTGAACTTACCTAGATGTGTGGTGAGCACTTTGAACCCCCAAGTGCTTCACAGAAGTTTATAACGCTTGGACGTGAAAATAAAAAAATCATTTTTTTCCACAAAAATGATATTTTTGCCCCCAATTTTTTATTTTCCTAAGGGTAACAGGAGAAATTGGACCCCAAAAATTGTTTTGCAATTTGTCCTGAGTAGGCTGATACCCTACATGTGGGGGTAAAACACTGTTTGGGTGCATGGCAGAGCTTGGAAGGGAAGGAGCACCATTTGACTTTTTCAACTCAGAATTGGCTGGAATTGAGATCAGATGCCATGTTGCATTTGGAGAGCCCCTGATGTGCCCAAACAGTGGAAACCCCCAATTCTAACTCCAACCCGAACCCCAACACACCCCTAACCCTAATCTCAGCCCTAACCCTAACGGAAAAATATACATTTTTTTTTAATTTTATTATTTTTCCCTAACTAAGGGGGTGATAACGGGGGGTTTGATTTACTATTTATGGTGGTTTTTATGTTTGGCAGCTGTCGCACGCTAAAAGACGCTTTTTATTGTAAAAATAGTTTTTGCATCACCACATATTGAGAGCTATAATTTTTCCATATTTTGACCCACCGAGTCATGTGAGGTCTTATTTTTTGCGGGACGAGTTGACATTTTTATTGGTACCATTTTCGGGCACGTGACATTTTTTGATCGCTTTTTATTCCGATTTTTGGGAGGCAGAATGAACAAAAACCAGCGTTTCATGAATTTCTTTTGAGGGGGTGCGTTTACACCGTTTCGCGTGCGGTAAAATTGATAAAGCGGTTTTATTCTTCGGGTCAGTACGGTTACAGCGATACCTCATTTAGGTCGGTTTTTTATGTTTTGTCGGTTTTATGCAATGAAAACTTTTATATAAAAAATAATTATTTTTGCATCGCTTTATTCTGCGAGCTATAACTTTTTTATTTTTTCGCTGATGAGGCTGTATGGCGGCTCGTTTTTTGCGGGACAAGACGTTTTCAGCGGTACCATAGATATTTATATGCGTCTTTTTGATCGCGCGTTATTACACTTTTTGTTTGGCGGTATGATAATAAATCATTATTTTTTGCTTCGTTTTTTATTTTTTAAGGGGTTCGCTAAAGGGGTTAACTAATGGGACAGTTTTATAGGGCGGGTCGTTACGGACGCGGCGATACCTAATATGTGTACTTTTATGGGGTTTTTTTTATTTCCACAAAATGGATTTATTGGGGGATAATTAATTTTTTTTTTTTCTAATTTATTTGGTGATTTTTTTTAAATTATCTTAACACTTTTTTTTTTTTTTTTTTTTTTTTTTTAACTTTATTACATAGTCTCAGGTGGGACATCACTGTCCTGTGACAGATCGCTGATCTGTCACATCACAGATCACTGTGACAGATCAGCGATCTGTCACAGGCAGTGCAGAAGGCTTCCTCATGCCTGCGCTTTGCAGGCACTGAGGAAGCCAGCTTCCTGCAGGCCCCCGAAGGCCCCCATCGCCATCTTGGATTCGGGGGCCTGCAGGAAAGGAGCCCCCGGCAGCAGCGCTGCACATTGCGCTGCCGTGGGGGGCTCAGGGAAGCACGGAGGTAGCCCCCTCCCTGCCGATGCTTCCCTTTAACCCCCGGTACACCGCGATCATGTTTGATCGCGGTGTGCAAGGGGTTAACATGTCGGGGCGGGCCGTGACCGCCCCTGACATATTGTGCCGGGTGTCAGCTGTGATAATCAGCTGACACCCGGCCGCGATCAGCGGCGCTCACCACGTGGGCGCCGCTGATCGCAGTAGACGTACTATCCTGTCCATGGGCATAGGGGCCCGGGTCCCATGGACGGGATAGTGCGTCAGATGTCAGGAAGGGGTTAATAAATGAATTTTAAAAAAAAAGATAAAAGCAAAAAGTCTATTGGACTTGAAGTTCATAAGCTTCTTCAAGATGAGGAGTTTCTCCGCTTGTTGCAGGGCAATGAAAAGGCTGCATGGGTAGAAATTGCATTAGTGGTAACTAATTTTTGGGGAAACATGAAGAGTTGGTGGAAAATCTCATTACATACAAGGATCTTGGCAATAACATGTCCTTAAAGATTACTTCTTTACTTTAGCTTACAGGCATTTTTTTTCCACCAATCTGAATAACAGTGAACAATGAGCAATTGTTGTACAACTGTAAAGCCCCCGTTACACACTGCGATATCGCTAGCAATATCGCTGTAAAGTCACCGATTTTGTCACGTTATAGCGATATCACTAGCGATATCGCTGCATGTGATACTTACCTCCGACCCGCTCCCCCGCTGATTATCGCTGATCGCGCGAGAAGCTGCTGGACCATTTCTCGTCGGTCACTTCCTGCGGCGCTTCCTGCTGTGACGACGGGCGACGCGTGGAGCCGGGCGGGAGGACGCAGGATCGCCGCGTCTGACAGGTAAGTAGCGACCCCCGTCCCCAGCGATGTCGCTGGTGAGATCTGCCTGAGTGGCAGCTCACTATCGACCACCTAGCGATGCACCAGCGATCCTGACCGTGTCATATCGCTGGTCGGGATCGCTGGTCCATCGCTAGGTGTAACGGTACCCTAATAGATGATCCGATGCAGGAGTACAAGAGACAACCAAAAAAGTTGTCACAGAAAGAGAACCAAATTTTCTAATGCAATTTCTGTAACTATTTATAATTCGCTCCAGAGTTTAGTCATGTTTTAGTTGTTTGTTAACTTTCTGCTAAAAAAATAATGTTTCAAAGTATGAATGATTATATAATAATAATTTTATTTCTATAGTGTCAACATATTCCACAGCACTTTACATTATAGAGGGGACTTCTACAGACAATAGACATTACAGCATACCAATAAATACATAGATCAAAACAGACACCAAGAGGAGCGAGGGCCCTGATCGCATATATGTTAATTCTTTTATATCATGCTATAAATTCAAAAGAAAAAAAAAACCTGAAAATGGCGCTGGGTGCAGCTGCACGGTAGCAGCCATCGGCCATCGCTGACTGCTGCACAGTAGCAGCTATCGGCCATCACTGATAGCTGCTACTACTCACCTAAGCTGCTGTAGAACTCACCATACCCACCTACCAGTACTATAGTATGTATATTATAATACACGTATATGAACAGGGTATCTTACCTTAACTTCTATGAAGTCAGGTTTTCCAAGTTTCACCAAGTCTGCGTAGGCTTTAAGCTCATCCACATTCCATGCTTTTACAAGAGTTAATCTGTATACTGTTCGTTGTTGCTATAAAACATATGAAACATTAACAAATTAATTGTACACAATTGAGCATGAAAAGAAATATCCACACATACTGTGGTGACCAATACCAGTGCAACAATGTAAATAATTTAAAAAAAAAATAATGCAATTGTACATAAACCACATGTAAGTGTAAATTAAGATAAGGTTAGCACAGTCATATGTTAAAGTTTGGGCACCCCTATTAATGTTAACCTTTTTTCTTTATAACAATTTTGGTTTTTGCAACAGCTATTTCAGTTTCATATATCTAATAACTGATGGACTCAGTTATATTTCTGGATTCAAATGAGATTTATTGTACTAACAGAAAATGTGCAATCTGCATTTAAACAAAATTTGACCAGTGCAAAAGTATGGACACCCTTATAATTTTCTTGATTTGAACACTCCTAACTACTTTTTACTGACTTCCTGAAGCACTAAATTGGTTTTGTAACCTCATTGAGCGTTGAACTTCATAGCCAGGTGTATCAAATCATGAGAAAAGGTATTTAAGGTGGCCACTTGCAAGAAGTTCTCCTATTTGATTCTCCTATGAAGAGTGGCATCATGGGCTCCTCAAAACAACTCTCAAATGATCTGAAAACAAAGATTATTCAACATAGCTTTTCAGGGGAAGGATACAAAAAGTTGTCTCAGAGATTTAACCTGTCAGTTTCCACTGTGAGGAACATAGTAAGGAAATGGAAGAACACAGGTACAGTTCTTGTTAAGCCCAGAAGTGGCAGGCCAAGAAAAATATCAGAAAGGCAGAGAAGAAGAATGGTGAGAACAGTCAAGGACAATCCACAGACCACCTCCAAAGACCGGCAGCATCATCTTGCTGCAGATGGTGTGACTGTGCATCGGTCAAGAATACAGCGCACTTTGCACAAGAAGAAGCTGTATGGGAGAGTGATGCGAAAGAAGCCGTTTCTGCAAGCACGCCACAAACCGAGTCGCCTGAGGTATGCAAAAGCACATTTGGACAAGCCAGTTACATTTTGGAAGAAGGTCCTGTGGACTGATGAAACAAAGATTGAGTTGTTTGGTCATACAAAAAGGCGTTATGCATGGAGGCTTAAAAACACAGCATTCCAAGAAAAACACTTGCTACCCACAGTAAAATTTGGTGGAGGTTCCATCATGCTTTGGGGCTGTGTGGCGAATGCCGGCACCGGGAATCTTGTTAAAGTTGAGGGTCGCATGGATTCAACTCAGTATCAGCAGATTCTTGACAATAATGTGCAAGAATCAGTGACGAAGTTGAAGTTACGCAGGGGATGGATATTTCAGCAAGACAATGATACAAAACACCGCTCCAAATCTACTCAGGCATTCATGCAGAGGAACAATTACAATGTTCTGGAATGGCCATCCCAGTCCCCAGACCTGAATATCATTGAACATCTGTGGGATGATTTGAAGCGGGCTGTCCATGCTCGGCGACCATCAAACTTAACTGAACTGGAATTGTTTTGTAAACAGGAATGGTAATAAATACCTTCATCCAGGATCCATGAACTCATTAATAGCTACAGGAAGCGACTAGAGGCTGTTATTTTTGAAAAAAAGGAGGATCTACGAAATATTAATGTCACTTTTATGTTGAGGTGCCCATACTTTTGCACCGGTCAAATTTTGTTTAAATGCAGATTGCACATTTTCTGTTAGTACAATAAACCTCATTTGAATCCAGAAATATAACTGAGTCCATCAGTTATTAGATATATGAAACTGAAATAGCTGTTGCAAAAACCAAAATTATTATAAAAGAAAAAAGGTTAACATTAATAGGGGTGCCCAAACTTTAACATATGACTGTATTTAGGATTAGTAGGATATAGTTCAATCTGATCCAATTTGCAGAGGTCAGTTTTTCCTTTGCAAAATAAAATAGCACAATCTATTTGTACCATGTTATTTTGGGCAAAAAATGGACACGGACAAAGAGATTAGAGTCTAAAAATCGTTCATCAACTTCTGAATATGATTTTGTTTGGCTGTGAATATCCGAAAACCAATACTGGGTTGAAAGCCCCCAATGAAGAAAGTGAGGTGACCCATGGCAAAAAAAAAAAAAAAATGAAAAAAACCCAGTCACATTAACCCCTTCACCCCCAAGGGTGGTTTGCACGTTCATGACCGGGCCAATTTTTACAATTCTGACCACTGTACCTTTATGAGGTCATAACTCTGGAACGCTTCCATGGATCCCGGTGATTCTGACACTGTTTTCTCGTGACATATTGTACTTCATGTTAGTGGTAAAATTTCATTCAAATAACTTGCGTTTATTTGTGAGAAAAACAGAAATTTGGCGAAAATTTTGAAAATTTCGCAATTTTCCAACTTTGAATTTTTATGCCCTTAAATCACAGAGATATGGCACCCAAAAAACTTGATAACTAACATTTCCCACATGTTTACTTTACATCAGCACAATTTTGGAACCAACATTTTTTTTTGTTAGGAAGTTATAAGGGTTAAAAGTTAACCAGCGATTTCTCATTTTTACAACACCATTTTATTTTTACGGACCACATCACATTTGAAGCCACTTTGAGGGGTTTATATGATAGAAAATACCCAAAAGTGACACCATTCTAAAAACTGCACCCCTTAAGGTGCTCAAAACCACATTCAAGAAGTTTATTAACCCTTTAGGTGCGTCACAGGAATTTTTTTGAATATTTAAAAAAAATGAACATCAACTTTTTCACAAAAAAAGTACTTCAGGTTCAATTTTTTTTTTATTTTACCAAGGGTAACAGGAGAAATTGGACTGCAAAAGTTATTGTGCAATTTGTCCTGAGTACGCTGATACCTGATATGTGGGAGAAAACTACTGTATGGGCACACGTCGGGGCTCGGAAGGGAAGTAGTGACGTTTTGGAATGCAGACTTTGATGAATGGTCTGCGGGTGTCATGTTGCCTTTGGAGAGCCCCTAATGTACCTAAACTATTGAAACTCCCCACAAATTACACCATTTTGGAAACGAGACCCCCTAAGGAACTTATCTAGATGTGTGGTGAGCACATTGAACCCCCAAGTGCTTCACAGAAGTTTATAACGCTCGGACGTGAAAATAAAAAAATCATTTTTTTCCACAAAAATGATATTTTTGCCCCCAATTTTTTATTTTTCTAAGGGTAACAGGAGAAATTGGACCCCAAAAATTGTTTTGCAATTTGTCCTGAGTAGGCTGATACCCTACATGTGGGGGTAAAACACTGTTTGGGCACATGTCAGAGCTTGGAAGGGAAGGAGCACCGTTTGACTTTTTCAACTCAGAATTGGCTGGAATTGAAATCAGACGCCATGTTGCATTTGGAGAGCCCCTGATGTGCCCAAACAGTGGAAACCCCCAATTCTAACTCCAGCCCGAGCCCCAACACACCCCTAACCCTAATCTCAGTCCTAACCCTAGCCCTAACACTAACCGTAATGGAAAAATGGAAATAAATACATTTTTTTTATTTTATTATTTTTTCCTAACTAAGGGGGTGATAACGGGGGGTTTGATTTACTATTTATGGCGGTTTTTATGTTTGGCGGCTGTCGCACGCTAAAAGACGCTTTTTATTGTAAAAATAGTTTTTGCATCACCACATATTGAGAGCTATAATTTTTCCGTATTTTGACCCACCTAGTCATGTGAGGTCTTATTTTTTGCGGGACGAGTTGACGTTTTTATTGGTACCATTTTCGGGCACGTGACATGTTTTTATCGCTTTTTATTCCGATTTTTGGGACGCAGAATGAACAAAAACCAGCGTTTCATAAATTTCTTTTGGGGGGGTGCGTTTACACCGTTCCGCGTGCGGTAAAATTGATAAAGCGGTTTTATTCTTCGGGTCAGTACTGTTACAGCGATACCTCATTTAGGTCGTTTTTTTATGTTTTGTCGGTTTTATGCAATGAAAACTATTTTATATAAAAAATAATTATTTTTGCATCGCTTTATTCTGCGAGCTATAACTTTTTTATTTTTTCGCTGATGATGCTGTGTGGCGGCTCGTTTTTTGCGGGACAAGATGACGTTTTCAGCGGTACCATGGATATTTATATGCGTCTTTTTGATCGCGCGTTATTACACTTTTTGTTTGGCGGTATGATAATAAATTATTTTTTGCTTCGTTTTTTATTTTTATTTTTTAAGGGGTTCGCTAAAGGGGTTAACTAATGGGACAGTTTTATAGGGCGGGTCGTTACGGACGCGGCGATACCTAATATGTGCACTTTTATTTATTTTTTTTCAAAAAATGGATTTATTTGGGGGAATATTTTTTTTTTTTGTAATTTATTTGGCGATTTTTTTTAAATTATTTTAACACTTTTTTTTAAATTTTTTTTTACTTTATTAAATAGTCCCAGGTGGGACATCACTGTTCTGTGACAGATCGCTGATCTGTCACATCACAGATCACTGTGACAGATCAGCGATCTGTCACAGGCAGTGCACAAGGCTTCCTCATGCCTGCGCTTTGCAGGCACTGAGGAAGCCAGCTTCCTGCAGGCCCCCGAAGGCCCTCGTCGCCATCTTGGATTCGGGGGCCTGCAGGAAAGGAGCCCCCGGCAGCAGCGCTGCACATTGCGCTGCCGTGGGGGGCTCAGGGAAGCACGGAGGGAGCCCCCTCCCTGCCGATGCTTCCCTTTAACCCCCGGTACACCGCGATCATGTTTGATCGCGGTGTGCAAGGGGTTAACGTGTCGGGGGCGGTCCGTGACCTCCCCTGACACATTGTGCCGGGTGTCAGCTGTGATAATCAGCTGACACCCGGCCGCGATCAGTGGCGCTCACCACGTGGGCGCCGCTGATCGCGGTAGACGTACTATCCCGTCCATGGGCATAGGGGCCCGGGTCCATGGACGGGATAGTACGTCTGATGTCAGGTTAGGGGTTAAAAGAAAATCCATCCTAATGTGGTGCTTTTGCAAATTTACCTTGCCCTTTTAAAACAAAAAAACAAACCACGATGTATTATTCTTTTTTTGTTTTTAATCCCTTTAAACTCCCAAGCCTGTTTTAACCTTCATGACCAGGCCAATTTTTTAAATTCTGATCAGTGTCACTTTATGTTGTAATAACTCTGGAACGCGTCAACGAAATTTGAAAACGGTTTATATATAATCTATCATATTTTTCGCTTTATAAGACGCACCTGATTATAAGACGCACCCCCAAATTTGGTGAAAAAAAAGAGAAAAAATTGTTTTTTAATGTTAAATGGAGGTGCGTCTTATAATGCCAGTGTCAGTCTTTCAAATCAAACCTATGTCCCTCACCCTGGTATCTATATAACCCCCATCCTGGTACATGGCCCCCTTGTGCTAGCACATAGCGCCCCCCCCCATCAAATCCTGGATATGTCCCCCCGGTCACTATATGCCCCCTGCTGATGTTGGCATGCACACAGTCCCCCCATCCCTATATTCCCCCTGCTGGCAAGGACACGGCCCCCCGTCCCTATATTCCCCCCTGCTGGCATGCACACGGCCCCCCGTCCCTATATTCCCCCCTGCTGGCATGCACACGGCCCCCCGTTCCAATTTTCCCTCCTGCTGGCATGCACACGGCCCCCCCGTCCCAATATTCCCCCCTGCTGGCATGCACACGGCCCCCCGGTCCCTATATTCCCCCCTGCTGGCATGCACACGGCCCCTCGTCCCAATTTTCCCCCCTGCTGGCATGCACACGGCCCCTGTCCCAATATTCCCCCCTGCTGGCATGCACACGGCCCCCCGTCCCTATATTCCCCCTGCCGGCATGCACACGGCCCCCCGTCCCTATATTCCCCCCTGCTCGCATGCACACGGCTACCCCGCCCCTATATCTCCCCCCTGCTGGCATGCACACGGCCCCCCGTCCCTATATTCCCCCCTGCTGGCATGGACACCCCCCCTTCCCGATATTCCCCCCTGCTGGCAAGGACACGCCCCCCCGGCCCCATATTACCCTCTGCTGGCATGGACATGGTCCTCCCCCCATCCCTATATTACCCTCTGCTGGCATGGACACAGCTCCCCGTCCCTATATTCCCCCCTGCTGGCATGGACACGGCCCCCCCCCCCGTCCCTATATTGCCCCCTGCTGGCAAGCACCTGATAAAATAACTAACAGTTTACTCACCTTCCGATGATGGCTCCGTGCTCCCAGCTCCCCCACGGCTCCTCCTGTGTCTGTGCTGACATCCAGGAGCTGCTCATACAGGCATTTCATTGTAGCTTCAGGACATTCCATCACACGACCCCAGTGCTGCACACTGGGAGTCATGTGACCACAGGTCCTATTGGCATCGACACAGGAAGAGCTAGGGGGGAGCTGGGAGCATGGAGCCATCATCAGAAGGTGACTATAGTGACAGGGCAGTGGGGGGGAGAGTGCACGCACATGCAATATGCGCTGCTCCCCTGTCCACCAACTCGGCGCGGCTTCAGCACCGAGGTGATGGACAGCGGGTGTAGAGAATATTACATGAGACTAAAGAGTGGGAGCACTGACCACCCGCTGTCTCTGCAGCCCATAGCCAGCCCCCCCCAGCCTCCTGGCACAACTCCAGAGCCGCCCCCCTCCTCTAGAGCACACATTCGGACTATAAGACGCACCCCCCCACTTTCTCCCAAAATTTGGGGGAACAAAAGTGAGTCTACAATCCAAAAAATACAGTGTATATATATATATATATATATATATATATATATATATATATATATATCCACATACATACAGTGGGGCAAAAAAGTATTTAGTCAGTCAGCAATAGTGCAAGTTCCACCACTTAAAAAGATGAGAGGCGTCTGTAATTTACGGTTCCATGACAATTGTGTACAAGATAATTGTGTACGGACAATTGTGTACAGAAAATTGTGTACAGGCCAATTGTGTCCAAGGACAATTGTGTACAAGGACAATTGTGTACAGGGCAATCGCCTTGTACACAATTGCCTTGTACACAATTGTCATTGTACACAATTGGCCTGTACACAATTGTCTGTACACAATTGTCCGTACACAATTATCTTGTACACAATTGTCCTGTCACCGTAATTTACATCATAGGTAGACCTCAACTATGGGAGACAAACTGAGAAAAAAAAATCCAGAAAATCACATTGTCTGTTTTTTTTCATTTTATTTGCATATTATGGTGGAAAATAAGTATTTGGTCAGAAACAAGCAATCAAGATTTCTGGCTCTCACAGACCTGTAACTTTTTCTTTAAGAGTCTCCTCTTTCCTCCACTCATTACCTGTAGTAATGGCACCTGTTTAAACTTGTTATCAGTATAAAAAGACACCTGTGCACACCCTCAAACAGTCTGACTCCAAACTCCACTATGGTGAAGACCAAAGAGCTGTCAAAGGACACCAGAAACAAAATTGTAGCCCTGCACCAGGCTGGGAAGACTGAATCTGCAATAGCCAACCAGCTTGGAGTGAAGAAATCAACTGTGGGAGCAATAATTAGAAAATGGAAGACATACAAGACCACTGATGATCTCCCTCGATCTGGTGCTCCACGCAAAATCCCACCCCGTGGGGTCAGAATGATCACAAGAACGGTGAGCAAAAATCCCAGAACCACGCGGGGGGACCTAGTGAATGAACTGCAGAGAGCTGGGACCAATGTAACAAGGCCTACCATAAGTAACACACTACGCCACCATGGACTCAGATCCTGCAGTGCCAGACGTGTCCCACTGCTTAAGCCTGTACATGTCCGGGCCCGTCTGAAGTTTGCTAGAGAGCATTTGGATGATCCAGAGGAGTTTTGGGAGAATGTCCTATGGTCTGATGAAACCAAACTGGAACGGTTTGGTAGAAACACAACTTGTCGTGTTTGGAGGAAAAAGAATACTGAGTTGCATCCATCAAACACCATACCTACTGTAAAGCATGGTGGTGGAAACATCATGCTTTGGGGCTGTTTCTCTGCAAAGGGGCCAGGACGACTGATCCGGGTACATGAAAGAATGAATGGGGCCATGTATCGTGAGATTTTGAGTGCAAACCTTCTTCCATCAGCAAGGGCATTGAAGATGAAACGTGGCTGGGTCTTTCAACATGACAATGATCCAAAGCACACCGCCAGGGCAACGAAGGAGTGGCTTCGTAAGAAGCATTTCAAGGTCCTGGAGTGGCCTAGCCAGTCTCCAGATCTCAACCCTATAGAAAACCTTTGGAGGGAGTTGAAAGTCCGTGTTGCCAAGCGAAAAGCCAAAAACATCACTGCTCTAGAGGAGATCTGCATGGAGGAATGGGCCAACATACCAACAACAGTGTGTGGCAACCTTGTGAAGACTTACAGAAAACGTTTGACCTCTGTCATTGCCAACAAAGGATATATCACAAAGTATTGAGATGAAATTTTGTTTCTGACCAAATACTTATTTTCCACCATAATATGCAAATAAAATGAAAATAAAAACAAAACAGACAATGTGATTTTCTGGATTTTTTTTTCTCAGTTTGTCTCCCATAGTTGAGGTCTACCTATGATGTAAATTACAGACGCCTCTCATCTTTTTAAGTGGTGGAACTTGCACTATTGCTGACTGACTAAATACTTTTTTGCCCCACTGTACATATACACACACACATACAGTACAGACCAAAAGTTTGGACACACCTTCTCATTCAAAGCGTTTTCTTTACTTTCATGACTATGAAAATTGTAGATTCACTCTGAAGGCATCAAAACTATGAATTAACACATGTGGAATTATATAATTAACAAAAAAGTGTGAAACAACTGAAAATGCTGTATGTCTTATATTCTAGGTTCTTCAAAGTAGCCACCTTTTGCTTTGATTACTGCTTTGCACAGTCTTGGCATTCTCTTGATGAGCTTCAAGAGGTAGTCCACATGTGTTAATTCGCAGTTTTGATGCGTTCTGAGTGAATGAATATATATATATATATATATATATATATATATATATATATATATACAGAGAGAGAGAGAGAGAGAGAGAGAAATATGAGGAAATTGGGATCCCGCAAAAGGATGAAAGTTCGCCAGATTTGTAAAAACTTTGGTTTTTCACATTGTTTGAATATATATATTATATATATAAATTCGTCCTATCATGTCTGTATGTAACCGAAATCCCGCGTCACTGATTGGTCAGCAACAGGCGCAGCTGTTTGTAACGGTAAGCTGCGCCTGGCGACCAATCAGCGACAGACGCAGTGCTCAATTGGGCGCAGGGCTTAATCTGTAAAAAGGAGAATTAAAATTAAAAAAAGGTTATACTCACCTTCCGACGGCCTCCCATCTCCTCTCCACGCGCCCGGCCTCGCGGTCCCAGTAATGCTTTGCGCCTTAGACCGGAGATGACGTCACTCTTGCGAGAGCACGACGTCACCAGTAGTCTAAGCCGCAAAGCATTACTGGGACCGCGAGGCTGGGCGCATGGAAATATGTAAAAAATAGAATTAAAATAAAAAATAGTTATATGCTCACCTTCCGACGACCCGTGATCTCCACTCCACACGCCCGGCACCTTCCGGTCCCAGTAATGCTTTGCGCGAAGGGCCGGAAATGACATCACTCTCGCGAGAGCGCGACGTCATCAGCGGTGTTTCGCGCAAAGCATTACTGAGTGGAGATCGTGGGCCGTCGGAAGGGGAGTATATTTTTTATTTCAACAGAGACCATGCATACCAGGAAAGGGGGGGGGGGGAGGTAGGGGGACCATGCATACCAGCAAAAAGGGGGGGGGACCATGCATACCAGCAAAGGGGGGGCATGCATACCAGGAAAGGGGCGTGAGGGGACCATGCATACCAGGAAAGAGGGGTGATGGGGGCCATGCATACCAGGAAAGGGGGGTGAGGGGGACCATGCATACTAGGAAAGGAGGGTGAGGGTGACCATGCATATCAGGATTGGGGGAGTGAGGGGACCATGCATATCAGGATTGGGGGGTGCATTATTGCATTACTATTAAAACTTCATAAATAAACTACACACATATTCTAGAATACCCAATGCGTTAGAATCGGGTCACCATCTAGTATAATATATATATATATATTAGTACTATATATAGTATACTAGAGCCGAGATTTTCAGCCCAATTTTTTTTTTGGGGGGGGTGGTGAGGGGACCATGCATACCAGGAAAGGGGGGTGAGGGGGACCATGCATACCAGGAAAGGGGGGTGAGGGGGACCATGCACACCAGGAAAGGGGGGTGAGGGGGACCATGCACACCAGGAAAGGGGGGTGAGGGGGACCATGCACACCAGGAAAGGGGGGTGAGGGGGACCATGCACACCAGGAAAGGGGGGTGAGGGGGACCATGCACACCAGGAAAGGGGGGTGAGGGGGACCATGCACACCAGGAAAGGGGGGTGAGGGGGACCATGCACACCAGGAAAGGGGGGTGAGGGGGACCATGCACACCAGGAAAGGGGGGTGAGGGGTACCATGCATATCAGGATTGGGGGGTGAGAGGACCATGCATATCAGGATTGGGGGTGAGGGGACCATGCATACCAGGATAGGGGGGGAGGGGTACCATGCATATCAGGATTGGGGGGTGAGAGGACCATGCATATCAGGATTTCAGGATTGGGGGGTGCATTACTGCATTATTATTAAAACTTCACAAATAAACTACATACATATTCTAGATACCCGATGCGTTAGAATCAGGCCACCATCTAAATATTATATATATATATATATATATATATATATATATATATATATATACATACATACACATATACATATATACACACACACATACACATATACACACACAAACACATACACCGTATATACTCATGTATGAGCCGAGATTTTCAGCCCATTTTTTTGGGCTGAAAGTCCACCTCTCGGCTTATACACGAGTAATATACCTGGGGGTTGGCGGGGGGGGGGGGGGGGGGGGAGTGGGGTGTCAGATCATACTGACCCTCCCCGGCGCGGTCTCTGAAGCCCCCACGGTCTTCCTTCCTGCCTTCAGCAGTCACGTGGTACCGCTCATTAAACTCATGAATATGCACATATTTATGAGTTTAATGAGCGGTACCACGTGACCGTTGAAGGAAGGAAGAGCTGCCGGAGACCGTGGGAGTCGGAGAAGCGGGGCTGCAGATATCGCCCCAGGAGGGGGTAAGTATATCCAATATTCACCTGTTCGGGGTCCATCGCTGCTCACCACTGTCTGCTGCATCCTGTGTCAGTGACGTTTAGGCAGCAAGGGGCACGGAGACATGGTTAGAGCGCGCCGCACCCTCTGCTGGCTGAACAGTCATTGACACAGGAAGCGGCAGACAGCGGTGAGCAGCGATGGACCCCGGACGGGTGAATATCTCAGGTGCCGGGTCCTGAGCAGGAGAGGGAAGTATGGCATTTTTTGCAGCAGCATATGGGGGCATAATATATGGAGCATCTTTTCGGACAGCATATGAGGGCAGCATATGGGGCAGCATATGGTGGCAGCATATGGGGGCATATTCTATGGAGCAGCATATGGGGGCATATTCTATGGGGCAGCATATGGGGGCATATTCTATGGGGCAGCATATGGGGGCATATTCTATGGGGCAGCATATGGGGGCATATTCTATGGGGCAGCATATGGGGGCATATTCTATGGGGCAGCATATGGGGGCATATTCTATGGGGGAGCATATGGGGGCATATTCTATGGAGCAGCATATGAGGGCATAATCTATGGAGCATTTTATTGGGGCATAATCTATGGAGCATTTTATGGAGCATCTTATGGGAAAATAATCTATGGAGCATCTTATGGGGCATATTCTTTGGAGCATCTTATGGGGCCATAACCTTTATGGAGCATTATATGAGGCATATTATTCTATGGAGCATTTTATGGGGGCATTAACCTTTGTGCAGCATTTTATGGGATGTATTTTGTATGGAGCATCTTATGGGGCCCATCATGAACTGTATGGAGCATTATATGGGGCTCCTGATTCAATATTGATATTCAAAAACATTTAACCTACTGATGTCTCAATTAATTTTACTTTTATTGGTATCTATTTTTGAAATTTACCAGTAGCTGCTGCATACGCTTATACGCGAGTCAATAAGTTTTCCCAGTTTTTTGTGGCAAAATTAGGTGGGTCGGCTTATACACGAGTATATATACATTCATACACACACAGTGGGGAAAAAAGTATTTAGTCAGCCACCAATTGTACAAGTTCTCCCACTTAAAAAGATGAGAGAGGCCTGTAATTGACATCATAGGTAGACCACAACTATAAGAGTCAAAATGAAAAAATTAATCCAGGAAACCACTTTGCCTGATTTGGCAAGATTTATTTTGCAAATTATGGTGGAAAACAAGTATTTGGTCACCTAACATGAAAGATTTCTGGCTCTCGCAGACCTGTAACAACTTCTTAAGAGTCGGTGAGGACATTTTTTTATTGCACCAAGATAATGTATGTAGGAGAACCTCTACACAGACCAAGAGAACCTTTGTTTCACGGTCTGTGTCACATTTCATTAATAGGCAAAAATATTCTGCTTCACTGTGTAAAAATTACATTTATGGTATTATATTATCTTAAATTAAGACAGGAATATGTTCTGCTGTACAATATCCAAGAAGCAGATCTGTCATAGAAGAGACCATATTAGCTGCTCAGGTTCTTAATGATTAGTTTTCTTAAACTGCTGCTGACAACAGATCTGAGATGTCAGCTGCTGGGTCATCTCTGCCTTGTCTGTCTCTTGTCTCACACAACCCTACACCACCTAACTTTTTGCAAACTGGTGCATATTTTATTTCAGAAAGTAAAACTAAACTAAAGCCATGATTATGTGGTCAGATTTTAGAATAAAAGAGAAGGATGGCCATTGTGAATGCAGGACACAACATTCTTTGTTGTCTCAATATATGTAGAACAAGGGTTAACCTAGGTCTACCAGAGATGACTGGTCTTATTTAGAAATGTCATCTTGGCGCCTTAGAGGGCGAATCCAAAATGACAAAACTAATTTTTTGCTAGAGACATCCCAATGTTTATTTAATTCTACATTGAAATACCAAAAAGACGTTTTCCAAAACAGAAGAAAAACTCATTGTATACATGCTGATATAGAGCTCTGTTCTTCCTCCTTTATGAGCTATTATCTCCACTTGCAGTGATAGGGAGATGAAAGGTGATGTGAGAGCAGGATTTATCTATCCTGACTCCATTTTGGTTATTCTACATGCATCTCCTTGCTTTCCAAAATGGAGTCTGTGTATGTTTTGATATAAGGGAGTCTAAGGAATTTCTTTATCTAATGGACTAAAGGGGGTTTTACACATAGCGATATCGCTGTAACGTCACCGATTTTGTGACGTTATAGCGATATCGCTATGTGTGATACTTACCTCCGACCTGCTCCCCCGCTGTCCATCGCTGATCGCGTGAGAATGTCCGGCTCCAATTCTCGTCGGGCGCTTCCTGCTGGCGCCGACGAGCGACGCGTGGAGGCGGGCGGGAGGACGTCAGGATCGCTGTGTGTGAAAGGGGAGTATCGTGCGCTGCGTCGCTGCTGCATCGCTGTGAGGTCTGCCTGTGTGACAGCTCACTAGCGATCATTTAGCGATGCACCAGCGATCCTGACCGGGTCGGATCGCTGGTGCATCACTAAATGTAAAGGGGCCTTTAGAGATAACTTAGGAAAGTGAAACAAAGAAGTGAGAGCCAAACCCAAGACCTTTAAGACACATGTAGACACTAAAGTTGTGTGTCGATAATGTTAACTTTAGCCAATTAGATGTATTTAATTGGCTAAATAATTGTATATAATTGGCTAATGCCAGCACATATGTAGAGATAAACAGAGACAATTCTATTGCTACAATATATGTCGAGAGAAAACCTATATAAACGCTAACCAATTATGTAATAAAACAGAGTTCTGTTAAGATTCATAAGAGTGTGTATGATGCTCTCCTGTATGTACTTGGATTTTACAATTTAAATTTGGAACAGGCACAATATCTCAGAACGTCCCACATTACATGGCAACAAAACCTGGCGCAACACACAGGGACCTGCTAATTCAAGGGACTGCTGACCCACCCATTATGCTGGCCCCCAGAAAGACAACCAATTGCTACCACCAGACCTCACACATCAGTCAAGCAATCCAAGGGACCAGAAACTGTAGAGCCCCTGAAGTGTGTCTGGCATCCTGGAATCCTAGTGAAATGCTGGCTATGATGAGTAGAATGCCAGACCCTGAATTCTTTCCCATGCCATTTGTTAGAGAAAATTAGAAAGGCTCTCTCTTGCTGTTGGCAGTATTTCGGGATCTGGTTTCAGCAAAGGCAGAGGATGGCCCTGCTACAAAAGGGGGTAGAAGGTAATAGGGGCCCCACTTGGGGATGATACTTCACTAAGTTTGGGGATGCAGGACGTGGAGGCAACCAATGCCCTGAATAACAAGGCAAAATCCATGTCCCGAGCCCCTCTTATGTATGATCAGACGTAGCAAGGGGACTAGACCAGGCAAGGACAAAGAAACGTCACATTATAATTGTGGAGAGCCTGGACACACAGATATTGCAGACTCCCTCCTAGACTCAGAAGAGAGCATCTTAACTCCACTCCTCTCCCTTCTTCAGCAGGAGAGTCAGGGTCCCACTAAGCCATAAATGCTATGCAGCTCCCGGATAAATCTGCTGAAATTGTTCTGACAGTCACCTCATGCTTATTGTCCCTCATGATGTTACTGCCATTCTTTCTCAAGTACAGCCATTATTTCTCAAGCACAACCAAAAACATCTTGGTACTGCTCGCTATCTCAGGCTTCAATGTGCCCTCCTTATGCCTGAAAATAACACTCACTGTTGCGCTACTCTGAATCCAGCCATTTTGTTGCATCTGGAAGGGAAGGGGGTGAAAGTGAAGATCTGGGTGACCTGTTAGTTGAGCCAGAAAAGGAACATGACTTTGTACAAATAATGTCCCAGAAAACACAGGGTTTCAGCCATGTTAGGCTGGTTTCACACTTGCGTTTTTTTGCGCTGGATTTTAGCGCTAAAAAAGCATGCGTTTTTTTCCTATATTTTGCATGGGATGCGCTTATGTGCGCATACACATGCGTTTGTATGCGTTTTTCCGTGCATGCGTTTTTTTGTGGTGTGCGCTCGGGCGCACAAAATGCATCCTGTTGCATTTTTTGGGCGTCCGACTTGCCTCAAAAAAACGCATGCGCGCGCAATGCGTTTTTTTACAGCAAGACACCCATTATAAGTCTATGGGTGCGCATAGCCATGCTCATGTATGCGTTTTTTTGCGCATGCGTTTTTTTGTTGACCATTAGTTAGACAATGGAATTTAGGGGTTTGGGTTATAGTTAGGGTTAGTTAAGGGGGTTTAGGGTTAGGGTTTGGTTAAGGGTTAGGGTTAGGATCAGGGTTAGGGTATGGTTTGGTTAAGGGTTAGGGTCAGGGTTAGTAAAGTCATGGTTTGGGTTAGTGTGAGGGGCCAACTAATGTTGGAAAAAAATGCAAACGCGGTAAAAACGCACTAAAAACGCATACAAACGCATAAAAACGCTGCGTTTTTTTCATACATGCTCATAAAAATGCTTGAAAAAAACGCAACATTTGTATGCGTTTATACGCGTTTTTTCCATGCGTTTTTTGCGGGAAAAACGCGCTGCAAAAAAAAGCAAGTGTGAAAGTAGCCTTACCAATGTTCCACTAGATAACCCAGACCAAGAGCTCTTTGTGGATCGATTACGGTATGGTAAAAGCATCACTGCTGCCCCCAAATGTGAGCCCAGAAAGCGGAACTCTGTGCCCTAGAAAAAGCATGCAGACATGCTAAAGATCCAACTGTCACCATTTATATATAAACAGACCATATGCTTTCACGACTATGGAGCTGTAAAGAGAGCTCGATCTTTCCTTACAGCAGCAGAAAAGCCAATAAAGAATTATAAATCCATCCAACTCCTGATGGAGGCCCAACTTTTAACCGAGAACGTTGGCATATTGAAAGTCAAAGGCCATGCAAAGAATGACTCAACTACAGGTAAAGGCAACCACCTGGCCGACCAGGCTGCAAAATCTGCAGCTTACCAACCAAGAGACAACTCTGCCGCGGTGGCATCTGCACAGGTGGCATCCTCCGTGGACCCAGCTATGACCTTCTCCAGAAGCTACAACAGGCTGCTGTTGAAGAATTTGCCATATGACAAGAGAAGGGAGCTGTGAAGTCACCAGAAGGACTTTGGCAAAAAGGGAAAAAGTTTGCCTTCCCCGACGGCTCAATCCACCCATGGCAATACCCATCAATCTAAGCCTGCAATGACAGACTTTATCCACAACCACTGGTATGCTCCTGGGTACAGTGTCACTGCAGCTAAACATTCAATCCTGACTCACCTTAGTGCTTAACAATGTGGAATGCACTACAAATATGCCCAATACACACACCGAGGCCCCTGTACACATTTCAGCATCTTGAGATAGACTGCATTCAACTTCCCAAGATGCAAACCTATACTTGTGTACACACATGAAATATGAAAATTAAATTGCATTAATGTACTAGAAAATAGGAAAATAGGAAAAATTGAGAATACTTGGTGCAAAATTGGCCAATTCATGTGTACCAGTCAGCCCCTCAGGCGTTTTTAATTACAGCAGGATCCTACTGTCCCATATTTCATGTTTGCATGCTATAGCGCTACAGAGTGCTACTTTATTTGTTTAGTTGTATATGGAGATGGCTACACTTAATAACCACCTGTTCATACCAGATTTCTGCTTGGAAGTGACAGTCAATGTTTTGATATTTCGATACTTGTATGCGTCGGTCTCTTCTCAGGATGGCCAGAAGCGTACCAGTGTATAAAGCCACAGTCAAGATTACAGCAAAGAATCTAACCTCAGAAGCTGTCTGCAGATACAGGGTGCCCGACACCATAGAGTGTGACAGAGGTACAAACTTTCACAGAGAAGTAATGCAGGAAATGTCCACCCTGGGAGTGGAACAGGCCCTTTCATACTCGTACTATCCACAAAGTAGAGGCAGACTAAAGATACTGAATGGGACCCCGAAACTGAAAATCCAGACAGCCATGGCTAAATAGGGCAGACCATAGAACAGAATGCTTGCCCCTAGCACTCTTCAGAAATCAGGAATACCCAGAACAAAAAATACAGGCCTCAGCTCATATGAGGTGTTAATTTGGTTAGCCTCTAGGCTAGAGTTGTATTTTCTACAGCAGCTCCAGATGCAACATGATAGGTTGTCTTATGTTATTGCACTCAAAACGCTTGTCTAAAGGTACTGTCACACTTAGCAATGCACCAGCGATCCCGACCAGCGATATGACGCGGTCAGGATCGCTGGTGCAACGCTAAGTGGTCGCTAGTGAGCTGCCACACAGGCAGATCTCACCAGCGACATAGCAGCGGTCGGGGGGGTCGCTACTTACCTGTCAGACGAAGCGATCCTGACGTCCTCTCGCCCGCGTCCACGTGTCGCTTGTCGGCACCACAGGAAGCACAACAGGAAGCTGACGACGAGAAACGGCCCAGGACGTTATCGCGCGATCAGCGATAATCAGCGGGGGAGCCGGTCGGAGGTAAGTATCACACATAGCGATATTGCTAGCAATATTGCTACTATGTCACAAAACCAGTGACGTTACAGCGATATTGCTAGCGATATCGCTTAGTGTGACAGGCCCTTAACATATACTCTCTGGTTTACTCTCCTCTTATAGATCCAGATCCTGTGGAGGGAGCCACCCCCTGCAGCTTGGAGACTGAGTGGTGGTCAAAAGATATGTCACAAGAGTCCTTGAGACTCAATTTGATGGGCCCTTCCAAGTTCTGCTGACAACTGAAACGGCCGTAAAGCTCAAGAGAAAGCCCAACTGGATTCATGTCTCACACTGCAAGACAGTGAAGCCCAAGAAAGCCATCAAATTGATGTGAACGCACACCCTATGCCTTATCCTTTTTGCCTTGAGAAATGGGGGCTCATTGAGGGCTATCTCTCAAGATAGAGAAAAAGGGGAGCTAGTTACCACTCTCTGGTTTAATACCTTTACCCTTTAGTAAGATATATATTTGACCTGTGTAACACGGCTTCCTGACCTTGGGTGGAGTGGCAGAGTGAGGATACCTACAGACTCACCCAGAAGTATTTGTGTGTCACCACTGCCAATACTGGCTATGGGTTTGATTTTGAGTCCTGGATTTTGATGGGGTGGAACACTGGGGAAGACTGGGCCTACAACTCTTCCAATGCCCGAGAAAAAACAAAAAGCAAGGGTGGAAGCATCCTTACTTGAGTAACTGTCACAACTAGAATATGTGTCCAAACACTGTACAGTATGATCCTGTCTTACTTGTAAGTCTGGCAACTGTCTTCCCTTATACTTGAAGATACAGAACCCCTCTGTTACAGACGCAGGACTATATTTGATGGGCATAAATATCCCGGGGAGCATTGACTGATTAGGACACTTATCTTAAGGATATCAGGGACCGACCTATTTTAAAGAAAACAGACCCCGCAAACCTATTCCTTCCAAAGATTATTTCTTGGTGCCCCTAACCTATGGGGCTAAACTATCCCTGGAAACAGGATACTCCGACCAATCACTGGTTAGAATGGGTAAAATACTCTGCACTCACCATGAACTAGAGTGATTGTATTGTCTGTGCCCTAGCTAGACTACATCTAGGCACAGTCCCCTCCCTGCCCTTTAAGCAACCAGATGAACCCCATTGCTTCCTCCTGCCTAATTCAGCTATTTTCTGCTATAGAAGGAGAACATACCTTAAAGTGTGATCTGCTTGGGCAGTTGTATTTTTCCACAAATCCTAAACATGTAAAAGGCCAATGGAGTTGACCCCTATCCCAGGAAATACATGTTTTCAGAGTTTGGCCTAAAGCACTTGGATTACTCATACTGTAGTCCTATCACCACCACTAACTTGGTACAAGGTCATGCCCTCCTGAATCAAACCGTAACTAGGGCTGACTTGTGATGGATGTTTGGAAATGGTGACTTATCCAGTACTGCTAGTGGGAAGGAAGGGTACATGTGCTATTGTTAAATTCCTGATATTCCAGATTGTGACTTCAAATACAGGGAAGCTCCATGAATATGGAACAGAAAATCAGACACTGTGGTGACACCAGCATTCCTACTTCTTTCGATCACTTGTACATTGACTATTAGAGTTCCAAGAGGAGTACCAGACGAGTTCAAAGCCACAGATCAAGTAACAGCGGGATTTGAATTGCTATTCCCCGTTGTTACAGTGAATAAAAATGTAGACTATATAAATTATATCTACTATAACAGAGATTTCTTAATTTTAGTAGGGATGCATTGTGGCAGATAGATGAACAGTTGAATGCCATTTCAAATATTACCTTTCATAATAGACTCGACCTTGACATGATCTTAGAGAGGGGAGGGGTCTGTAACATGGTTGGGGCATCATGCTGTACTTTAATTCCCAACAACACGGCTCTGGATGTAGCATACATACAGTCCTGAAAGGAATCGATGCTCTGTCCAACTTATTAGCTGAAGACACAGGTATTCGTAAACCACTCAGTAACTGGCGCCAAGTTCAACAACTCATCACCCATATTGGTATGTCTTTCAGTACTATGTAACCTCATTAGAATATGACCAATATCCATATACAATTAGTACTCAATATGCAGCGTTGATTTTTTTTTATCCATTTGTTAGATGCAGGGTTTGTTCTATTTAATGTCATACTTCACTTGGATAGATAACCTGAACCATCAGCACTTCTGAATCTTTATGGATTCTTTGATCAATATATGCAGGGCCTATTCTAGTTACTTGTTTACCTACTGTATGTCCCTAAATACATCCTAAATACAGGGTCTATCATGTTTAATGATATACCGTACGTTACTTTTATAGCTAACTTGCATTATCTGAGACTATTTGACATTATGGATTCTTGGTTGGATAGATGCAGGGTTCATTCTGCATAATACAATATTTGCCTGGATTTATAGCCTGCATGATCCAAATTATAGAACCTCTACTGATTTGTGAATATATCTCTAACAAAGGACCACATATTTATTTTTCAGCTTTTCTTTTCACTGCTAGCACCTTGCATTTTTATTGGCTCATACTTATATTTATGTACTTTCTGGTGGATATATTTTGTTTTTTATAGTCATTCATTATTTTATACTAGATGTGTGCCCGATGCCATCGCATCGGGAGGGCAGTAACATCACGATGGGGGCGGCTTTGTGGCGATGGGGGTGGCGGGCCACCCACTTCCGTGCAGTCACAACCTGCAGGAAAGACGGTGTTTTGCGACCTGTGCTGGAGATGGTGTCCGGTGCCACCAGAGGGTGGCCGCACCCAATCTCCAGCACGGAGGTGGGTGGGCAGGCAGCGGCGGGATCCGGCGCGTGTAGTCAGGTGGTGGGTCCTGGCGGGTGTCCGGCGGCGGCATCCCTCTCATTACTCCCCCCCCTCATTACACCCCCTCGTTACACCCCTTTCACAGCCTCGTGATCGCAGCGGTGGCCTGGATCCGAGCGGCAGCTAGGACCCAAGCGGCGGCTGGGATCCCAGCGGCGTTCGGGATCACAGCGGCAGCCTGGATCCGAGCTGCTGCTGGGATTGCAGCGGCAGCCTGGATCCCAGCGGCAGTTGGGATCCCAGCGGCGGTCGGGATCGCAATGGCGGCCTGGATCCGAGTGCCGGTCTGGATCGCAGCCGCTTCCTGGATCCAAGCGACATCACTTGGGTGTTCCAAAATGGTGGTCGGCGTACTTCCGATGCGGCGCGGTGGATTGTGGGATTCGGGGACATCCAGACGGAAGTGGATGACATACAATTTAAGGCAAATATATATATATATATATATATATTAGAGATGCTATGTACAAATTTAGTACTTTTTGGGAGCAACTTCTGTGCCACCACATGCCCTATGTTTTGCAATAAAGGCATCTTGTATTCAAATAAATAATTGTCCCATTATCCAAACAATTTTTGATCTCATCTGCGAATTCTTTTCTTTGGTTTGTTTAGCTTGAGTGGTTTACATTATTGTCCAAAGGCACACCCAGGTACAGAACAAGCAATAAACACAAAGAAACCCAAGCAAAAAACGGGGATAACATAAAAACTCCTTGCAGATGTACTTGGTGATTTGAATCCAGGACCCCAGTGCTGCACAGCAATAGTGCTACCAACTGGGACACCATGTTGCAAAGCAACACTGCTAACTACATCCATCACGTTGCCCATTCCCATTTACAGGAACTGCTCTTGTTCAAATTACACAAGTATAAATCTATCTAAGCAAACTGTATTCAGTTGAAGAACTGTGACAGGTTCACAAATGTGTGACCCTCACTGTAAAAGTAATTTTAATAGCCCTTTAATTACTGTGTAACCCAGCCGCATGCTCTTCTGTGACCAGTGTACTGATGTAACACATAGAAAATTGCTGTGAACCAACAGCATAGTTTCCCCTTCAGCCAAAATCAATGACATTATAATTCCTGTTTCTATATTGAGCCAAATTAATGCAATGGTCACAGAGAAAATCAATGAACGAACATAAAACAAAGCAGAGTTCTAGGGTGGGTGGGAGCGGAAGCCCTGCACCTACACATATATATATATATACATATATATACACACACACACACACACACACACACACACACACACTCCTACCTGTGATAAAGCTACTGCAACACAAGGTCCAATCAGAACATTTTTTGGCTTTTATCGTCGGTTCATTTGATAACAGCTTTATAACTCTGGTGTGCTTTTTGGCTTCTTTTATTATTAGGAAAAAAAGATCATAGGTTCTAGGGATATAAATACTTGGTATGTCAAAGAAAAAGAACATTTCTGAGGCCATGGCAAAAAATATAAAAATTCCCACATCTTTAGAGAATTTCACTGAAGAAGGTTGATAATGGTCAGTTCATGTATGAGTCACACATTTTACCACAGGACACTGGTTTATTTCTGAAACCTTGCTCACAAATAATCACCCGAAGCTGGAGACGTGGGTAGAAGGCAGTGAACGGTTTCTGACGTGGGATATTAAGGCTGCTAGTGAACGCCTTATGGCAAGCTGCTATGGAATCTTTTCACCAGGGTACTTGCTAGAAAACTAATACATCTGAGACACAAAGATTTCAGAATAAGCTCACCATTAGCCTATCTACTTCAGACATAAGAATAATCACAGGATTATATTGTGGAACGTGACTAATAATGTGTCATGCCGGTCAGCCTCCAAGGACCATAATGTAATTTGGTCTGCATTAGCATTCTATGCCATGCATCTGCTAAGGGCTTGTGTGTCTTGGCTCCCGTCTGCAGGGGGCCTCCCTGAGTCACAACTTTAGAGATCAACCAAAGACTGGACTTAAGGGACCTTCTTTCACAATTTGCATTTAAAGTGCAAGGTGTTTAAGGGGTGGGGTGTGTATCTCTACTCAACCAGGGGGCTGATCCTACGAAAAAGGTAGAAAAGGGAAAACATGTTTGGGCTCTGGTTGTTGGTGCTACATCTTAAAGGGAACCCGTCACCTCATTTTTCGCATATAAGCTGTGGCCACTGCCTTTGGGGCTTATCTACAGCATTCTGTAATGCCATAGATAAGTCCAGGATGTAACCTGAAAGATAAGAAAAACAATTAAGATTATACTCACCCAGGGGGGGTCTGAGTCTGATGGGTGTCCCAGGTCCAGGGGCCTCCCATCTTCATGCGATGACGTCCTCTTCCTTGCTTCTGTCGCGGCTCCAGCACAGGAGTAATTCTCTGCCCTGTTAAGGGCAGAGCAAAGTACTGCAATGCGCAGGTCAGAGAGGCCTGGCACCTGCGCTCTGTAGTACTTTACTCTGCCCTCAACAGGGAAAATCAGTACGCCTGCGCAGGAGCCACGACAAAAGCAAGGAAGAGGACATCACATGAAGATGGGAGGCGACGGACCCGGACCTGCGACGCCCATCGGACCAGACTGCCCCCCCAGGTGAGTATAATCTAACCTGCTTTTCTTATCTTTCAGGTTACATCAGGGGGCTTATCTACAGCATTACAGAATGCTGTAGGTAAGCCCCTAATGGCAGTGGCAGCAGCTTATATGCGAAAAATGAGGTGACAGGTTCCCTTAAAACAGCTAGGATTTGCTGCTAAGGCCAGATCCTGGTGCCACTCTATGAACATTTAGAGACTGGAGATCATCGGCTAAGTGGTATTGTGTCATCTTACCCACCACGACGATTTGGCTAGCTATTCTAAGGACCAGTGTTGTATGGTGTCAAATTAACGGGTGGCACCCCCACATTTGTTCCTGTTGCCGTGTTGCAGACTCTGGGGAATTCTATCCACGTCACAATGACTGCAGAAAGCACATGCCAGCCACTTAACCAACGTCCACAAAACTCCATAACCGGTTTTAATCTCTGACATATGGCAGGTCATGGTGGCAGACAATCAGATTCTGGTTTTATTGCGGCCTAAATGGAAATGACGCCTTTCCACACAGTGCACATACAAAATCAGCAAGGTTTTTGTTTTTCTTTGGGGGGGGGGGAAGGGTATGGGGTCTTTTTATTTGTCATGTGTTATTTGTGTGGGTTTAATGTCCTGTCAGCATGATTTTTCATGTCAGTGCGATACTAGTGAGGCCCAACTTGCATAGACTTTTTTTGTTTTAGTGGTTGCAGTAATTTTGGATTATCATGCCATTGTTTGAGGTACTAAAGTTTTTTTTTTATTTTCTGTCCACGGAGATGTGTCATGGATTATTTTTTTCTTATTGCCGTCTCTCTAAAAAATGTTAGGTGACAGAAGAAAATCTGACGTGTGTCTGACTGATTAGGCTCATTTTCTCCAAGCAGCCGAGCTTTCAGTGTGGGAACCGCACAGCTCCAGCATGTTATTAACCCCATATCCGCAAGTTAATAGTGTTTCGGGACATAACAGGTTCTCTTTAAAATGATTTCACATTTCCAGCAGGGACATTTCCAGAAGCTATCGTGGGTGCACGGTTTCTGTAATGACAAGACCAGAGTATTTTCCTTCTCACTGACACTATGGTCCCTCTAGTAGAGAAGTGATGCTACAATGCTTGGTAATGTATAGTATGGATACTTATTTCTCTATGTACTATAATTCATAATAATTGTATGATTCACATGAAAGTAATTAACAAGACAGGGTAATATTATATCTGCCATTCCATTAACTTGGTGTTCTATCATTTAAATTAATCATTGTATAATAAAATTGTGTCATATCCAAGTAGTAGCCTTCTTTAAAGCCGTATCCGAACCTTATTGCTGAACAGTTGGCAATACAGTCAAATTACTATTATTCTTATTTTAAGAGTAAACACAATGAAAATCTTTGCGTTTGTTGCGGATGCATCACCCTGAAACAATGGATGACCCTAACCACTTTAGCAGAAAATGGACACCACAAAAGGTTACAGTACATTTGTACAGAAGCGTAAAATCACAGGATTTGCTGCACACAAATATTCTACCAGACTTCTTGTCATCTAAACATAATACAATATCTTCATTATTACAAGTAGCTAAAAATAACACTTCTGTCCCTTGCAAAACTCATCCCTTGCTTTAGTAACTTTGTCCAAAATCAAAAAGGAAATTGCAAATTGAATAGTAAAGAAAAATTGCACAATTCTGCTGTCCTGCTAAAATCTACATAAAAACTAAAGTTTGAAACATGTTGTAAAAGTTTAATAGCTGAAAGCTTCAGACTCCTCTACACATATAAGTAACTTTGCAACACAAGATGATGGATTTTCCCATAGTAAAGATTCGGAGAAAGTTCCAGATGTTCAGTACCAATAAAATATCAAGCTAACAGCCAACAAGATGTTTTATCATTAATTCAGATTTCTTTTTTTTTGCAAGAGCCTGTTTAAAGCAGATGTCTGATTAGGTTTAATAGCTTGCCTTACACAAACAAACAAATAGATGTGTGCAAAATGTAAAGCGCTGCGGAATATGTTAGCGCTATATAAAAATAAAGATTATTATTATTATTATTATTATTATTAAATAGAATACAGCAGAAAATATTCTTTAGGAAACAAGATAGAAAAAGATAATATATATTTCTGTATTCAGATTATCGGCAGAGCTTTGTTAAAAGAGGCTAGGCGTTGTGGCCTGAACTCGGAGCCAGATTCAGCAAAGTGTATACACCAGGTAGACACCTGATGCTAAACACCAGGAAATGGTGAAAAAGGCTTGTGCAACTTGAAGGTTGCAGAAAAATATGAAACTTTTGGCATGTTAAAGAGGTGGCCACTACACTGTATAATGCGCCCATTGATTTACACCTTTTAAATACATAAACCACGTAACCCTGGCTGCTGCAGCCACCGCTGACCTTGGCTGAGGTCACGTCAACTTCTGGACATCCTGAAAACAGAGGAGAGAGGAAAAGCTGAATACCGGGCTATAACGTCTAATGAAACGTCGCCCATAGCCCAGTCAATCAGGGGAAAGTGTGCAATTGGGTGAATCAAGGAAGTCCGGAAGTTGATGTAACATCACCTCCTGGGAATCGGTTATAAATGTCTCACCCCAAAATGCTATCTACACCACTTATTCAGGCAAGTAGGGAACTACGCCCCTATAAAACTATACCTGTAGTGTAGCTATTAGCGGAGTAGTTGACATAAAAAACGATTTGTTTCATATGCAAATGCAGGGGGCTTGGGGAACCCTTGGCGTGGGTACCATTATGCCTGTCGGGTTGCATACTGGGCACCATCTTGCTTGATAGTGCTCCAAGTCCCTACATACCTGTATTTGTGGTTTAGTTAGCATTTTTGGGGGGGGGGGGGTGACAGATTCACTAACAAAACAAAGCTCACACTATAGTCACAGGCCACACTTTGGATTCTTGAGTGGGACAGGCTCACAAGTTGGTGTCCTAGCAAAAAAGCCTCCTATATGGCACCACCCACTTCTCCATATGAACATTAAACACGAACACTTCTGTTAAGCACACACATACCCATATATTACACAAACACACATAATACCCCAAATAAGATATATGTACAGACAAAAACATTAAGTACACATCATATACACGTGGCATCTTTTCCTGTAATTTATAAAAAAAAAAATGCAAAAAAACAAAAAACAAAAATGAACATAAATAGTGAAGCGGAAAATGTAAGCCACAAACTTTGTAAACTAATATTTGTTTCTTGATCAGACCACATCAGATTCGTTTTTGTTTTCACCTTCCGACATCCAATACCCATAACTTTTTACATAAACTATGGGAAGACTTGTTTATTTAAGAGACAGGCTACAGTTTTTTAGCGTTGTATTACCATACACATTTGTGTTCTATCTATATGATCTTTTATAATGAATTAAATGATAAAAAAGTTTTGTTAAATGGTGTAACTAAAAATGTCAATTGCCAGAAACATGTCGACTGTATTCTACGGGTTTTTCCGATTACAGTGATACCAAATATGTCCATGTAGCGACAATGTGTATTGTGATTGCTACGTGCTTGCATAAAGTAACATAAGGTATGTATTGCCACGTCTCAGCATCACTGCGGCCCCCTCTCCCATGGGAAACTGCTAGCACATGGGTCATGTCCACCCCAGTATCAGGGACATTATACAACAAAAAGACAGAAGCTTTAAGCCACTAAGCTCTATTATCTAGGGCTCTTGCTCATCAGGTTACTATCTGATCCAGAAACAGATACCGTGTAACATGTGGATAAGACTTATTGTCATTTAATAGGGCTAACCTGTGGCACACTTTTTCCTCTTGTAAGAGAATGACAATATATAATACTTTCATTTAGCAAAACACAATAGCCAAGTCTCCATTTGTGGTATATGCAAGAGAGTTATTGACAAAGTACTGAAATGTAGGTTAAACAATGTGCTAACTACAAAGAACAATGGAGAGCGGGCACAGAAACTGTTCTTCCCAATTTCAGCTCATCAGAAGAGCGTAAGCAAACGGCACACAGTGAGAGACCAGCTCCAAAGTCGTTTCTCATTCAATAGTGTGGATAAAAGTATTTTTGAGCGCCTGTCTGAAGATTCTTCATGACTCACTATACAAGATAAAACATATATCTGGTTTTTCAGGGGATTTTAAGGACTGAAAAAAAGATTTCATGTGTAAAAAAAAATAATAAAAGTATAGCTAACATTTGATAACTTACTAATCTAGTTCTAATAGATCTTGTGGTTCTTCCACAAGCTGCTTCCCGAACATTTTTGAAGTTTTCATACCAATCATATGCTGGACAGAGAACAATTTTTCAGTGATGGCAGGAGACAAGAAATGTGAATGAGGCTGGCTGACTTCTAATCCCTTTATGGCCGCTAACACGTCTTTTTACTGACCTGAGAATGAGATATAAGAGAATAGCATCCCCATACAGGTGACAATCCAGCAGCTGTCGGGTGTACACTATAGCTGACAACTTGCTGTATCAGCCACGGTCAGTGTTTGCATCGTCCATATCAATAGTTAACAGTGTGAGGGATCCCACTTTATCCTCATTGGCACCCTGAGATCATGATCGTGTATTCCTGACGTTTGCCATGGCAAATCACGACCAAATAGCGGCTGTAGAGTCTTCTGGCTATAGCGGCCTGCTCAGAAGTTACCGACATTTAAGTGGTAAAAATAAACTTTTTCATCCCTGTCATGTCAGTTTGCATTAATTCCTGAAAATCAATTGAAGGGTAAAAAACTACCTGACAGCAGTTTTCAATATGTCAAGGGGTGCTGCTTTTAAAATGGTATCACTTTTTGGGGGTTTCCAATATATAGGACCCCCAAAGTCACTTCAAACCTGGACAGGTCCCAAAAAAAAATTAATTTGGTAAATTTCCTTGGAAAAAGCAAAAGTTGCTGCTACATTTTTAAAATTCCTAAAAGGCTAACAAAATAAAACAACATTTTACAAATGGTGCTGATGCAAAGCAGACATGTTTGAAATATTATTAAATGTTTTGCTATGGTATCACTATCTGGATTAAAGGGATAATCAAAGTTTGACAACTGAAACGTTTTTGTCAAATATTTGATTTTTTTTTATTAATAAACACAAAACACATCGACCTAAATTCACCATTATCATAAAAAAAAAAAAAACAATCTTCAAATCAGTGGGATCCGTTGAAGCGTTCCAGAGTTATTACCACAAAGTGAAATTGGTCAGATTGAAAAAATTTGGCCTGGTCATTAAGGCGCTAAATGCAATAACTGAGCTGGCAACCTTCTTTGTCTCTACAAGAGAGAGGCCATAAGTTAAGCAGGAGGTGGCGGTGCTGGGTGGGGAATAGAGCTGGAGTGACAGAGGGTGCAGATTCTACAGCCTCATCTGCATGTCAATCCAAACGCTGATTTCTCAGGAACGGAGGAACAGACTGGCCTTGTAAAGGTATTGCTGAACTTGCCATTGAAAACTACATGCATATATTAAAAGTTTGGGGAGGTTAAATCCTGCTGACAAAATCCCTTTAAAAAGAAAAATAAAAGTTTATTTTCACTGCATATTAAGGTAAACTGTGATGGTTCATTTCACCTTTACTTGAACAGAATGATGCCTTATTGATAATCTGCAGCGTGAATCAAACTTTGAAGTGGCTCTGTTTCGGCTGCATTCAGACATCTCAGGTAATCAGCAAGAGTAGAGAAGTAATAAAAGCATAACATACTATACCCAAGGACACTGAAGGACTAGGAAGAAATGTGTTTCATTAATGTCAATAGGTCACTTGGGGAGGAGACAAAGCTCACATATTTCATTCACATGGCTATAAGAGCACAAAACAGGGCAGTAAAATGCAATGGATGGAAGGTTTGGATTTATTTGGCACAGTCTGGACATACCGTATATAAAAGGTAACAGTCCAAAGAAATAGAGATGTCAGCTTAAATGGCATACACATTACCAAAATGGGAAAAATATGGCATTTTCACAAAATCTGTGTGGTTTAAGCAAGCCAAATAAAAAAAAAAACAGTATCAACATTCCAGGATAACACCCATTAGTCAGTAAAAATGCTAGCCAAAAAGTATGCAGAAATGAACTGAATAATTGACAATGCTTCCAGATCCTTAGAATTACTAATTTCATAAAGATGATGAGCCTTATAGGTAGGTAAAGTGAATGAAGTGAGCAGTAAAAATAGCATATAAAAGTAAAAAAACAAACAAAAAAAAAAACATTTAAAAATAAGCCAAAAAAATAAAAATGAAGGGGTGTGTTTGCAGTAACAATTAATACTTCTCTTTAGGCTGTGCTCACACACAGCGTTTTTTTACTGCGGTTTTCACTATAAAACCGCTAAAAATAAGCTTCCCAGTCATTTCTATGCATTTTGCACTTTTTGTGCACATTGATGCGTTTTTGTACCGCGAAAAAACCGCATTGCGGTAAAAACCGCAGCATGCTCATTAATTCTGCGGATTTTTCCGCGGTTTTGGCTTCTTCCATGCGGTTTGAAACCGCTGCAGAAAAAAACGAATCAAAAACGCATCAAAACCACACAAAAAAACGCCTAAGAGGTGGTCTCTACATGTCACTTGTAAAGGCCCCATCACACATAGCGACTCACCAGCGATCCCGACAACGATATCAACGTGTCAGGATCGCTGGTGAGTCGCTACATGATCGCTGGTGAGCTGTCAAATAGATCGCTGGTGAGATCACTGTTGTGTCACAAAACTTGTGACTCAGCAGCGATCTCGCTAGCTGAGTGTGACTGGGCCCTAAAGGCCCCGTCACACTTAGCTATCTCGGTAGCGAGATCGCTACTGAGTCACAACTTTTGTGACGTAACAGCGATCTCACCAGCAAGATCGCTATGTGTGACGGCGATCAGCCTCCCTGCCGGTATCGCTGATCGCTGGAAGAAACCTCTGGACATATCTTTGGTCGCTGGTCTCCCGCTGGCCAGCACGCATCGCTGCGTGTGACAGGCGGGAGACCAGCGATCAGCTGTAAAAAATAGAATTTAAATAAAAAATATTGTTATTCTCACCTTCCGACGTCCTGTTCAGCCATCCTGCCTCTCTCCACGCTCCGGTCCCAGTGATCCTTTGCACGAATGACCGCGAGACTTTGTTATCCCGCGAGACCATGACATCTCGCGGTCATTCGTGCAAAGGATCACTGGGACCGTAGCGTGGAGAGAGGCAGGATGGCTGAACGGGACGTCGGAAGGTGAGAATAGCTATATTTTTTATTTTGATTCTATTTTTTACAGCGATGGCAAGCGATGCCGGGCGCTCTGCATCGCTGTGCTGATCACTGGTGAAGCTGTCTGTGTGACAGCTCACCAGCGATCACATAGCGACTTACCAGCGATCCTGACACCTTGATATCGGTGTCGGGATCGCTGGTAAGTCGCTTAGTGTGACGGGGCCTTAAGTGTTTCTCAGACACTGAAGCTGGCTGGATCTGGCAAGTTTCAATGCACTCTGCTCTTGCTGCATAGGCAAAGCTGCCTCTGCTTGTGGCATCAGAAAGCACAAAATTCAGACCAGCAGCTTAACCATGCAAAATTATCAATAGTTCAGGAGCACAACTCTCATCAGCAAGCAGGTAGCCTGGTGGTAGAGAAGTAGAACACTCCTTAACCCCTTAATGACAGGAGCTGTTTTCTTTTTTTCATTTTCGTTTTTCGCTTCCCTTCTTTCTAGAGCCATAACTTTATTTTTCCATCAATATGGCCAATTGAGGGCTTATTTTTTGCGGTACGAGTTGTACTTTTGAACGACACCATTGGTTTTACCATGTCGTGTACTCGAAAACGGAAAAAAAATTCCAAGTGCGGTAAAATTGCAAAAAAAAGTGCAATCACACACTTGTTTTTTGCTTGGCTTTTTTGCTAGGTTCACTAAATGCTAAAACTCACCTGCCATTATAATTCTCCAGGTCATTATGAGTTCATGGACACCAAACAGGTCTATGTTCTCTTTTATCTAAGTGGTGAAAAAATATTACAAAGTTTGCTAAAAAAATTAAAATAAAATTGCGCCATTTTCAGATACCGGTAGCGTCTCCATTTTTCGTGATCTCGGGTTGGATGAGGGCGTGCCGAGCTGACGCTTTTAATTATACTATTTTGGAGCAGATACGTTCTTTTGATCGCCCGTTATTGCATTTTAATGCAATGTCGCGGCGACCAAAAAAAACGTAACTCTGGAGTTTTGATTTTCTTCTCGCCACACTGTTTAGCGATCAGGTTAAATTCTTTTTTTTATTGATAGATTGGGCGATTCTGAATGCGGAGATACCAAATATGTGTAGTTTTGATTTTTTTTTTTATTGTTTTATTTTGATTGGGGCAAAAAGGGGGTGATTTGAACTTACGTTTTTTTATTTTTAAACTTTTTTTTTTTTAACATGCTTCAATAACCTCCATGGGAGGCTAGAAGTTGCCATAGCCCAATCAGCTCTGCTATATAGAGTTTATGCATAGATCGCCTCTATGCAGCAGAATTACTATAAACACCGACCACAGGGTGGTCGCTAATAGCAATCTGCCATCAACTATAGAGGTCTCGAGGAGATGTCAGGTTGTTATGGCAACGCGTCGCTGACACCCGATCACGTGAAGGGGGTCAGCGATGCGTGTATTTCCGGCCGCGCACCAGAAGCTCTAGTTAAATGGCCACTGTCAGCGTTTGACAGCGGGATTTAACTAGTTAATAGGCGCAGACGGATTGCGATCCCGCCTATTGCGGGCATGTCAGCTGACATGTCACGGCTTTGAGGTGGGCTCACCGCCAGAGCCCACCTCAAAGCAGGGGATACTGGCCGCTAACGTACTATCCTGTCAGCGGTAAGTAAGGGGTTAATGTTCTTGGGGAAAATCTTCTAAGTGGTTATTTTCTAAACACTAAATTATCCCTCATCCATCAGATAGGGAATAACTTACTGATCACTGGGGTCAGATCACTGGGACCCTCCCATTCAACTGTGCATTCAACTTCTTGACTGCATTCAATGTCTAAGGGACAGCCCCATAGATAACTAAGTAGAAGTTAAACATTGCGCATCACTGACTCATTCAAGACAGGGCACTAAAGACCTACTTCTTGGGATTGCTGGGGGTCCAAGTGGTTCGGCTCCCATCAATCAGGTTGGGTGTTAAAAAAAAAAACAAAAAAAAAAAAACGAACAACATGAAAACTTTTGCAGGATCACCATTTTTAGGAAATTAATTAACCCCAACAGGAGACATTTTGCAATGATTTATACTCCTTGAGGATAGAATTAATTTTTTGGATCCAATGTGGATTGGTTTTTAAGTTAAACATGGGGAAGGGTGGGTGCCCGTATCACTTTTCGCAGTCAGGCACTTCATTTGAGAGTCGAGCATGTGAGCTGAGCAGTGTGTTTCTCAGAACACCTGAGCTCTCTGGTGACTCCTGGATGAGCCGTATACTGGTGGCGGACAGCAGGCAGTGACAAGTTGGGTTCACTGGTCCAAAATTTGCTCTAAAGCCTGTCAGACCATAGTTATGTCGTGGGCAAGTTCACAGCCATTAGCCAGACAAAGTATTAGTGAGGGCTCTAGGAAAGGTATTTAACAAGTATATGTGGCTTAATGCAAAGAAGTTACAGAATTAATCGATTAGTTTATTTCCCCCTCAAACTACGAAGACAAAATGCAATGAGTGCAATAACATTACAATAGAGGTTTCAGAAAGAAGCTATAGAACGTGACAAAAAATGCTGTGTTTGATTACAAAAGACTAAATATATTTTTATCACACACAAACAACTGAACAGTACTTGAAGTCATTAATAATTCATTAATCCTTACATACACCACCATCTTATTCATTAGCGCTTTACAGACATCATGCCACACGTTGCTGCAGAGTTGCTTTTTTGGGTGGCTTGGGAAGGGGGGGGTGAAGGGAGTGCTTCATTCGCAGGAGGATCGAGACAAAATTGCCTCAATTTTTGGAAAATAATTTCAAAATTATTTGCTTTCTCCATGATGGCAACAAAAGACAAAAAATACATGATGTAGCAGCAACATGTGAATGGAGTCTTAGGGTACTGTTACACTTAGCGACACACAAGCGATCTCGACAACGATACAACCTGGTCAGGATCGCTGGTGTGTCGCTAAATGGTCGCTAGTAAGCTGCCAAACAGGCAGATCTCAGCGACGCAGCAACGATCCAGCGATCCGTATAACGACCTCGGCGGTCGTTGGTACCTTGTCACACAGAAGCTATTCTGATGACTCCCGCCTGTGTCCATGATTTCTGAATCGCTAACGAGGTCGCTCATTGGTGTCAAACACAGCGATGCATGCTGGCCAGCGGGACACCAGCGATCAAAAAATGGCCCAGGACATTCGAGCACGATCAGTGACATCGCAGCGGGGGCCTTGTCGCTGCCAAGTGTCACACGTAACGAGATCATTGGCGAGGTCGCAGTTGCGTAAAAAAAACGGTGACACTTCAGCCATCTCGCTATGTGAGACGGGGCCTTTAGAGGTCCTCGGGAAACAAAGCCGAAAAAAATTAAGCACTACAATGTTCTCTGACTAATCTACTGTATATACCCCTTGATCCAACTTAGCTCTCTTATGGAAAGATCCAAAATTACAAACATAAATCTAAAATCAATGCAGGCTTTAAAAGTAGTATTAAGAGGTAATCAGTCATAACGATCCACCCCCCAAAACTTAATATTGTTATTAACATATGGTCATTTCGGAAAGATATGGCCTTTACTGACGCAATCTGTTGCCAGGTGACTTAAAACAGCTTTTTTTTTAAATCCAAAATAAAGGCTTCAGTGCTCTGGGAGTTCCAAAGCACTTCCCCAAGCATCTGCCTCCTTGGTTGTATCTCCCACCTTCCTCTGCTAAACTGATAGCTCACTATTTATGTAGTCAAACCAGTGAGCTGTCGGTCACACAGAAGAAGGTAGGGCTGTGTGTGAAATTGAGCCAAAGAATCAGAGGCTTGGGAAGTGCTTTAACTCTGAGCACTTAGTCCTCATTGGTATTTGGTTTTTCAGTCAGGGAGCAACTGATTGTATAAGTAACGCCAGGGTAACACTTGCAACTGCAAAGCGAGAAACTCGCACGAGTCTCTCGCACCAATACTCGACACCGGAGTGTTCAGCTGCATAGAAATACATGCAGCCGCACACTCCGGTCCCGAGTGCCAGCGCAGAGCCAGGTATTGATGCGCGAGTTTCTCGCATTGCAGTTGCAAGTTGACCCGGCCTAAAGGTGTGGATGGCATAATTTTTCAGAGCGCAAAGTTTTTGGGGGGCATAAGGTGGATTCTGCCATCAGGTTCCCTTTAGCTATAAAAGCTTATGCATAAGAACATCACAAGAAAGATGTGCATGTTTTCAGGCTATATGCAATGTTCAGTATTTTATCATGTACCCTCACACAACACAATGACTGATAATGAAGCATTGGACTACTCAGTGCCAATATCACACCATCTCTGCTCCCCAACCAGCTAATAGCACAATTATAGCCAAAAGCACACATTACAAAGTTAACACCTGGAACTTTGCACAATATAAAATCAGGATTTTATGGACACAGCTTAAGAGGGCTGTCTGGGGTAAACATACTGATGACCTATCCAATGGGCAGGTCATCAATATCATATAGGTGGGGATCTAACACAGCATTTTATCTGCTCTAGCAGGCACCAATGTAAAAAATGTAGAGGGCTGGAACAGCACGGATCTGTACAGTGTTTACAGACTGTCGCTAAAGCAGAAAGGAGCCGATTGGGGGGATGCCAGTTGTTGGACCTCCCTAATAATGATACCGATAACCTATCATTAGGATAGGTTATCGATATAGTAGTCCCGAACCTCGCTAAAATAGCGCAGTGATTAGAATGACCAACCCAAAAACCTAATAAGGAAGAATTGGTAGTAAATACGTTGAGACAGGTCCTGCGGAATGAGTCTGATGAGAAGACGAGAACAAGCATTGTATAGCACTGGACACTGCCAGATGTGACACAGCACGGAGCGCTTTATGCATTCCGTCATATCATTTTATAGTGCTTCCAAAAGGTTGCAATAAAAAGCTGGCACTGACCATGGCCTGCAGTTCCCAGTCACAATACGCACAGGTCATTTTCAGCTGATATGTAGGTACGCAGTTTTGTACCTCTATTCCTAGAATTTGTGACACATCTTGAGCTTTAATTCTGAAAAATCCCATGGCTTTCTCACACACAGGTTTGTTTTATAACTGAATTAACCAGAATTCACCTTCTGCTTAAACTTCTCCCACTTTTGTTGCCACTTTTATGATGCACAAAAATTTGTGTCTTTTGGTACTATAGGAGTAGCACAAATGGATTACTACATTCTCCTGTATGTTTTGGGGATCATAAAGAAATTACATGTCACAAACTATAATCCTGGTTTACTCGCATCATTCATTCCGTTTCCCTTTAAAACAGTGTTTAGGTGGACATTTTCTATCAGCAATTGTGTGGAATAGACAAATGACTACGGTTTTCTAATTTGGCAGTATAAACACAGAAACCCCATGCTATGCCCAGATTCACTTTCTGTACCAAAAAGCTTTTGCGATTACTGGACAATATGATTCACAATCCTTCAGTCTAGATAAAACCATAAATATCCATTATCAGAGCAGCAGGAGATCCTGAGATCTAATTAGTAACTGGGAACACTGTGTGCATAAAACAGATTGTGCTTTTGTAGACTGGTTCTCAAGAATGCCACACAGCATTGAAATTGTGTATTTTCCTATAACTTATTTTAACCATAAACTTTATATGTACTTGCATATTAAGGAAACTTCAGAATAAGCTGTTGTGCATGAGGTATAAAACTATTTATGTCCATTATATGACTTGTAACTTGCAATTGTCAACAGTTTTTCCATCTGCAGCTATAACTTTACGTTTCTTAATATAGAATATCTTCGGCAGCAGCTCTATAATAGACATTATAAAGCTGTACTGAGCAGTGTAGGTGGGAATCCAGATCTGACGTAAGGGAGAATAAGTATTTTATAATTGAACAAAAACGCATATTTCTCTGATATGATGCATTAAAAAGTTTCTTATATATGTCCAAAGTCCGTTTAGAAAGTGGAAACCACCTCCTGTGGCGTTATACATGAGCTCCACTTTCTATATGATGCCTTTTAATGATCCAATTTAGCTTGGTGACTCTGAATGCAATAAAGTGCCATGTGCAGTTATTACTTTTCTTTATATATTTTCTTTTGATACTGCATTATTTATTGTCTGCAGATGTGTATTGCATCCTTTACTGAATACTACTTGACATCACTTCAAAGGCAATGTCCATTTACACTTATCTCAGATATCCACCACACTTACATGGCTTACATGACTTACTAATGGTTATCATGCTGGTCATATGGGTTGCATCCCAGTGATAATTTTTGGACTAGGAAACATGTTCTGATGCAACATAAAACTTTTTATAAAAAAATGTGTATTTGTCTTGTCAAAACTTTTGGTGTCGAGATCTCCATCTGCGAATGCCCAGGCAGCCATTTTTCCTGGAGTCCACCTCACAGTAAACCATGTAAGTGCAGGGACTCTGGGCTTTTAAATGGTCGACAGACCCCCCCACACCACCAAACACCCCCTCATCCCAGTCTGCGGCCTGCAGCAGCATTCCACTCTGGCATCCTCTAGCAGCGACCCTGAGACCCCGCTTCACCGCAGCCACCACCCTAGGTAAGCAATAAAAAAAAGGATTATAAGAAGCAACATTTTATTACAAAAAAAGTTTTTTCCTATTTTTCTCATCAAAATTTGGGGTGCGTCTTATAAAACGCAAAATACGTATGTCCTGTGTTTGCTTGTAACAAATAATGGCACAATGTGACTGGATAACATTTATAAATGTGGGCCAATAGAGGGGGCTTTTACCGCTAATCGTTTATACTGTAGAGGACACTGTGGTCCTCATTCACTAGTCAGCAGTAGGAGGTTGAGTGAAAACAAAGTTGAGCCTCACTTCCCAGTGTAGCAAACAGCGACTCCTGCTACACTCAGTCAGTGACCTTATCGAAACGCTGTACAAGAATAAGCTGCGTGATGTAAGCGGTACCAAGTAGAGGCCCCAATTCTGAAAGCTGACCTGGTCCTGGGTCCCTGCTGTTGTTCATGTAGACCAGTGTTTCCAAACTCCAGTCCTCGTGGAATCCAACATGTCGTGTTTTCAGGATTTCCTTAGTATTTAACAGGTGATGGAAGTATCATCAAGGCATCAGGAATTCTCTCACATGTGTACCGCCCCTGTCACACTAAGCGACGCACCAGCGATCCCGACAACGATATGACCTGGTCAGGACCGCTGGTGTGTCGCTACATGATCGCTGGTGAGTTGTCAAACAGGCAGATCTCACCAGCGATCAGCACCAGCGACGACGCGGGTAACCAAGCGCGCGCGTCGCTTAGTTACCCACTGTATACCCTGGATACCAGCGTGCTCGCGCTGGGAGCTGGTATCCAAGGTAAACAGCGGGTAACTAAGCGACCGTGGCGCTTAGTTACCCACTGTTTACCTTGGATACCAGCTCCCAGCGCGAGCACGCTGGTATCCAGGGTACACAGCGGGTAACTAAGTGACGCGCACATGCTTAGTTACCCGCTGTTTACTTTGGATACCAGCTCCCAGTGTCTGCTTACAGCGCTAGGAGCTCGCTGATCGATGGTCTCCCGCTGCCACGCGCAGCGATGCGTGCTGGCCAGCAGGAGACCAATGATCAAAAAATGGCCCAGGACATTAGAGCATGATCAGCGATACCCGGCGGGGGGGGCCGGTCGCTGATACGTTACACACAGTGAGATCGCTGGTGAGATCGCTGTTGCGTCACAAAACTTGCGACTCAGCAGCGATCTTGCTAGCGATCTCGCTTAGTGTGACGGGGGCTTAACACTATGGAAATCCTGAAAACATGACCTGTTGGGGTCCATGAGGACTGAAGTTTGGGAACCACTGATGTAGACCTATGTTCACTCTATGTTACAGGCAAAGGGACTGACTACACTACATAAAAAAAAGCAAGAGCAATCAGTTCCCATCCCCCCACTTACTACTCTGGTCATATGGAGATACAGAAAATGCAATCCTTTGTTGAATGCAGAGCCAATAGAGCAAAGAGAGGGAGCAGTGCAGTATTGGTAGGATCTGTGCACCAGGGCTACAAAACAAAAACCGAAGTTACACAGTTAACTATTTGATGCTGCTTTTACTACTCCTACTTTTACCACTATGGAGCGGTCCATGCTAATGACTCAGCTGATCGGCAAGAGTTCCGGATGTCAGACCCTATATTGATGATGTATACAGTGGACAGGGATCAATATGGTGTGACTAGACAAACCCTTTAGGCTTTAGCAATAATTTTACTTTCATGCTTCTTTTGCTAGACTGTTATCCAGACTCTCATTAGTAACCAGGGAGTCTTTAGCATCACTGAAAAAAAGGAACAATTAAGAGACAAGTCTTTCTCATCTGAAGCATGCCTAGGAAGAGGAAATTAATTAGCCATAAAGGAACTGAATTTGCATAGAATGTGTGTCTAACAAAAACAAAAACACAGTAACACTATAGTTCCATCTGCATTTGAGACTCATGAGGTTCTATGCTACATTATTTTTATTTCTGCGGTCAAAACAATAGACAAGAACACAATCCACCGTCAGGCATCTGTCATGTGACAAAATGGCTGCACATTAACCCCTTCATGACCAAGCCTATTTTGACCTTAATGACCAGGCCATTTTTTGCAATTCTGCCAATGTATCCCTTTATGAGGTAATAACTCAGGAACGCTTCAACGGATCCTAGCAATCCTGAGATTGTTTTTTCGTGACACATTGGGCTTCATGTTAGTGGTAAATTTAGGTCGATAATTTTTGCGTTTATTTGTGGAAAAAATGGAAATTTGGCGAAAATTTCGCAATTTTCAAATTTTGAATTTTTATTCTGTTAAACCGGTATGTGACACAAAATAGTTACTAAATAACATTTCCCAAATGTCTACTTTACATCAGCACAATTTTGGAAACTTATTTTTGTTAGGGAGTTAAGGGTTAAAAGTTGACCAGCGATTTCTCATTTTTACAAAAAAATTTACAATACCATTTATTTTAGGGACCACCTCACATTTTAAGTCACTTTGAAGGGTCTACATGGCAGAAAATACCCAAAAGTGACACCATTCTAAAAACTGCACCCCTCAAGCTACTCAAAACTACATTCAAGAAGATTATCAACCCTTCAGGTGCTTCACAGGAACTAAAGCAACGTGGAAGGTAAAAAAGGACGTTTTCATTTTTCCAACAAAAATTTTCTTTTAGCATCAATTTTTTCATTTTCACGTGGTAACAGGATAAAATGGATCATAAAATTTGTTGGGCAATTTCTCCTGAGTACATCGATACCTCATATGTGGTCATAAACCACTGTTTGGGCGCACGGCAGGGCTCAGAAAGGAAGGAGCGCCATTTGACTTTTTGAATGGAAAATATGCTGGAATATTTAGCGTTTGCTATGTCGCGTTTGGAGAGCCCCTGTGTGCCTAAACATTGGAGCTTCCCCACAAATGACCCCATTTTGGAAACTAGACCCCTCCAAGGAACTTATCTAGATGCATAATGAGCAATTTGAACCCCCAGGTGCTTCACAAATTGAGCCGTAAAAAAAAGTACTTTTTTTCACAAAAATGTTCTTTTAGCCTCAGTTTTTTCATTTTCACATAGGCAACAGGATAAAATGGAAATGGATCCTAAAATTTGTTGGTCAATTTCTCCTGAGTTCCACCGATGCCTCATATGTGGTCATAAACCACTGTTTGGGCGCACGCCAGGGCCCAGAAGGGAAGGAGCACCATTTAACTTTTTGAATGGAAAATTAGCTCCAATCGTTAGCGGACACCATGTCGTGTTTGGAGAGCCCCTGTGTGCTTAAACATTGGAGCTCCCCCACAAGTGACCCCATTTTGGAAACTAGACCCCTAAGGAGCTTATGTAGATGTGTGGTGAGCACTCTGAACTCCCAAGTGCTTCACAGAAGTTTATAACGCAGAACCGTGAAAATAAAAATTATTTTTTTCCCCCTCAAAAAATGATTTTTAGCCCACTATTTTTTATTTTCACAAGGGTAATAAGATAAATTGGACCCCAAAAGTTGTTGTCCAGTTTGTCCTGAATACGCTGTTACTCCATAAGTGAGGGGGGACCACTGTTTGGGCACACGTTGGGGATCGGAAGGGAAGTAGTGACGTTTTGAAATGTTGACTTTATGGAATGGTGTGCGGGCGTCATGTTACGTTTGCAGAGCCCCTGATGTACCGAAACAGTGGAACCCCCCTCCATAAATGACCCTATTTTGGAAACTGGACCCCCTAAGGAGCTTATCTAGATGTGTGGTGAGAACGTTGAACCCCCAAGTGCTTCACAGAAGTTTATAATGCAAAGCCGTGAAAATAAAAAAAGCTTTCTCCACAAAAAATTTTTTAGCCCCCAATTTTTAATTTTCCCAAGGGTGAAAGGAGAAATTAGACCCCCAAAGTTCTTGTGCAATTTCTCCTGAGTACACTGATACCCCATATGTGGGGGTAAAGCACTGTTTGGGCACATGTCGGGGCTCGGAATGGAGGCAGCACTGTTCGACTTTTTGAACGCAAAATTGGCTGGAATAAATGGTGGCGCCATGTCGTGTTTGGAGACCCCCTGATGTGCCTAAACACACCCCTAACCCTAATCCCAACCCTAATCATAACCCCAACACACCCCTAACCCTAATACCAACTCTAACCCTAATCACAAACCTAACTTTAATCCCAACCCACCCCTAACCCTAGCCCTATTTCTAACACTAATTGAAAAATAAAAATATTTTATTATTTGACCCTAGTTGGGGTGATAAGAGGGGCGGTGATTTACTTTTTTTTTTATTTTGATCACTGTGAGAGTTTATTGCAGTGATCAAAATAAAAAAATGAATCTGCCGCAGGGAAATGCCGGCGGGTGCACTGCGCATGCGCCCATTTTCCAAGATGGCGGCGCCCATGGACTGGGACGGCCAGACGGCCAGGGGGGGTTAGTGAGTATCGTGGGGTGGGATCGGAAGCCGATCGGCGCCGTCAGTCGGTGGCGGCGCCCGATCGGCGCCGTCAGTCGGCGGCGGCGCCCGATCGGCGCAGTCAGTCGGCGGCGGGGGTTAACTTAGTGTCTCCAGTGATGTCCGATGCTATTTCGGCATCGGCCATGGCTGGATTGTAATATTTCATCAATTTTCATTGATGAAATATTACTATCGCTCTGATTGGCTGTTTCACTTTTAACAGCCAATCAGAACGCTCATAGCCACGCCCCCCGTGGTGAAGAACAAAGCCCCCTGTATCTGCGGCGTCACTGGTCAGATTGGAACCAGTTTTCATGACGCCTATGTGGCGTCATTGGTCGGGAAGGGGTTAAGGCTCGACATAAACAGAAGCCACAACACAAATCTGAAGTGTTGCATTAAAGCATTAATTGTTTCACAAATATTAAAAGATATTTGAAACAAAGCAAGTAAAACCAAATTGATTGGGAAATAAATTGAAATGTCAGAATTGTATTTTTCTGGTCACAGCAAAGAAAAAATGCAATTAAAGTGTCATTACCGACCTCAAAATTATAACAATAAAAACATCAGCTTGCATGTTTGTTTTGGTTTCACGGTAAGGTCATGTGCACACGTTGTGGATTTTTATGCGGATCCACAGCGTTTTTTCCGTGTGGATTTGCACTACATCAGCAATGAATTGCCCAACCAATGTTAATCAATAGGAATCCAGAATTGGTGTGCACATGTAGCGGAAAATTCCGTGCGGATTCGCAGCGTTTTATTTTTTCCGCAGCATGTCAATTCATTTTGTGGATCTGCAGCGTTTCTGCACCCATTGACTTACATTGAGTCAGTCAAATCCGCAGCTAAACTGCAGGTGTAAAAAGGTTTGCAGATTAACGTGCCAAAAACGCTGTGGAAACGAAGGAGGAAGAGTGTGTGGGCGGAGACTATTTGAGAGAATGTGTGTGAACGAAGAATATGTGCAGGTCTGTCTGCGGGTGTCTGTGTGTAGCGAGGCATCGTCTGATGGGACTACTACTCCTATCCAACTATGTCTGGTGTGACATAAAAGTGACAGCATGTGCTGATCATGGGACAGTAGTAGTCCCAGCTGTTATGAATGGGTCACCGAGGAGGAAAACAAGACCAAGCCAAGTCACAGAAAACCAGAGCGATTGGTAACTACGCGGATTGCAGACCCCTGATCCTAATCACACAATTAACAGCAGCCGCGGAGCGTATCTACGATGATTCCAGACGCCTCGTCACAGCCGGAGGACTAAATAAGCCTAAAGAAAAAAAAAGGGGAAATTAAAACTGCCCCAGAGCAGACCCCAAAGGAATAGACAGCCCCCACACATGTACTGACGGTGAGACAAGATGAAAACACGAACACAGGTAAGAAAATAGGTTGAGCAAAAGATGGGGCCCACACTAGCTAGAAAGGACAGGAAAGGAAAGATGCTGTCTGCAATCATGCCACAAAAAACCTGCAAAAATGTCCAACACTTCTGATAGCAAAAAATACCCTGAAGTCACTAGACTTCTCCCACTATATCAGCACTCTGGCATATTCTGAGAACAGAGCAAAAAGAGGCCAATCTAATAAGGGACAAAAAGCAACCTGGCACATACAGTGACATAAGAGTGGAAATTCAGCACAGCCCAAGCTGGCTGGCTGACCACACAAAAAACTGAATAGACCAAACCAAATCAAAAGTGAACATTAGCAAAGATAACTTAGCTTGAGAAGGCAGGAACTGAGCTGGAAACTAAGACCTCAGGAGGCAGGAAAAAATCACCAGCATGGGAATAGGGAGTCGGCTGTCTTAAGTCCAGTCTGAGACTCCAGATGTCCACTCCTCTTCCTCATTATCAGGTGGCAGGTCTCTGTTAATTAGATCAGCTTCACTACCTCCTGCCACCACCAGAGGGAGCCCAGAAAGAGACCTCACAACTCCTCTGTCAGCACAACCAGCTCCCTCACCAGAAACCAGAGACAGACCAGAAAACGGAGATTAGACCTACCGGTAATGTTATTTCCAGGAGTCCATCCTGACAGCACCATGGGGTTGACCTTTCATCCTTATAGGGACAGGAAATACACGAGAGGTTAAAAGGTCCCCTCCCACACCGCACTCCAGTGATTTTCCAAGTACCACACCAGTATGGATGCAATTAAAATTTATTTGAGATTTAGTACAAGCATAATGACACCAATACAAATCATAGGGAGGGAACTACCAGAGGTGTCAGGATGGACTCCAGGAAATAACATTACTGGTAGGTCTAATCTCCGTTTTCCAGGACGTCCTATCCTGACAGCACCATGGGGAATACCAAAGTAGGAATTCGATTAGGGTGGCACTACTGCTTGTAGCACTCTACGACCAAAGGTCGACTGGCTAGCTGTCAAAAAGTGTCCAACTTATAGTGACTACAGAACGTGTTCAGAGTAGACCAGGTGGCAACCCTGCATATTTGATCTACTGAGGCTCCCGCTCTCTCTGCCCATGATGTCACTATTGCCCTGGTGGAATGGGCTCTAAGTCCTACAGGTATAGGCAAACCTTCGGCCTCGTACGCAGAGGTGATAACTAGAGTTGAGCGAAACGGGTCGAAAAATTTCAAAAGTCGCCGACTTTTGGCAAAGTCGGGTTTCATGAAACGAAACCCGACCCTAGGATGAGGTCGGCGACTTACGCGCCAAAGTCGCGTTTCAAAAGTTTGTTTTGCGCTCTTTTTCAGCCAATCAGGATCCACGGACACTGTGGGCAACGTGATGACATAGGCAGGGGTCACCACCATCTTTCAGAAGGGCATGCAAGTGATTGGCTTGCTTTGGTGGGCGTCACAGGGGGTATAAAAGGGCGTGCACGCCGACCGCCATCTTACTTCTGCCGATCTCAGTATAGGGAGAGGTTGCTGCTGATTCTGTAGGGAGAGCGTTAGGCAGGGAAGAAGACAAAAAAACTGCTTCTGCTGCTAGCGATTTGGCCTGCACAACACACCAGTCACTGTGTGTGCAGTGCAAGGGGAGGCTATATAGTGGTGTATCAGTGGTGTTGGTTGTTGGGCTGCCTTCTAAGGCTTCCTGACAGGCTGGCATTGCTGTTTACCCACTGCTCTGCAAACTGCTTTTTTAAAAGCAATCCAATCTCCCTTATCCTCTAGTCACTTTGGTCACAGCTGTGCCATCGAGCCTGTGACATAGCGCTCAGATATCAGTGGGCCTCACACAATCCAAAAGTGTCCAGTGTCCACAAGTGTCTGCAGAAATTCAAAATCTCCCTTATCCTCTCATCACTTTTGTCAAAGCTGAGCCATCGAGCATGTGACATAGCGCTCAGATATCAGTGGCCCTCACACAATCCAAAAGTGTCCAGTGTCCACAAGTGTCTGCAGAAATTCAAAATCTCCCTTATCCTCTAGTCACTTTGGTCACAGCTGAGCCATCGAGCCTGTCACATAGCGCTCAGATATTCATTGGGTCTCACACAATCCAAAAGTGTCCAGTGTCCACAAGTGTGTGCAGAAACTCAAAATCTCCCTTATCCTCTCGTCACTTTTGTCACAGCTGTGCCATCGAGCCTGTGACATAGCGCTCAGATATCAGTGGGCCTCACACAATCCAAAAGTGTCCAGTGTCCACAAGTGTCTGCAGAAATTCAAAATCTCCCTTATCCTCTAGTCACTTTGGTCACAGCTGTGCCATCGAGCCTGTCACATAGCGCTCAGATATTCATTGGGTCTCACACAATCCAAAAGTGTCCAGTGTCCACAAGTGTGTGCAGAAATTCAAAATCTCCCTTATCCTCTAGTCACTTTGGTCACAGCTGTGCCATCGAGCCTGTCACATAGCGCTCAGATATTCATTGGGTCTCACACAATCCAAAAGTGTCCAGTGTCCACAAGTGTGTGCAGAAATTCAAAATCTCCCTTATCCTCTAGTCACTTTGGTCACAGCTGTGCCATCGAGCCTGTCACATAGCGCTCAGATATTCATTGGGTCTCACACAATCCAAAAGTGTCCAGTGTCCACAAGTGTGTGCAGAAATTCAAAATCTCCCTTATCCTCTCGTCACTTTTGTCACAGCTGTGCCATCGAGCCTGTGACATAGCGCTCAGATATCAGTGGCCCTCACACAATCCAAAAGTGTCCAGTGTCCACAAGTGTCTGCAGAAATTCAAAATCTCCCTTATCCTCTCGTCACTTTTGTCACAGCTGTGCCATCGAGCCTGTGACATAGCGCTCAGATATCAGTGGGCCTCACACAATCCAAAAGTGTCCAGTGTCCACAAGTGTCTGCAGAAATTCAAAATCTCCCCTGTCCTATAGACACCTTGTACCTTGTTTTACATTACTATATAGTTTGTTGGATTTTGTCTACATTTCTACCAAAAATGAGGAAGGCTGGTGGAAGAGGCCGTGGAATTGGGCGGGGGTTGGCAGCTGGTAATGATGGTGTTGGTGGTGGATCTGATGGTAGTGGCAAGAGCAAAATAGGACCGAATGCAGGAGGTGTTGAACCTGCGTCATCGTCTGGCTACATAAGGCCTCGAACGCTTAGTTTTCTAGGAGTTGGCAAACCGCTTTTAAAGCCAGAGCATCAGGAAAAAGTTTTGTCTTACATTGCTGACTCAGCCTCCAGCTCTATCGCCTCCTCTTCTTCAGTTGTAAAAAGTAAAAGCACTGAGTCGTCATTGAAGGCTCATGTTCATGAACCACACCTTTCCTTGTGTCCTTCACCCCAACCAAGATTGAAGGATGACGCAGGCCATACTACTGATTACTCCATGGAGCTGTTTTCACATACCATGCCTGGATTATCAAGTGAAATGGTGAATTACCCAGGCCAAGATGAATCTGACATGGAGTGCACTGATGCACAGCCGCTGATGGATGATTCTGCTGGTACATTCACTCAGAGCACTACATTGTCCTCGCAGTGTACAGAGCCAGATTCTGACCCTGATGAGACTCAGGTGCCCCTTCCCGCACACTATACCACCATACACGGTGACACAGAGGAAGGTGCACATGACATAGAAGAGGAGGTGATGGATGACCCAGTTGTTGACCCAGATTGGCATCCATTGGGGGAAGAGGGTGCTGCTTCCAATAGCTCAGATGAGGAGCATCCACAGCAGACATCGACATCGCAACAGCTGTTATCTGGCAGGCCCGGAGCACTCCAAAGACAGGTTCCAAACATCAAAAGAGTTGCTGGACAGCTTGTCCAGAGGGGCAAAAGATCACAGCGTGCTAGGCCGCAAAATGTCTGCCAAAGTAGGAAGAGTGCAGTGTGGCACTTTTTTGACCAAAATCCTCATGATCAGGCCAAGGTTATCTGTAAGAAGTGCGCAAAGACCTTTAGCCGAGGGAAAAATTTGAAAAATTTGAATACCAGTTGCATGCTTAGACATTTAACCAGCATGCACTTGCAAGCGTGGACACAACACCAAACCTCAAGTGCCACATGTGCAACTGATCACAACGAAGGTAGTCAGCAACGCTACATTGTTTCCCCCACTGTAAGCCCACCGGTTAGCACAGCAGCAAATGTTGAGGTGTCGTTGCAAGGCCACAGCAGTCAGGGAATCCCACTGTTATATCAACGAAAGACTGATTCTAGGCCATCAGAAAGAACACCAACTCCATCACCATCATCAACCCTCTCTCAGTCCGCCCTGTCCACCGCTACTTCCACCATATGCAGCTCTCAAGTCCAGCTCACCCTCCCAGACACTATGAGTAGGTCAAGAAAGTACTCAGTCTCTCATCCGCGTACACTGGGTTTGAACGCCCACATTGCCAAACTAATCTCGTTTGAGATGATGCCCTTTCGGTTGGTGGAAAGCACAGCTTTCCGCGAACTCATGGCCTATGCAGTACCACGCTATGACCAAACCCAGTCGCCACTTCTTCTCTCGCAAAGCCATCCCAGCCCTCCACCATCATGTGAAAGACCGCATTGTCCATGCACTCAAGCAGTCAGTGAGCGGAAAGGTGCACCTCACAACTGATGCATGGTCCAGTCGGCATGGCCAGGGCCGTTACGTGTCCATCACTGCGCACTGGGTTAATGTGGTGGATGCAGGGTCCACAGGGGACAGCGGTGGTGGGACAGTGCTGCCTAGCCCACGGTATAGGAAACAGTTGGCTGTAGGCGTTCGACCCTCCTCCTCCTCCTCCTCCAGAAGCGAAAGCTCGTCCACAGAGCGCAGTCGTACGAGCACTCCATCTGCAGCTGCCACTGTTGCACACGATGTGTCCCCCTATCGAGCAGCTAGTGGAAAGCGTCAGCAGGCTGTGTTGCAGATGATGTGTTTGGGCAACAGACACACCGCCGAGGTGCTGGCCGAGTACTTGAAGCGACAAACTGAGTCATGGCTGGGCAGTGTACATCTTGAGGCAGGCAAGGTAGTTAGTGATAACGGCCGTAATTTTGTGGCAGCCATAGCCCTTTCAAAACTCAGCCATATACCTTGCTTGGCTCACACCTTGAACCTGGTGGTGCAGTGCTTCCTCAAAAATTATCCGGAGTTAACAGCCCTGCTCCAGAAGGTGCGAAGACTGTGCGCGCACATCCGCCGGTCGCCTGTACACTCCGTTCGTATGCAGAAGCTGCAGCGATTGCTCCACCTTCCCAACCACCGCCTCATTATCGACATTGCAACAAGGTGGAACTCCACCCTGCACATGGTGGAGCGGCTGTGCGAGCAGAGGCAGGCCATAATGCATTTGTGGGAGGATACACGGCCAGGCACTTTGAGAGCAGACATGGAGTTGACAGGTGTGCAGTGGTCGAAGCTGAAAGACCTCTGTAAAGTCCTTCAGTGTTTTGAGGAATGCACACGGCTGGTAAGCGCAGACGATGCCATCCTAAGCATGAGCATCCCACTTATGCGTCTGCTCATGCAAACTTTGACGCACCTTAAGGAGCAGGCGTCTGCAGCCAATGTTGATGAGGAGGAAGAGGAGGAGGGAATCCTTGATGACATTCAGCCATTGTCTGCTCAGGGACCTCTCCTGGACGAGGTGGAGGAAGAAGAGGAGGAGGAGGAGGATGATGGGGATGATTACTTAGGGGAGGAGGATGCATCTCGTGGGGCAAGTGAAAATGTTGGCGTGGCAAGGTCTGGTACAGGGTTTGTGCGTGACTGGAGGGATGTGGATTTGCCAGAAAGTGCTCCTCCAACCAGCACTCGCAGTGCATCATTGACACCGGGAACATTGGCCCACATGTCAGATTATGCCTTGCAGATCCTAAAAAGGGACCCACGCATTGCCAAAATGATGAACGATGACGACTACTGGTTGGCCAGCATCCTGGATCCACGCTATAAAGGCAAATTACAGAACATCATGCCACAGGAGAACCTTGACCTAATATTGGCTAATAAACAAGCAACTCTGGTAAATCGGTTGCTTGAGGCATTCCCAGCACACAGCAGCGGTGATGGTTCTCACACGAGCCGTACGGGCCGGGGGCAGCTTGGCAGAGGTGTTCGTGGTGCACACAGCAGAAGCGGCGTTGGAGACAGGGGTTTCATGACAATGTTGTGGACTGATTTTTCAAGTACCGCTCACACAACTGGTAATACTGCATCGATGGAAAGTGACAGGAGACAGCAGTTGTCAACTATGGTTACAAACTACTTTTCCTCCCATATCGACGTTCTCCCACACAGGTCATTCCCCTTTGACTATTGGGCCGCTAAACTGGACACCTGGCCTGAATTGGCACAATATGCCTTACAGGAGCTCGCTTGCCCAGCTGCAAGTGTGCTATCGGAAAGAGTCTTCAGTGCAGCTGGATCAATCCTGACAGAAAAAAGGACCCGTCTGTCAACCCAAAATGTGGATGATCTAACCTTCATTAAAATGAACCACGCATGGGTTTCCAAGGATTTTGTCCCACCTTCCTCTGATGACACATAGGGTGACAGAAAAATGGCTTGCTTTGGTCCACCTCTTCCTGGGACTTGACCTATTTCACCTTTTGCATCAGCTGAATGTCCAACATCAACATATGCCACTTTCTAAAACTCCCTAACTGTGCTGCCTCCCCCCCCATGGCCGGGGTCACCACCTAGCGCACGACACCGTGCGAGTGCCGTTGCCCTGGACAGGTGGGTAGGCCGACTCTTGGGCGCGGGCACTGGTACAGGGTCCTTCATAGTGCAATCAAGTGTCTCTGACGGTGGTGGTGCACACCCGCCGTCAGATACACCGCCGTACTATGAGGGGCTCAGTGCCAGTACCGACGCCCACGAGTGGTCCCCCCTTGCTTGGGCAGGGCCCCAGCATTTGCAATCTTTACCTCTCCCTGCTCCTCCGCTGTGTAGTCTGGGCCGTCAAATCATACTGTGCCTGACACCGTCTGAGCCTGCCTCCTGATGTATAGACATATTTTGAATGTGTACGCTATCCATACATGTTATCTGGGGATACGGTACCCTTTCTAACCTTTGTGCAATCATGTGCAATCCATACTGGGCCTAACACCGTCTGAGCCTGCCTCCTGATGTATAGACATATATTTTGAATGTGTACGCTATCCATACATGTTATCTGGGGATACGGTACCCTTTCTAACCTTTGTGCAAACACGTGCAATCCATACTGGGCCTAACACCGTCTGAGCCTGCCTCCTGATGTATAGACATATATTTTGAATGTGTACGCTATCCATACATGTTATCCGGGGAAACGGTACCCTTTCTAACCTTTGTGCAATCACGTGCAATCCATACTGGGCCTAACACCGTCTGAGCCTGCCTCCTGATGTATAGACATATATTTTGAATGTGTACGCTATCCATACATGTTATCCGGTGAAACGGTACCCTTTCTAACCTTTGTGCAATCACGTGCAATCCATACTGGGCCTAACACCGTCTGAGCCTGCCTCCTGATGTATAGACATATATTTTGAATGTGTACGCTATCCATACATGTTATCTGGGGATACGGTACCCTTTCTAACCTTTGTGCAATCATGTGCAATCCATACTGGGCCTAACACCGTCTGAGCCTGCCTCCTGATGTATAGACATATATTTTGAATGTGTACGCTATCCATACATGTTATCTGGGGATACGGTACCCTTTCTAACCTTTGTGCAATCACGTGCAATCCATACTGGGCCTAACACCGTCTGAGCCTGCCTCCTGATGTATAGACATATATTTTGAATGTGTACGCTATCCATACATGTTATCTGGGGATACGGTACCCTTTCTAACCTTTGTGCAATCACGTGCAATCCATACTGGGCCTAACACCGTCTGAGCCTGCCTCCTGATGTATAGACATATATTTTGAATGTGTACGCTATCCATACATGTTATCTGGGGATACGGTACCCTTTCTAACCTTTGTGCAATCACGTGCAATCCATACTGGGCCTAACACCGTCTGAGCCTGCCTCCTGATGTATAGACATATATTTTGAATGTGTACGCTATCCATACATGTTATCCGGTGAAACGGTACCCTTTCTAACCTTTGTGCAATCACGTGCAATCCATACTGGGCCTAACACCGTCTGAGCCTGCCTCCTGATGTATAGACATATATTTTGAATGTGTACGCTATCCATACTTGTTATCCGGGGAAACGGTACCCTTTCTAACCTTTGTGCAATCCATACTGGGCCTAACACCGTCTGAGCCTGCCTCCTGATGTATAGACATATATTTTGAATGTGTACGCTATCCATACATGTTATCTGGGGATACGGTACCCTTTCTAACCTTTGTGCAATCACGTGCAATCCATACTGGGCCTAACACCGTCTGAGCCTGCCTCCTGATGTATAGACATATATTTTGAATGTGTACGCTATCCATACATGTTATCTGGGGATACGGTACCCTTTCTCACCTTTGTGCAATCACGTGTAATCCATACTGGGCGTGAGAACGGCTGGCGAGCTGTTAAGCAAGCTACAGCACCTGTGGTTTGCACACGTAAGTTTTTCATTTTTTCAGGAATGACGGTTAGGCCTAATTCCGGAACTGCGGTTGACCTGCACTTACTGGGAAATCATTGTTCGCGGGTAATAATTGTAATCAGTGATCCCCATCACTAACGTTGTTCAGCGGGTTATCTGCACCTGTAAGCGACAAACGCTGGCCTTTTCAGTGTAGCGCACATGCAGCCATGGACATGTAAGGGCATGACACACCAGTTATTGGCCAATCTCATGTGCCAGAGTCTCACGTGTCCCTCTAGTAAGCCGGACTCGGACCGCGGGGCATGACGGAGTCTCGTTCGTTAACGGAATTAAGCTTGCAATGTGTGCATCTGTTCTGTAGCTGGCATGGTTGAGGTTTCCCAGGTGGAGTCGAATTTAACCGTAGGCTCCACTCCTGGTGGTGCCCTTCTGGACATTCCTTTAAGGTTCAGCTTTGCAACCATACTGCCCACGTAAAACAAACACTTTGCCTTCATGAACGCTGTTTGGAGGGTCATGACTCGTGGGAATAACGCCGCCCAATCAGTTAACCTGCTAGAGAGATCCTTCGTTGCTCTCAAGCATGACATCACACTCCCTAGGAAGAAGGTAATGCCACTGTGGCGACCGTACTCCTGGGGGCGACACAAGTGCACTGATGCCCAGCCACTGCTCGATGAATCTGCTGGTACATTGACCCAGACCACTACATTCCCCTCGCACGCTACACGACCTGAATCTGACCCTGATGAAACTCAGGTTACCCTTCCCATATACAGTTCCATCTTACACGGTGACAAAGAGGAAGCTGCAGATGAAAGTGCAGGTTCGGCCCACCCGCCATCAGACACACCACCGTACTATCAGGGGCCCTGTGCCAGTGCCGTCGCCAACGAGTGGGCCCCCCCTGCTTGCTCAGGATCACAGCACTTGCAAAGTTGAAATACTGTGCAGTGAGATGGAAGATGGGGACGACGAGGAGTCCAGACAAGTACAGGGATTCCCTAGCGAGGAGACTTATTTGATTGTTTTCAATGTTGGGACAGCAATTTTTGGGGAGCACTATACTCTGGAGAATGATAGATGGGGCCCACCATACACTGGAACATTCCAAAGGTGGACATCAGACACTGGAGCAGCATTTACAGGGCCCATTATACACTAGAGCATTAGAAATGGGGCCCATTATGTTTGGAGCATTATTTGGGCCCATAAGACAGTGGAGCTTCATCCATGGGGACCAACATATACTGTAGCATTATGTGGAGCTCATCATATACTGTTTCAAACATTATATGGGACCAATGATTCTGTATGGAGAAATAGATGGGCCTCGTCATGAGATGTAAAAAGTGAGGTATTTTTCATTGTACTATACCGCTATTTCTCTGCCGTATCGGAGCATGATGAGTTGTGGTATGTGTTAAAGGGGCGCTCTTTCGCCCAGGGCACATGAAAACCTGCAGCCAGCCCTCCCCCCCACAACTTTAGCCAAATAACCCCCATTTTTCAGTGCGTAACTTGTATTATGAAGTTAATTAAGGTTGACAAGCTTAAGTAAGAAGAATTGATGCTTTTGGCATTCAAATGGGCACTGTAGGTGTGTTTCCTGTCCTCCTCTCACTGCCGACTTTTATTCCTCATTGACTTACATTGGGTTTCGTGTTTCGGGACGACCCCGACTTTTCCCTATAATCGGACGATCTTGCTCGACCCGACTTTTGGAAAAGTCGGGTTTCACGAAACGAAACGCGACCCTAAAAAAACAAAAGTCGCTCAACTCTAGTGATAACTGCCTTGATCCACCTTGCCAGGGTATGTGTAGCTGCACTTTTGCCCCTATTTTTACCGCCGTACTGGATAAATAGTTTTGTGTCCTGTCGCCAATCCCGGGTGACTTCTAAGTAGCGGATGACCGCACGTCTAACATCCAGAGAATGGAACAGTTTTTCTTTATCATTCTTTGGGGCTGGACAAAATGAGGGTAGGATTATCTCCTGGTTTAGATTTTGCGGAGATGCTACTTTCGGGAGGAACCTCGGGTCTAGTCTGAGCACTATGTGATCCTCAAAGATCTGAATGTAGGGATTCTGGACTGAGAGGGCCTGGATCTCGCCTAAGCGCTTGGCTGAGGTGATAGCTACCAAAAATACGGTCTTTTGTGTGAGCTTTGTAATGTCTATCTCTGACATTGGCTCATAAGGGGGTCTACACAGAGTTGAGCACTAGATTTAGGTCCCACGGGGGGACAGTTCTTCTCAATGTGGGTCTTAACCTCTGGGTGCTTTAGTAAATCGTGCTATCCATGGATGGGAGGATAGGGAGAAATTGAAGAAGGTACTTAAGGCCGCTATCTGGATCTTGAGAGTGTTCGGGGTCAGGCCCTTATCAAATCCTGCCTGTAGGAAATCCAGGATCTGAGGGATATTTGGCCGAGATAGGTCTAAAGGGGTACTACCACTTTCTGAGCAGAACCTCTTCCAGATCTTACAATATATTGCCCTCGTAACAGGTTTAAGGCTGGCCTGTAATGTAGAGATCACTTGGTCCGAGAGGCCACTGGACTTCAGGATGTCCCTCTCAGGATCCATGCTGCTAGTTGTAGGTTTCCTGGGTTTGGGTGTAGAACTGGGCCCTGGGAAAGTAGGTCCGATGACGCTGGTAGATGGAGTGGTCCCTTTTGAGCCATCTTCTGGAGGAGGGGAAACCAACTCCGCCGGGGCCAAAAGGGTACGATTAGCATTACTCGAGCTCCCTCCTCCTGGATCTTTCTAAGAACCCTTGGTATTATGGCGATAGGGGGGAACCCATATAGGAGTTCCCCTCTCCAGCTCTGGTTCAGGGCATCGACCTCTTCTGGATGGTCCGCAGGATTGAGGGAGTAGAACCTCCTTAGCTTGGCGTTTTTCCTCGTCGCGAAGAGGTCCAGTTGGGGTGTCCCCCAGCGATTGCACAAGTCCCTGAAGATCTCCTCTTTCAGCTCCCACTCGGTGGCCCGGACTTCTTGCCTGCTTAAGTAGTCGGCTATATTGTTTTGGGAGCCTTCAAGGTGTACTGCCAACAGGGAGCGAGTGTTTTCCGCCCAGGTGAGGATGCGAGCTGCTATATCCTTTAGTCTCCCGTGCCTTGGACCCCCTTGGTGGCGTAGGAAGGCTACTGTGTTCACGTTGTCCGACATGACCTTTATATGCTGATTCTGTAGGCATAACTTGTTTCTCTTCAGCGTTTCCCAAACCGCTCGTAGTTCTCGGTAGTTTGAGGACTGTAAGCTGATGTTCTTGGGCCATGTTCCTTGTAGGTATCTTCCCTCTAGGTGGGCTCCCCATCCTTCTCTGCTGGCATCCGTGGTGATGGTCACACATGGAGACAGGATCCAAGGAACCCCCTGGCTCATATTTCTGTGGCTGGTCCACCAACTCAGGGACGATCTTAAAGCTGGAGACGGTCGGAACTTCTTGTCCAGCGAGGACTGTCGTCTGTCCCATCTTGTCAGGATCTCCCTCTGCAGGGTTCTTGTGTGGGCCTGGCTCCACATAACGCAGGGTATGCATGTGGTTAGTGTGCCCAGGATTTTCATCGCGGTCCTTATTGAAACCTGGTTCTGACCGAGCTGGCGAACCTTGTCCATGATGGGTTTTTTCTTCTCTTCCGGTAAGAATGAGATTCTTCTTTGGGAATCCAACATGACTCCCAGGAATTTCTTCTGAGAACTGGGCCGTAGGTCTGACTTCTCTCTGTTTAGGATCCAACCTAGGCTCTTGAGCCTGGAAATTACTGAAATTAGTTGTTCCTTCAACTCTTCTGCTGTACGGGATATCACTAAAAAGTCGTCTAAGTAAGGCACAATGATTATGCCCTCCTGTCTTAAATTTGCCACGACTTCGGCGACCAGCTTTGTAAAAACTCGAGGTGCTGACGCCAAGCCGAACGGAAGGGCCTGAAACTGAAAGTGGTAGTATCTGCCCCCTTTTTTTAGAGCGAAGCGTAGGAACCGCTGAGATTGAGGATGAATGGGCACATGGTAATACGCACTTTTTAAGTCTATAGTGCACATGGAAGCATTCTGATCTATTAGCGGGATGGCGGTCTTTAGGGATTCGATCCGGAATCTCTTGTACCGAACCCATTGATTTAATGGTTTTAAATTTGATGGTTCGGCTTTCTCCTGACGGTTTTTTTATCGTGAAGAGTGTTGAATAGTGGCCCTGATCTCTCTCCGCTTCTGGGACTGGAACCACTACCTCTGTCTTTAACAGGTCTCCTATGTCGGCAAATATAGGATCTATCAGGGCTCTGGAACGGGGTTCTGTAACCACGAATCGTGTTGGGGGGGGGGTTTGTAAATTCGAGGGAATAGCCCTGGGAGATTGTATTGAGGACCCATGGGTTTTGGGAGATGAGTCGCCAAGCCCCGCAAAGTGTCTGAGACGCCCCCCTACCGGTATGGCGTCATTGTCTTCTGCTTCTGGAACTTTGTCCGTAGCGAGACGGGGGAGCCCTACTTCTTCCCCCCCCTCGAATACTCCCAACGAGGAGATTTCCCTTTCCCCCTATATTCCTGCCTCTGGTAAGGACGGAATCTTTGAAAGGCAAACTGCTTTTTTGGTTTTTCCTCAGGAAACCCTTTTTTGTCGTCAGAGGCACTCTAGAATCTTATCTAAAGCAGGCCCAAATACTTTCCCCCCCGAGAAAGGTATGGAACATAATTTTTAGACTGGTAGTCCCCCGACCAGGTTTTCATCCATATGGCTCGACGGGCCGCATTGGATGAAGAGTTATTCCTGGCCGCAAATCTTACAGATTCCGCCGAAGCATCTGCAAGAAACCCAGTCGCAATTTTTAACAGGGGAATGCTCTCAAGGATATCACCCCTAGGGGTCTTTTCCTTCAATTGTTGTTCCAACTGGTCAATCCATAGATGCATGGAACTAGCGAATGAAGTGGCGGCTATGTTTGCTTTCATCACCGCCGCTGAGGCCTCCCAAGCCCTCTTTAAGAGCACGTCGGCCTTTTTGTCCATGGGTTCTTTGAGACTGGAAGAGTCCTCAAAGGGAATCGAGGTTTTCCTCGACACCTTGGCCACCTGGGAATCGATCTTAGGCACCTCGTCCCAAGTGTTGATGTCATGCGGGTTAAATGGAAGTCGCAGTTTAAAGTCTCGTGGCACAATCAATCTTTTTTCAGCATCTTCCCATTCTTCCAGGATCATTGCCCGGATATGGTCATTGACTGGGAAGACCTGACGAACCCTGGCTCTTAATCCCCCGAACATCGCATCCTGGATGAATTGCTCCTTCGGGGCTTCCTCGATCTGCATCGTACTCCTCACTGCACTAAGGAGCTTGTCTGTGTTCTCCGATGAGAAGAGGTACTTTTTCCCTGTCTCCGGGGGTTCAGAGGTGATATCGCCCTCTTCCTCCGAGCCCGTACCCCTTATCTCCTCCTCTGAAGACTGGTCGGGCTCCCATCTTGGTCTTTTGGACTGGGACCGGTTGGCAGACTGCGTGGGTAGCCATGACGAGACGGAGGCCTGGACCTCTTCTCTGACCACTGTGCGCATCTCCGTGAGGAACGTGGCCTGCTCGCCTCTGATGATACGCAGGTTGCAGTCCTCACATAAGGGCTTCTTCCATGCGCTCGGCAGCTTGCTGGCACAGATGGGGCATTTGGGTTTGCCTGATGCCCTAGACGTTGCTGCCTTCGGGGTCGATGTCGTCTTGTCCTAACAAAGAACAAGAGTCCGTTTTACTAACAGCTCCTGTCTTAGGAATAACAGCCCGCCATGCCCCCTACTCACGGACGCTGGCTCTGGCTGATCATTCCTGTGCCCGTGTTCTCTGTCCATGATGGCAGCGCTGAGAGGACCACAGGTCTGTATCGCTTCCCCCGCTCTTTATCCTACCTTATCTTGCGCTGGAATGCTCTCTGCCGCTTCATCCTGACGTCGCAGGACCTTGTGACCGGAAGTAGTCATTCCTAGGTGCCCGGAAGTGACACGGCCGCCGCTCTGGCCCTTTCTTGCGGGAGCCGCGCTGGGGGGAAGCGACAACATCCCGGAGCGACGCTCCACGGGACCGCAGGCGGGAAACCCCCCCTAAGGGGGGTGCCGCGCGCACCGTCCGACCGGAGGAGTTGGCAGTTGGGACCCCGAACCTCCTGGCCCCGGTAAGTTGCTGCATGCCGCGGCTGCAGCGCTCTCGTGCCTGTCCTTACAGGGACAGGAAAAACACTGGAGTGCGGTGTGGGAGGGGACCTTTTAACCTCTCGTGTATTTCCTGTCCCTATAAGGATGAAAGGTCAACCCCATGGTGCTGTCAGGATAGGACGTCCTGGAAAATAAGTTCACAACATCCTGCGACTGTGTACAATTGTAAAACAAAAAATAAAAAAAAACACATTCATACTCAAACACCTAATTCCCCGACGCCTTCGATCTCCTGTAACAAAAATAAAATAATAAACCAACACAAATACTCCCTGGTTTGCCATAGTCCTAAATAACGAGTGTCCAACAACGATCTCACGTGTAGAACAGTCACATCGGGAGAGGTGTCCACTCTACACTGCTCTGGTGATACAGTGACAGGAGGTGTCATCCCACAGTGTATCAATATGTCGCCTTCAGAAGTCATCGGAGTTCGTACTGTCACTTGCGGCACCGCTGCGTGAGAAAATTCTCACACAACCGTGGCGCCGTAAGTTAGAGCACAAACTCCGGTGACCTCTCAGTGTGTTACTGGAGCTTTGTAGAGCAGTCACATCTCCAGATGTGACTGTTCTACACGCAAGATCTTCGTAGGACACTTGATATTTAGGACTACGTCGGACCAGGGAGTATTTGTGTTAGTTTATTATTTTATTTTTGCTGCAGCAGACAAGGGATTCGGGGATTAGGCGATGCAGTAAGTAAGGTTTCATTAAGATTTAATAAAGGAGTCTGTGTGATTATTTCAAATAAAGGACTTTATTCTGGCTGTGTCTTTATTTACCATTTAACTATAGGATTAGTAAATGGATAGGTATCTTATAGACGTCTGTCCATTACTAAGCCATGGGATTGATGTCAATACAAATGTGACATCAACCCCACAAATATTACCCCACTTGCCACTGATAGAGGTCAAGTGGGAAGAGCAGAGGCTAAGTGCCAGAATTGGCACATTTATAAGATGTGCCATTTCTGGGGTGGCCGAGAGCTGATGATTTTAGCCTGGGAGGGGGCAATATCCATGGACGTGAAGTCATTATTGCCCTATACTCCTCTTTGGTAAGACCTCATCTAGAATACGGTGTCCAGTTTTGGGCACATTTTAAAAAAGACATCAACAAACTGGAGCAAGTTCAGAAAAGAGCGACCAGAATGGTGACCGGTCTGCAAACCCTGTCTTATGAGGAAAGGTTGCAGGATTTGAGAATGTTTAGCTTGCAGAAGAGAAGACTGAGAGGAGACTTAATAGCTGTCTACAAATATCTCAAGGGCTGTCACATTGTAGAAGGATCATCTTTATTCTCATTTGCACAAGGAAAGACTAGAAGCAATGGGATGAAACTGATTAGATATTAGAAAAAACTTTTTGACAGTTAGAGTGATCAATGAGTGGAACAGGTTGCCACGAGAGGAGGCGAGTTCTCCTTCAATAGAAGTCTTCAAACAGAGGCTGGACAGACATCTGTCTGGGATGATTTAGCGAATCCTGCTTTGAGCAAGGGGTTGGACCAGATGGCCCAGGAGGTCCCTTCCAACTCTACGATTCTATGACCCTTCCTGGGCTATCAATATCAGCCCGCAGCTGTCAGCATAGCCTTTGCTGGTTCGATTTTATAGGGGGACCCCATGTCAATTTTTTCTGGGGTTCCCCTGTAAACTAGCCAGTACAGGCTAAGCAAACATCTGTAAGCTGATATTAATAGCCTGGGAAGGGGCCATGGATATTGGCTCCTACCTATAATATTATCAGCCCTCAGCCGTTTTTTTTTTTCTTTTAAATTTTTTGTAAAATAAACAGATATTGCGTGTGACACGATTTTGTGTGGGCGTGTGTGTCTCCTATTTAACTCTGTGTATCATTTTATTAATGAGGGTATCTGACTGACACATACATGTGTGTGTAATATAAATATATATATATATATATATATATATATATATATATATATATATATTTTCATTCACTTATATTTGTTTGTGTGTAAACATTATATTTGAACATGGTATGGAATGATATTATGGTCTTCAATGGAGAATGTAAAGGAAGTGTTGGACAAGGAAACGACATCACAATTTTTTTTTTGTTATATATTATATCTTTACTTAGCTTCAAAAACATGCGGCTTTTCAACTGCGTTTTCTGCAAAGAGAGGAAGAATCTGTGCAGATTTTTACAAGAGCAAATTTGCAACGTGTGCACATACCCTTACTGTACTTTTACATACAGCCAGGTAATTTTTTTCACCATTAAGAACGCCGCAAAATCAAAACCCAAAACACGCAGTTGTGGAATTCCATGTTTTTTTTGCCAATTTTGTCATGCTTGGATTATTTTCCCCAGTCTTCCACTACATTGCATGGAAAAATGGAAGGAGTTATTGTAAAAGTACAACTTCACTTACGAGTGTTCAAAAACTCCAAACCACCGTATCAGGACGAGGTTAAGCGAGTAAAAGCAGTTGGGTATCTCTCAATCTACTCTGGATTCATCAATGTAAAATGAATTGGAAAATGTAGGGGGAACGAACACCACTTCTGAACTAAAAACGCCTTAGGTTCCACAAACAATATCATTACGCTAAAGAAAATCTATTCTTGGGAAGACTGTTTGTACATTACAGAGGGAGACTCTGAAAAATTTACAGCCAGATAAAACTATTCTGGTTCTTAAGCTTCAAGGTTTACATCCTGTGTCTTAAAAAATAAATGGCATCCTGATGCAGAAGGCTTCCTATGTTTGACAGATCCAGAGGGAAATTGAAAGTTCATGAAATGATTTACGATACCATGAACACAACTGCTTCATACAGACATAAATTAAAAGTGTATATCAAAGTAGACAACGTGACCTTCATCAAGTGAATAGGAACAGCAACAAGCTACACTACCTTCCTTCACCAAACGTGTGTGCAAAAGACCCGATACTAACCAGAGGTAACAGTCTGCTTCCTTCTGTAAATCACATTTGGCAGACATGGTAAGCCATATCCATGTTTTACTGAAAATAATATTCTTGATAAAAAGGACTGACTTCTCAAAGAAGGATAACAGAACTCAGGAGTGCTTTTAGCTCATGAAATACGGTAGTTAAAGGGATTGTCCCGCGAACAAAGTACATTTTAATTAATAGACCATGGAATAACAAGTTTCACAACTGGATGTGTTAAAAAAAAAATGTTCTTGTGCTGAAACAATCTTATTCTGTAATTGTGCCCCTGCTACCTACTGAGTACTGGCTGTGTCCGACCATGCAGAGCTGCTCCAGTCCATGGTCAGCACATGCCACAGACACTGTCTAAATGGGCAAGCAAGAGTCACTTTGATAAGCAAGCATACAACAGCAGGGGGATCACAGCTGCTGCTTTCTGAGGCAAAAATTTTCCCTGCTGAGGTAACACATTTTCTTATTTTAGCAAAGGAGTGGGGGGTTTGCCTCATCTCCAGCACTCAAGTCCTACATAAATCAGGTCTGTGAAGCAGGGGCAAAGCTTACATGTCACTAACTTTATTTATAATTAGCTCACAGGACTGGTGACATAGCAGACCGCTCCTGAAATAAAACAAGGAAATGTCTTACCTCAGTAAACAGCAGTTGCCCCGTTGCTTTGTGTGTACACTCACTTATCATAAGTGAATTATACTACACCTTCCTGACCAGGAGCTGTGGTATGTACTGACAATAAACTAGAAGACATAAGAACAAGTGGTTCTGCACAGCTGACGGAAAACCAAGGAATAGTCCAAGAAACTCAAAACTTGGCGCGGTTCTGTTATCTACACATTTTGAAGTCTTCCAACTTCTCCATCAGGATACATACTGATCAGATTGTAGTTTTTGAACAACACTTTTTTGGGAAATAATAGGTACATAACAAATATGATGCATGACAAAAAAAATAAAACAATTAAAAACTATAGGGAGGACAAACATATGGACAAGTGAGGGAAGAGTAGGGGAGAAGGGAAGAGAGACTACCTACTATGTCTCCTAGCTGAAAGAACTTCATGGAGAACTGGGGCAGTATATGCCTTTATGTCACGTTCATACATTCAGAATTTGATCAGTATTTGTAAATCAAAATCTGTATAATCACGTATAACAACTTGTGCACCACTTTTGCATTTTTCTCTTACTCCTGATTTTGGGTTACAAATACTGATGTTCAGTATTTGGTCAGTATTTTTCATGTGAACATGGCCTTAAGCAAAGTGGCAGAGGGGCAAAAGGGGTATGGTTGGTATATACTGCTCAGGGCAGCCAAACTTTCTCAAACTGTGGACTTTATCTGTAAGTATGGTTGATTTTTTTATTAATCATATGCCAGTCTTGACTTCAGCTAGATCTAGCCACGATTTATTCCATACTGAGGTTATGGTTTTTTCAGTCATTAGAAATATAAACAAAATTAGTAAATGTAAGGATAAAATGCTGGTATTGCTCACATATCAATGACACATAATTGGCAAGTACAGGTGCATCTCACAAAATTAGAATATCATCAAAAAGTTAATGTATTCATTTCGGAAAATAGACCCCTCCCCCCCAGGGAACTTATCTAGATGTGTGGTGAGCACCTCCAAGTGCTTCACAGAAGTTGATAACGCAGAGCCGTGAAAATAAAATATCTTTTTTACTCAAAAAATGATTTTTTTAGCCAGCAATTTTTTATTTTCATAAGGGTAATTTATTATAGTTTGTCCTGAGTACGCTGGTACCCCATATGTGGGGGGTGAACCACTGTTTAGGCACACGTCGGGGCTTGGAAGGGAGGGAGCACTGTTTGACTTTTTGAACCCAAAATTGGCTGGAATCAATGGTGCCGCCATGTCGCATTTGGAGACCCCCTGATGTGCCTAAATAGTGGAAACCCATCAATTCTAACTCCAACCCTAATCCCAACACACCCCTAACCATAACCCCAACACATCCCAAACCCTAATCCCAACCCTAACCCTAACCCCACCCCTAACCCCAATCTTATCCCTATTTCCAACCCTAACTCTAATTCCTACCCTAACCCCAATTCCAACCCCTAACCCCAATTCCCCAAATAGGGGAAAAAATAACTAAGCGAATTGCAGACCCCTGATCCTATCCACACAACTAGCAGTAGCTGTGGAGCGTACCTACGATGATCCTAGACGCCTCGACACAGCCGGAGAACTAAATAAGCCTAAAGCAAGAAAGGGGAAATATAAACTGCTCCAGAGCAGACCCCAAAGGAATAGATAGCCCCCAAACATATATTGTCAGTGAGACAACATGAAAACACAAACGCAGGTAGGAAAATAGACTGAGCAAACGAGACTAGACAGGACAGGAAAGGAAAGACTGTCTGCAAACACGCAAAAAACCCTTCCAAAAATATCCAACACGTCTGATAGAAAGATACTGAAGCCACTAGACTTCGCCCACTATATCAGCACTCTGGTATATTCTGAAAGCAGAGCAAAAAGAGGCCAATCTAATAAGGGACAAAAACAAACTGGCACAAGCAGTAACATAAGGATGGAAATTCAGCACAGCCTCAGCCGCAGCTGGCTGAACACACAAAACTGAAATAGACAAAACCAGATCAAATGTGAACAATAGCAAAAGAACACTTAGCTGAGCATGCAGGGACTGAGCTGGAAACTAAGACCTCAGGAGGCAGGAAAAAATCACCAGCAGGGATAGAGGGAGTCGGCTGTCTTAAATCCAGTCAAACTCCAGATCTCCAGTCATCCTCCTCATTATCAGGTGGCAGGCCTCTGTTAATTAGATCAGCTCCATTACCTCCAGTAACCATCAGAGGGAGCCCGGAAAGAGAACTCACGACCCCTCTGTCAATACAACCAACTCCACTACCTTCACTAGTAACCAGAGGTAGGCCAGAAAGCGAATTCACAACAAGGGGGGGGGGTTTATTTACTTTTTTTATCTTGATCACTGTGATAGGGTTTTTCACAGTGATCAAAATGTACCTGGAATGACTGAATGAATCTGACAAGTCGATTTGGCGGGTGCACTGCGCATGAGCACGCCATTTAGGAAGATGGCGGCACCCATGGAGCATGCAGGAGGGACACTGGGGCTCAGGAAGTACGGAAGGGGAGGATCAGAGGGCGGGGGAAGCGGAGGGCAGGGGAGAGGGAGCAAATACTGACAGCGCCGGCATATCGCAGCCGTCAGTCGATGGCAGATCACCCCCATCAGTCGTGTGGGGGCGGTCAGATCGAGGTCTCCAGCCATGGCCAATGACATTGCAGCATCGGCCATGGCTGGATTGTAATATTTCACCAAATTTCATTGGTGAAATATTACAATTGCTATGATTGTCTGTTTCACTTTCAACAGCCAATCAGAGCGATCGTAGCCATGGGGGGGGGGCAAAGCCACCCCCTGGGGTAAAGTACAAGTCCTCCTGTACCTGTTCATCAGGTGACCTTTCAGTTACCCCGGTCACCCGACCTGCAAGAATGCGATCTCCCCATGACGCCAAATAGGCCTCACAGGTCGGATTGGCACTGACTTTCATGACGCCTACATGGCGTCAAAGGTCAGGAAGGGGTTAAAATCCAAAATGTAGGCCTACTGAAATGTATGTTTAGTAAATGCACTCAATACTTGGTAGGGGCTCCTTTGGCATCAATTACTGCATCAATGCGGCGTGGCATGGAAGCAGTCAGTCTGTGGCACTGCTTAGGTGTTATAGAAGCCCAGGTTGCTTTGATGGCATCCTTCAGCTAGTCTGCTTTGTTGGGTCTGGTTGTATCATCTTCCTCTTGACAATACCCCATAGATTAGGCCGAATTAGCTCTCCGGCTGTGCCGAGGCGTCTAGGGCATCGTAGGTACGCTCCACGGCTGCTGCTAGTTGTGTGGATGGGATCAGGGGTCTGCATTCCGCTTAGTTACCAACCTCTCTGGTTTTCTGGTGGCTTAGCCTGGTCCTGCTATCCTCCACGGTGAACCATTCATAACAGCTAGCTTAAGAGTTTTTCAGGGTAGAACAAAAGTTTTGCCAGGGGGCAGAATGCACAGTGGGACGCCAGTTGTGGCTAAATGCTATTAAATCGGTTGTACACTACTTTTTACATGAACTACTCTTGATTTTAATATTGGCTGACGTTTTTATAGCCAAATCTTAAAATAAATACCAAGAATTGTTTTACTAAGGTACTTTTGACTCTTAAATTGAAAAAGGGAATCTGTCAGCAGGTTGTCACCACATAAGCAGAGAGCAGCATAACAGAGCAAGAAAGCCTGATTCCAGGGACATATCACTTACTGAGCTGCTTTGTGTTGCTTTCTAAGAACACAGATTTTCTCTGATGTACAGTCATGGCCAAAAGTTTTGAGAATTACACAAATATTATATTTTCACATGATCTGCTGGCCTCTGGTTTTTATGTGTGTTTGTCAGATGTTTTTATCACATACAGAAATATAATTGCAATCATATTATGAGTAGCAAAAGGTTATATTGACAGTTAGAATGAGTTAATGCAGCAAGTCAATATTAGCAGTGTTGACCCTTCTTCTTCAGGACCTCAGCAACTTTCCCTGGCATGCTCTCAATCAACTTCTGGATCAAATCCTGACTGATAGCAGTCCATTCTTGCAAAATCAATGCTTTTATTTTGTCTGAATTTGAAGGTTTTTGTTTGTCCACCCATCTCCTGATGATTGACCACAAGTTCTCAATGGGATTAAGATCTGGGGAGTTTCCAGGCCATGGTCCCAAAATCTCTATGTTTTGTTCCCTGAGCCATTTAGTTATCACCTTTGCTTTATGGCAAGGTGCTCCATCATGTTTAAAAAGTCATTATTCATCGCCAAACTGTTCTTGGACGGTTGGGAGAAGTTGCTCTTGGAGGACATTCTGGTACCATTCTTTATTCATGGCTGTGTTTTTAGGCAAGACGGAGAGAGAGCCCATTCTCTTGGCTGAGAAGCAACCCCACACATGAATGGTTTCAGGATGCTTGACAGTTGGCATGAGACAAGACTTGTGGTAGTGCTCACCTGGTCTTCTCCGAATAAGCCGTTTTCCAGATGTCCCAAACAATCGAAAAGGGGATTCATCAGAGAAAATGACTTTATCCCAGTCCTCAGCAGTCCACTCCCTGTACCTCTTGCAGAATATCAGTCTGTCCATGATGTTTTTCCTGGAGAGAAGTGGCTTCTTTGCTGCCCTCCTTGAGACCAGGCCTTGCTCCAAGAGTCTCCGCCTCACAGCGCGTGCAGATGCACTCACATCTGCCTGCTGCCATTCCTGAGCAAGCTCTGCACTGCTGGTAGCCTGATCCCGCAGCTGAAACACTTTTAAGAGACGGTCCTGGCGCTTGCTGGTCTTTCTTGGGTGCCCTGGAGCCTTTTTGGCAACAAGGGAACCTCTCTCCTTGAAGTTCTTGATGATGCGATAGATTGTTGACTGAGGTGCAATCTTTCTAGCTGCGATACTCTTCCCTGTTAGGCCATTTTTGTGCAGTGCAATGATGACTGCACGTGTTTTTTTAGAGATAACCATGGTTAACAGAAGAGAAACAATGATGCCAAGCACCAGCCTCCTTTTAAAGTGTCCAGTGGTGTTATTCTTACTTAATCATGACAGATGGATCTCCAGCCCTGTCCTCATCAACACCCACACCTGTGTTAATGGAGCAATCACTGAAACAATGTTAGCTGGTCCTTTTAAGGCAGGGCTGCAATGATGTTGAAATGTGTTTTGGGGGATAAAGTTCATTTTCTAGGCAAATATTGACTTTGCAAGTAATTGCTGTTAAGCTGATCACTCTTTATAACATTCTGGAGTATATGCAAATTGCCATTAGAAAAAATGAAGCAGTAGACTTTGTAAAAAATAATATTTGTGTCATTCTCAAAACTTTTTGCCATGACTGTAGATGTAGCAGTGCTTCTGCTCTGTGCATAACCCACCCACACCCCTGACTGGCAGCTTCCTGCACACACTATGCATTTTGAGCAAGTAGCTACTCTGTGGTGAGGGTAGGGGTACACAGATTAGCCAGACTAGGCAGCAGGTGAGCTGTAGTCCTAGCAGAGTTTATCTCCTGTTGATAAAACACTGTTGCATAAAAATTGCAACAAAACCTTATGAGTGACATCTCTCTGGAATCCGGTTCTTCTGTCCTATAATATGCTACTCTTAGGGCCCTGTCACAGCAAGATCGCTAGCGAGATTGCTGGTTTTGTGACGCATCAGCGATCTCTCCAGCAATATATCACTGTGTGTGACGGGGATGAGCGACCGGCCCCCCTGCCGGGTATTGTTGATCGTACACGATCGTCCTGAGCCATTTTTTGATCGTTGGGTCTCCCGCTGGTCAGCACGCATCACTGCGTGTGGAAGCGAGAGACCAGCGATCAGCGACTCTGGTTTCCAGTGTAAACATCGGGTAACTAAGAGCTGCGTGGCCCTTAGCTACCTGATGTTTACGTTGGATACCAGCATGCACGCTGGTATCTAGGGTAAACAGCGGGTATCCAAGAGCCGGGCGGCTCTTAGATACCCGCTGTTTACATTGGAAAACAGCTTGCTCGCTGGTCCTGAACACTGGAGGGGCTATGTGACAGCTCACCAGCGATCAGCCTAACGATGTCCCAGCGATCACATCCATGTCGGATGGTTGGTGGGATCGCTGGGACATCGTTATGTATAACGGGACCTTTAGATAAAATGGCAAAAACCTTCTAACAGATTCCCTTTAAAATGTCAAAAATCTTTTTAGTCACTAGGCAAAAAAAAAAAAAAAAAAAACATGAAAGGAGATTTTTTTGCAGTCATGCTGTCAATAACATCGATAGTCCATTTTTTCACACAGATCATTGAAGAGTGGCTCAAATCTCCTTACATATAAATGCAGATGAGCAGCAGGTCCTCAATGTTTTAGTCTCTGAAATCCTACTATTCTATAAAATAGGAAAAAGAAAAACAGTACACGTCTCCCTAACAGTAATCACTTAGTAATCATTCAGTGCGGTAGGTACTAGTGATGAGCAAACGTGCTCGGATAACATGTTGTCTGAGTATCTTGGGCGTGCTCGATTAACATGTAGGCCACAAAGCTACAAGATCATGGCTGTTAGACAGCCGCAACACATGCTGGGTTTATCTGTTTGTTAGGTACCTGCAACACTTGTGGGTATTGCCCAACAGCTACAAATTATGCAGCCGGAGGGACTCGAGCATAATATGAGCACGCCAAAGACATTTGGATAACACCTTATCCGAGCACGTTCCCTCATCACTGGTACGTACACATACTCTGTAGTTTTCTTTTCTGGTGTGGGGTTTAAATCGATTTCTGTGTAAATACAGAATCATGCACAAATAAAAAGACGAATGAAGCAAATTAAAATGGATTAAAAATCACACAACCCAGCCTTTATATTGAGGATTTATCCATGGGAAAGGTTATAGTTATCGTGTTTCCCTGAAAATAAGACAGGGTCTTACATTTTTTGCCCCGAAAGATGGGTCAGGGTTTATTTGCAGCATATGTGTTATTTTTTCCCCCATGAACAATCATCTACATTTATTTTTCAACAAAAAAGTCAATATGTATTCAAATATAATCATGTCATTACACACACGGCACATATATATACACACACACACACACACGCGTGTATATAGACACATGGCACATACAGTACATACCAGTCCGTCTCCTCATCAATTGCTTTAGACTTCCATAGATAAAGGACCTTTGCTCATATTAGTCACATGATCGTGATGTCACCACAAGTCCTTAAGCAGTCTTAATCTCAGAATAGAAATGCTGGGGGCCCCTAAGATAGCGAGGCCCAGAAATATTGCCAAATTCCCCACTCCCCACCCAACAACCCATAACGCCAACTATGACTTTAACTAGGGCTTATATTTTAAACATACTCCACAAATGCTGGAAAATCATGCTAGGACTTTATTTTCATGGTAGGTCTTACTTTCGGGGAAACAGTATCAGATAAATACAGGGCCTAACAACAGACAGCTGTCATAGGTCATACATCGTACGTCGTGTCCCAGTATTTGATGCGGGCACCGGGGGTGAGCCCGCATCTTTTACGGCACAAGATGGCTGTCTTGTGCCCCGAACAGTCGCGGGTAGAATCAGGATCCACCTGCGGCTGTTAACATGTCACATGATCACAAGGCGACGATGGGTTGGCATGACAACCACGAGTCAGCAGAAGGCCTCCGTGCTTACCACTGCAGATCTCCTTTGTAAGCTGGTCCGTGGAGGAGATGATGCAAGCGATCAGGTGATCGCAGCTTCAAGTCTACAACAAGGACTATTGAAGTAAAAAGTAGAAAAAAAATATAAAAAAAAAAAAATTTATATAAAAAGTTTAAATCACCCCCCTTTTGCTCCATTCAAAATAAAATAAAAATCTAAAATACACATTTGGTATCATTGCGCTCCTAAACAACCGATCAAAATATAAACTAAATTAATCAAATCAGTATAAGACGCAACGAGAACAAAAATCAAAAAGACAGAATTTTTTTCTGGGGTCGCCGCAACATTGCAATAAAATGCAATAACAGGTGATCAAAATATTTTATCTACCACAAAATGGAATCCTTAAAAACCATCAACTCAGCGCGCAAAAAATAAGCCCTCACCCAGCTCCAGATCCCAAAAAATGGAGATGCTACGAGTTTCGGAAAATGGCGCTTTTATTTTTTACCACTTAAAGAAGAACGTATATATTTACTTTCTGCAAACTTGTAATGACATGGATAATCATAACTGCAGGTCAATTTTAGCATTTAGTAAACATGGTAAAAAAATAAATAAAAATTGTGGAATTGCACTTTTTTTTGCAAATACACATGGTATATTTTCCCTGTTTTCTAGTAAACTATATGGTCAAATCAATGGGGACGTTCAAAAGTACAACTCGTCCCACAAAAAACAAGCCGTCGCATGGCCCCATTGATAAAAAAAATGTTATGACTATGAAGAAGGGGAGCAAAATTCAAAAACGCAATATTCCAAGGTTGTGAACAAGTTAAAGAAATTGTCCAGTACTTGATGGCCTATCCTTAGAATAGATCAACAATATCTGTTAGTCCGGGGTCCAAAACCCGGCACCCCCGCCGAACAGATGTGATCAGTGTCAGCGCCTGCCGGCGATGATCACTTGGCGAGCTGCTCCGTCTACTTGTAGTGGCTGCTGAAGGGTACTACACATATGCCTCCTATTCAAATCACTAGTAGTAGATGGAGCAGTTCGGCAAGTGAGTACATTCGTCTGGCGGCCGCTGACAAAAGCTGACCAGCAAGGGTGCTGGGTGTCGAACCCCTGACGATCAGACTTTCATAATCTATCCTAAGGATAGGCCATCAATGTAGAAGTAGCAGACAGCCTCTACGTACATGAATACATTTCAAATAAAAATCACTGCAGCTGACATTTGTCCACCTGCAGCCAGCCAATGACCCACAGGGCTGTTGAACATTGTCATTTCACCCCCAGTGAGAAACAGACTAGTGATGGGCGAGTATACTCGTTGCTCGGGTTTTCCCGAGCATGCTTGGGTGATCTCCGAGTATTTTGGCGTGCTCGAAGATTTAGTTTTCGTCGTCTCAGCTGCATGATTTGCGACTGCTAGACAGCCTGAATACATGTGTGGAATGCCTGTTTGTTAGGGAATCCCCACATGTATTCAGGCTGTCTAGCAGCCGCAAATCATGCAGCTACAGCAACACAAACTAAATCTACGAGCACATCCAAATATTCAGACATCACAGAGCATGCTCGGGAAAACCCGAGCAATGAGTATACTTGCTCATCACTAAAATAGACACTAAGTGTCTCTCATTGGGGTGCCTGGTCCCATTGTTCACAGAAGGAAGATGGCTCTTTGTACTTGATCTCTCAAAAACAAGCCATCACTAGTTAGCAGCTCTGGCAGCCAGATGCAAGCAATGTACAGAACTGAACATCACAGCTCCTTTCACTGTGTAGTAGCTGTTGCTGTGTGCTGAGAATCAGCCATTTATAGGCCATGATCTTCAATACTTACTACACACTAATGGCACCCACAAAAACCTAAGCAGTAGCAGCTACTGAACAGTGTGTGGACCTATACTGTCCCTGCTCTGTACACCTTCACATCTGGCCGTCGGGGCGATGGGTGTCCGATCCCCACTGATCTGATAAGCGATTCTAAGGATAGGCCAGCAATATCAAAGTAGTGAACAGCCCCTTCAATACTGACATAGTTCTTGCCAATGTGAAGAGGTTCAAGAGCATATTTAAAAAAATCAATTAGATAACATGCTGCTTATCAACGAAAGTGGTACTTTTTTTTTTATAGGAATCTCGATATATAGATTTTTTTTTCTCGACTCGGGACTGCCCCTTTAATCAAGAACATCCTCATCTGCATAAGAAAATGTACAAGACATGTAACAATTTCTTATGTAATTTTATGTGTTTTTGGCAATTTGCTTCTCTCCACCTACAGTTAAATTAGCTTTTCAGGCAGTTAAATCAATGTCTTGGTGAAAATAAAGTTAGACAGCGTCAGGCAGCCATAGATATAATGATGCATTTTGTAGCAGATGTCGGATGCTCCGCAGCCCGTGCCGTGCTGAGGAAATTAGCCTCCTTATGCTCATATTATCGCAGAATAAGCCGTGCACCTGCTCAGGCTATTGACCACTTCTACCTTTTCTGCTTACTTGGATAATCGGAACAGCAATGAAAATAAAAAAGAACTAGCATTGGCTTGCTACGTTAGAGTTATTGGAAAGCTTAGCACCCCACCAACAGCTGCAACATTCTCCCTAAAATTACAGAATATTCCAAATGTTTGCAACAAGACAATGGTAGGTGAAGACTGCAAACACAAGGCCAAAAGCGGAACTTTGTGCCTAAAAGCCACCCATGGCTCTTATCTAGGATAATGGAGAAGTGGGGTCATTGATAACTGCAGTTTACTAGATTCTGAAGCCATACATAGAATGATCTCTTATACAATACGAGTAGCAAAAGTCAAAAGTGCATCAGATTTGTCACAAGTGTGTGAGAGAAGCATATAAAAATATTATTTAAAGAAAAACATATGCCATGTATGAAGCAATAGAGTAAATTCATATTTTATGAGACAACCCTTCTAAAACCATGAATCTGGCAAAGATGGCTGTGTGTCCAGCGATCAGTCACTATACGGACAAAAGTATTGGACCCAGTGATGTGTCACTTACTAGGCTGTGTGTTGCTTTTCACTATAAATTAGTGCAGAAGATTATCAGTACAGGACTAGGCGTCTGGTGTCTCCCAGTCAACTGCTTTGTGTAACCCACCCACATCACGGATTAGCGGCTTTTTGTCACTATACAATGTACCCAGAAAGCTCCTAATCAGTGGTGTGGGCGGGGCATAGAGGGCTGAGCGTTCTGAGCAATGCCAAATCTGCCGCAGTGAAAACAGTAATTGTAGCAAATGACAGCATCCAGACTAGCAAGTGGCACAAGGTTGGAATCATGGTCTGTTTTCCTCTATCATGCTGTTTTTAGATTACATAGCAAAAACCTGGTGACAGATTGCCTTTCAGCTCAGAATCCTTCAAATGTTATCAGGCTCAATATTTTACATGCAATATTCGGCATGTAGCACTTCTAGGAAATAACAGCGCAGCATTTAGGGTATGTACATACGTTCCGGACTTGCTGTAGATCCGCAAGTGATTTACAGTACAATGTTATTCTGTGGGGGGAAAAATCTGCTGTGCACATGCTGCGGAAAAATCTGCGCGGAAATTAAGCGGTTTATTTTCCGCAGCATGTCAATTCTTTGTGCGGATTTCGCAGCGTTTTTACACCCATTCCATTATAGGAATCCGCAGGTGTAAAAACACAGGCCAAATCCGCACAAAAAATGCGTGGATTTTGACCTGCGGATTCTGCCAAGAGATGCAGATTACGCGCAGAAAATTCCGCACAGTAATCCACAACGTGTGCACATACTTTCAAAGCTTTGCTTTGAGGTTCTGGGTCGAAGGGTAAAATATCACAGCCTAGCTTTTCCACCATACACTATCAAATATTAAATATACTGTAGGTTCTCTCTGAATGCCCCATAACTGGACTTATTATGAAACAGTTAGCTGGCATCTGAATCTGACATTTTTGGTACACTATAAACAAGTGATTATTTGAAGACCTGTGCCTGTACTATAGGCACACGTGGCATGTGTGCACTGTGTAAATCCCTACATTTAGTGCTGTGCATCTAAGTTTTTTTTGGGTGATACTTTCAGCCACAATTATGATTTTTATGCAAGGCCTTTAAAACATTATACTTTACTTTAATGCAAAACTGCATAACTATAGGTGAGGCTGGGTTCACATTTGCGGTTGTGCCCGCAGAGTTTCTGATGCATACATCCGCATGCGTTGTGTTATCCTATCTTTAACGTTGTGGACGCAGGTACATGCGTTTTTATGCATTCAACCGCCTTTGCTTACGCATGCGCCGTTTCGGGCTGTGCGGCGGGGCACGGCTAACGCAACATGTTGCAATTTGAGGCGGCAAACTGCCGCCTCCAAACGCATGCAGACGGAATGCGCTTTGCGCTTGCATACGCAGGAATTTACATAAGACACGCCCATTGGGCATGGCTTGTGTACATTCAAAAATACGCCAGGAAAATAGCACTGGCCAATCGTCCGCAACCGCATGCATGCGTTTTTGCATGCGTTCGCAGTTGCGGACAATACGCTGCAGACTCAACCGCAAATGTGAACCTAGCCTGACACATTCATCGTTTGCCAGAGGGAACAGTGAAATGACAGGCTTTATTATTTTATCAGATTCTTTTTATGTCTGTCAAATACTGTTTGATATTGTCCTGAGCATAAGGGTTAATGAGAATTATTTATGACTCAAGTTTGTCATAAAAAATGGAATAGAAAGAAGAGAAAATAAATGCATGATTGCCAAGTACATGTATATTTCTAAAACTATACAACACAATAATATGAAATAATAATAATAAATGAGTGAAAAGCTTAATTAAAAGATATAGCCACCTAAAGTCTGCAGCACAAGACGACATTACTTTTTATGTTAAATCTAATACCAGACAGATTAACAGAAGAGGGCGATCTGAACATCTGGTCTATTTAGAGTTTGCTCCTTAATTAGGAAATTGCTTTAGAATTCAGCCATATAACTATGGTTATGCACAAAGATGCCAAGATGAGCAAGAAAACAGCTACTGCTATAAGCACTTACATTTGTGTCAAGTACCACACTGTTAATAAAACTCCACATTTTACCTTTTCTGCCAAAGCCGTCAAGCTGTCAAGAAACCTTTGCCAAAAATCCTTAAAGAGTGGGCGATCAATTTTCTTAAGACTGTCCTTAGTACTTGCATCCACACTCACATACAACTGCGTGACTGGCTCCAGAGACCTGACAACAACAGTGAAAATCAATATTACTACAAATATACAGAGCGCCCAATTACATTATGCGAGTTATTAGTCAATCATATATTAGATATTGTGAGGTTAATCCTTAAAGCCTCTTCAGCACAGGACAGGCTACACAGAAGAAAAAACATGCACGACTGATACAGGAGAAATAAGGGTTGACCCGACACCTAGTTTGAGAAGGCACAGGTACAGTAGTATATTTTATTATTTAAAGAGAAAAGGTGAGGACAATTAGGTGATAATGGAGGCACACCAGTCATAAAAGACCAAGGAGGCACGGGAACCAGGAAACAGTATTGTTAAATGGAATCCGACAGCAGGTTTTGCTATGTAATCCGACAGCAGCATGCTATAGCATCAGAGACCCCGATTCCAGCAATGTATAATTTAGTATACTGGGTGCAGTTGTGGTAGAATCAAATTTTTTTATGCTAAAGATTTAGCAGAGCTCAAACGCTGAGCCGTGGAGCACCCCATTCACACCACTGATTGGCAGCTTTCTATGTACACCATAAATGAATGCTAAAGCAATGGTGGGGGCATGGATGGACCAATTGGCACAATACATGGACCTATTGGCACACAAGTCCTCCAGTGATCATGTCCTGCTGACAAAATACTGATTTTATGGAAACAGCAAGACACAGTCTAGTAAGTGACATCGCTGTAATCAGGGTTTCTGCCCCACACCATGCTGCTCTCAGATTGTATTACAAAAACCTTCTAACAGATTCCTTTTAAAAGGAGACATCTCCCCATGACTGCCAGGTCTCTTGCTGCAATAACACAACTGTTGTACAACGCGTGAGGTCTATGGTTTGAGCAGCGTGAATGAGCGGACAGGTGCCATTTAAATCTACATGTGGCGGACACGCGGGGGGCCCATGCTTACTATTGCAGCCAGTAAGCAGCAAGAGCATAAGGCTGGCCGCTGGGCTTTGGTAGACTTAAAGTGCAGTCCTATCTGTGTTCCTGCTGTTGGGAGCCCGAGAAAGCGTGAAAGCCAGCCCAACATAGCACACTTTGCGCACCTGCAGCCACTCCTCCTACAGAGATGACTCTGCCTTGGGGAGGGAAGCAAGGGGGCGACAAACCAATTTTACAATTGTTCAGATTAAATCGACAGCCCTACATTGTACCTCATGTATGGAAACCCATCTTTATGCATTTACCAAATCTAAAATGTTAGTCCCCCCCGCACTACATATCCAGTACATTTCTGAGCGCTACATTACCAGAAGAGTGACGTTTAAAACATGAATAAAATAAAAATGACCTTGCTCAGATCAATAAGTCCTCAAAGCAATATCTCTGAAAGGAGCGCAACACTGTGTATAGTCCATTAGGATACAAAATGCATGTAGAAATCACAAACAGATTATTTGATTTATTCTGTCACCATAGCTGTAATAAGGAATGAAACATTTAAAGGAGGAAAGATGAACCCAAATATGTCCGAAATTCATCTCGGCAGCTCAAAGGAATCTGGAGGGTAATAAAGAGCAGGATTCAGAGGTTTCAATATTTTGCTATGAAGTTTACATTTGATCTTCACATAGAAGGGGATGGTTTATTAGCTGGATTTGTGCAAATATACATTACAAAGAAAGCCTTTAATTCTGTGTAATAAAAAAACACATTAAAATTCAGGAAGTAGTCTGGGAAATTTTACTTATTAAAGAACTTAAGTAGAAAAAAAAAAAAGAGGAGACTGGTACATAAAACAAGCAAAAAGCTGGGTTAGTGCATCACCAAATTAATTCTTAATGAACGCCAATACGCCTTTTTGCTGCTATGAGGATAATAGATTAGGGCCCCCCTATGGACAAAAATGCTTAACACTATAGCCGATATCATGCTGCATCAGCCAAAATCAGTGTAAGCACCAATACCAGACTGGCCAGCTGGCAATTCTGGTAAATGCCCAAAGGGCCTGTCTGGTCATGAGCCAGATTGTCTGCGACATTGTTATCAGAATCTGCATCCTCAAGACGCCTATACTGTTAATAGTTGGGATGGAGCACAAAGCCGCAGCCTCCATCACTTACCCCAGCAGGCCACGGGCATCCCTTCTGTCTGCAATCTGCCGGAGGGCCAGCGCCAACAGGGGACGACGGCGGTGCAATGACGTCACTGCATTGAGCTGCCAGCATCCACTGACAGAATGGATAGACGAGCAGACAGACACTTCGGAAATTGAGGTGTCTGGATTAAGCACGTATAGGGATTTTTTTTTTGGCAAGTTGTAGCGAACCATCACATTATATAGGATGCTGCGAGTTGGATCATCATAGTATGTAAGGGGCTGTTTGGTGGACTATCACAATATATAGTGTACTGTTAAGGGGACCATAATACTACATAGGGGGTTGTTGGGAGGACCATCATACTATATGGGGGACAGTGAGGTGGACAGTCATTCAATATAGGGGGCTATGATGTGAACCATCAAAACATAGGGGCTGTTGGAAGTACATCATACTACATAGGAGCTGTGAGGTGTACCATCATAATACATAAGTAGCTGTGGTGGACAATCTACTGTCTGGAGGTCAATGGGGTACATTATCCTTTGTTGGGGGCTGTGGTGACCATCATTCTGTATGAGATGGTTATGGGGGACATCACACTTTACATAAGGGGCTGTGGTGCCTCATACTGTATAATGGGGGCTGTGGTAGATACCATATTGTATCAGAGGCTGTGGTAACAATCTTGCTCTGTGAGGTGCTCTAAAGCATCATACTTTGTGTAAGGCTTGTGAGGCAATCATACTGTGTAAGGGGGTCATCATACTTTGGGAGGCATAATCATCTTTGGGGGTCATGAAAGGGGTATCAGTGAGTGAGACCACTTAGGGGCTTCAGTAGGGGTAAAATAACTGTCTTAGGCTGGTTTCACATTAACTTTTTTTGCGCAGCGCATCGTGCGTACCTATGTTTAACATGGCGTGCACATGGTCTTGAGTTTGCACGCATTCGTATGCATTTTCATGCGCATGCTTTTTTTTTCAAGGTGTGCGCCTAGGCGCTCCAGACGCAAACGGTTACATTTCTGGGTCCGCCGAAAGGCATCAAAAAAACCTATGCACACGCAATGCGACAAAATAACACATTACAGTCTATGGGAACGCAGACGTGCGCATGGACATACGTTCGTCTGCGTTTTCGTGCGCATGCGTTTTTGGCATAAAAATGTGTAGACACTGGTTTTAACCCCTAGAGAACGAATGCGCATTAAAAACGCAAACGCATGATGCGTTTTTTGCATGCGTTTCTACTGCGCACGATGCGATGCGCAAAAAAAACGCTAATGTGAAATTAGCCTAAGTGATGCAATACATTTCCTTTCCAGTTTCTTAAAATGTTGAGAGACATGCTGCTGTTTTACTGTGACGTGATAGGACTTTCTATGGGGCGCCAGGCATTTCCATGTACGCCCCTGCTCAGGATAATTATTACAATAAAGAGGCACTGAGGGTCATTATTATAAGGAGACCCAATGGGGGGTTATTTTAGGGGAAGCCATGATTCATTATTTTTATTAAAAACACCAGAGCAAAGTAATCCACACCACCAAGACACGTTTGATAACGACACAGCCTCCTTGTGCTAGGGCAACAGTCAGACTCTACACCTGAAAATCCTTTTTAGTGCTCATCCAAAAGAAAACATATGTAAAATCACCATGCGTAGAAAGATGAATGGCACTCACTGGTCAGGATACGAAACTTTATTGAAAAATCTTCAACAGGAGAATGGGAACAGAGGTGCAGGAATGATGACGGCTGTTTCGCGCACAGACGCGCTTCTACGGGTCACATTAAAGATTTTTCAATAAAGTTTCAAATCCTGACCGGTGAGTGCCATTCATCTTTCTACGCATGGTGATTATTATTAATATAAGAAAGCAGAGGGGATATTTTTGTTATAAGGAGGTACAGGGTCATTATTATAAGAGGTCAAGGGGCAGCATTATGAAAGGAGGCACAGAGGAATTATTATAAGGTATCACAAGTTGTGGTTTGTGTAGAGGTGGTAGAATGTAAGGAGGATCCTGGAAAATCAGTAAAGTGAAGATGTCTGTGCGTTATATTTTGTGGGGACGAGAACTGGATGGGATAAGAGGCCATGGTGGTCTGGACCCAATGCAAAGGAAAAATGAATGACAACAGCGAGAACGTCACTGATGAGAACCTGCATAATATACACATACCATACATCTAAAATAAAGCAAATAGATTACAAATTATATACATATACATCCTAGCATTTGTGTGGGTTTCCTTCAACACTACAAAGACATACTGATAGGAAATTTAGATTGTGAGCTCCAAAGTGGGTAGTAATGATAATGTCTGTAAACATATCAATACCCGAAAGCGTCCTGCCCTACTTTACTGCTCGTCTCAGAAAATCTAACTGGGGAGTGTATGTGCAGACCAGTGTAGATAAATGCAAACAAGACTGTAGAACCAAGATAGAGCAGTGTCAGAAAGTATGGCTGCCACTGGAATATGTCGGGGGGATCAACTTTCCTGTATCATCTATACGGACATGCAGGTCATAGGAAGCGGAATAAAAAGATATTGTGATATCTGCGATCCAAGGTTTTATTCTAGACATATCCATGTTTTTCTTATATTTAAATAGGCTATTCAGGACTATGGGTCTGCCAAGGAATCTGCCTCCAGAGCTTATTATAAATTAAGATGGGTGGGTGGGGGGGGAATTACCAAAGTGAAGTGTAATGGCTGCTCTCCTGATCTAACTGCAGAGTTGTGTGTGATTATAACTATCAGCAGGTTCTTCACAGATTCAGCTTTCATCCCACAGGTAGCCAGTGTTGCAACACAGCAGAGCTGTGAGAACTACAGCTGCTAAAGAGTTTGTTATTAGACAAAGTTCAGTTCTGTTGTTCTGTGTCAGTTACATGTCCAACACTGGTAATGCGCCCTATTACTTAAAGAAATCTCTGGAGACAGATTCTCATGCAGACCAACGTCCAGCCCATAGTTCTGAACAGCTCATTTTGATACAAGAAAAACAGATCTCTGGAACAAGACATCGGATAACAGATATCAAGGTATCATTCCTTTGACCTACAGCACCATATAGTCAACTTCAGAGGGATGATTCTACTGACAGATTCAGTGTAATGTTCACCATAGACAAATCGCAGTTAGCTATGTTCCCAAGTTACAAATGTTAAGCTAACACATTGGTCTATACACAAGACCATTTTAGCGTAGAATGAAAACATACTATTCCAAAATTCATTACAGCACATAAAATAGACATCATGTAAATTGAGAAGTGGAATATGTTAATACCTTATTTCTTCTGGAAATTGTGCATTTGTAACTAAAAAACTAGAGATTTTCCTGTGATGAAGTAGTTTTAGAAATCTGTTGATCTTGGGATACATTATTGGTTCCCCTACTAAAGACAATGCACAGTGCTTGATGGCCATGCCTTCCTCAAATCGATCAGCCTTCACGCCGGGTACCCCTGCAGGAAAAAGAAAACTATTAGCACAGTAAAAATACTGGCCTTTATCTATTGTAGGACATTAACTTTCCTCCTGAGAGAAGAACACAGTCTTTTGTCTAGTGCAACTTCTAGGTAACTACCCTGAAAGCAAATGTCCAAAACATCTCAAACGGTACATCAGCCATCTGACACCTATCAGTTCAGGGCTGCTTGACCGAGTTCTATGCAACACTCGGGACTACCAGTTCTCCTTGAAGAGATCACGCTGTTATACACTGGGCTCCCTAAATAAAAAGAAAGGTTTTAGAAACTTAGGCTCTCTCCATGAAGAAAACTAAACACACAGAAACCCATCCTACTAACCATCTTTTTCAACAAAAATGCTACATATAAACTACTGCGCCTAATATGCTTCTCAGTGATCATGTACACTAAATATTGGCATAATGTCCACATATAACTGAGCCATAAATTGAGACAAGCATAAAGTAGTGACAGATCCATACTCCAGCGCCTGTCTCACTTGCTTTAGCAATTTTTAGTTGTTTGTTTAGTTTTCACAAAATCACTCTTTATAGCTTGCAGTATGAGCGAAGCATTGGAATCCTCCCCGCCGTGTGAGCACTATAAAGTCCCCGATATTTAGAAGTTGTGGTTAGCCAAGTTCCAGCTCCTGCAGTTGATTGACTGCTTTCTATCTATACAGTGCAAGAGAAGAAAGCGGTTAATCAAAAGTGGGAAAAATCGTAGCTTCTGGGACTTGAAGGAGGTTTTATAATCTTCATTAATATGCACAGCTCCAAAGTGCAGGTAAAAACCGAAGGATTCTTAATTCAATAGTGTACAGCTCACTGCCCGGGTTACCGACCAGTCTGCAGTCTGAGTGACCAGTCACCTAGACAAGCAGTGTGCGCTGCTTTCAAGCTCTATGCGTCAGGGCCTGCTCATGCCGGTGTGAAGCTATCCAGATCGCTGGAACTTCAGTACCGCTGCGTTTCTCTCATGCTGTCTAGACAAAACTGTATGTGCTTGTAGCATGGGAGAGTGCTCAGTTTGGACCATGCTACTGCTCCAAAAAGTAAATCTTCAGGAGCGCACTGCCCCACCAGCAAAGAAGAAGCAAAGAGTAAAGGCCCCATCTCACATAGCGAGATTTTGTGATGCAACAGTGATCTCGCCTGCGATCTCGCTACATGTGACACGCAGCAGCGACCGCCCCCCTGCTGGATATCGCTGATCGTGCAGGAATGTCCTGGGCCATTTTTTCGTCGTCGGCGTCCCGCTGTCCAGCATGCATCGCTGTGTTTGATCGCTGGATCGTTGCTGCGTCGCTGAAGAGATCTGCCTGTTTGGCAGCTTACTAGCGATCATTTAGCGACGCACCAGTGATACTTACCAGGTCGTATCGTTGTCGGGATCGCTGGTGCGTCGCTAAGTGAAACGGGACCCCAAGATCTTGAAATGCGACATTATAAAAATGTTATATAAAGTGCTCTCCGGGAGAGAAACAAAATAGGAATCTTGTGGGTATGATACCTTTTAATGGCTAACAAATAGTGAATGTTGTTACAAAGCAAGCTTTCGGGACTGCTTACGTCCCTTCATCAGGCTGATATGACAAAATATTTGAAGAAACCATATTTATATACAGTTTAAAGCACAACATTTCAATAAACAATGAGCTTGGAGAATCCTTAATTAGGTAAGATTAGATAGGTAGTGTGAAAAGTTCTGTGAGATCAACGGGCTACTTGGAGGAGATAGCTCAGATATGGTAATGGGTCATAAAACCTTCTGACAAATTGAGTCCTGTGTGAATAGAATCAAAGATTGTAATGAATTTGTACTCCCACACTCTCCGATGTGTCTGTGATTTATAATTGCCTTTTAAAATGACAACTTTCATATTGCCTATGTTGTGTCCTGGATCACAGAAATGTTTAGCCACAGGTAAATGGTTTGTCTGTAATTGTATGACGATGAGACCTCATCCTTGCTCTCAGTCTCTGTCCTGTTTCTCCAACATAGAGGCCACCCACAGGACATATATTGCATAGAATTAAATACACCACATTGGAAGAGGAACATGTGAATGTCCCTGGGATCTTATAGTCCTGCTGTGTGTTGGGAATTTGGATTTTGTCTTTGGTCTCTATATGAATGCAGGTGTTGCATCTTCTCCCATTGCAAGGATATGTTCCTATAGGTGAATCTGAGGGCACTGAACTTCGGATAATGATGTTTCTTAGATTGGGAGGTTTTCTGTAACATAGCAAGGGGGGGGGGGGTCTTTGAATAGTGTTTTTAACCGGTCATCCTTGTGTAGGATATGGTGAAGTTTCTTAGCCATTTTTCAGAAATGTTACAGACAACCTCCCAATCTAAGAAACATCATTATCCGAAGTTCAATGAGAATGAGAATTGGCACAGATAAAAAAGTATTGAACACATGAAGACAGAGAGGTGCAAAAAGCCATGTAACACCATGACAACAGCTGAACTCTATCAATGAGAACGCAATCTTGCCACTTAGTGATAAATAATCAGCTTGTTCAACTAACAGCCTATAAAAACGTGTCACAGTCACACAAGAAAAATTTCATGATGTGCAAAACCAGTAAGCTGTCTCAAGACCTTCACAACCTTATTGTTGTGCAACATATGGATAGCATTGGTTACAGAAGAATTTTTAAACTATTGAAGGTGCCAGTAATCACTGTTGGGTCCATAATATGCAAGTTAAAAGAACATCATTTCACCATAAACCAGCCACAACCAGGTGCTATCCAGATGATTGTAGTCATACGAGTGAAAATAATTATCAGAAGAGTTGTTCAAGAGCCGAAGATAACCTGCACAGAGCTACAAGACTGCAGTGCTGAACAAAAAGCAAATCCAAGTGCGTTTAAAGCTTGCTCAACAACATTTAGACAAGCCAGGGAGATGCTGAGAATAAAGTCTGATTGGATCAGACCAAAATTGCACTTTTTAGATGTTTAGTGTCATGATCCAGGTTGGATTATGACAGATTTTGCACAAGTAATCTTTTTTTTTCCTTTAAGCTGTTTGCTTAAAGTTAGTTTTGCCCCCGGTGGCCATTAGGGTCATTACACTGTTATTGTTTCAGTTCTAGTTTTGCCCCCGGTGGCCGTTAGGGTCATTACACTCTGGTTACTTTAGTTTAGTTGCCCCCGTTGGCCGCTAGTGTTATTGCACGTTATAAAGAAGCAGGTGTGATTCTCTGGCTGCTACCTATAAAGGAGTAGCAGGTGGTCTCACTCACTGTTGGTGAAATTGCTCATTTCAACCAAGTCTGGTGAAGGAAGGAACTACAGAGAGGAGTTCCTGGCAGCTCAGGGGAGATCTGACGTAATAGGTTCAGGCGGAAGCTGAATTCAGGTGTCAAACTTCAGGGGTGAAGCTGAACTTTGGTGTTGTACTCTGTTGCTGGGAGCAATAGCAACAGAGCAAAGTTAAGTGGTGTTTTTCCCTGTTTGTTAGTTTCCTTGTGTGTGTATTAGTGCAGTGGTGGGATTAGTTTCTGCACCGTCCAATTCACTAAAAAGGGATAGGTGCAGGGCGAGCTAGGGATTTGAGGTATCCAGCTCGTCGCCAGGTGCGGAACCTGCCTAGGGATCATCAGGAGTGTAGGGACACTGACTCAGGGGAGTGCAGGAGGTCTCCATGTCCCCGTTACCTATTGCAGGGCACTCCATTGTAACGGTTTCCTCGGTGTTTCCCTTAACTCTGTTTAAATTCACCCTGCTGGAGGCGGTGTATCCAGGTTCACGGGTGTTATAGAAATTCGCCCTGCTGGAGGTGGTGTATCCAGTCACGTGACATTACATTTAGATGCCGTAGTGCACACCATGTAACCGAAGGATTCTTAATTCAATAGTGTACAGCTCATTGCCTGGGTTTACTGACTACTCTGCAGTCTGAGTGACCAGTCACCTAGACAAGCAGTGTGCGCTGCTTTCAAGCTCTATGCGTCAGGGCCTGCTCATGCCAGTGTGAAGCTATCCAGATTGCTGGAACTTCAGTACCGCTGCGTTTTTCTCATGATGTCTAGACAAAACTGTATGTGCTTGTAGCATGGGAGAGTGCTCAGTTTGGACCATGCTACTGATCCAAAAAGTCAATCTTCAGGAGCGCACTGCCCTGAGACCAAAATTGATCTTGTTAGATGTTTAGATGCAGTAATACACACCATGCTTTTGAGCAAAATAGGCACTGCATATCAACCCAAAAATACCATACCAACAGCGACGTTTAGAGGTGGGAACATCATGATGTGAGGCTGTTTTTCAGCAAACAGCATTGGCAAATGTCATAATTGAATGAAAGATGAATGGACAAATATACAGAGATAGGCTGGTTTCACATTTGCGCTTTTGTGCGCAGCGCATCGTGCGCACCCGTGCGCATGCGCACTATGCACCTATGTTTAACATGACGTGCGCATGGTCTTGCGCACACTTGCGTTTTCGTGCGCATGCGTTTTTTTGTCTTTTGCGCCAGGCGCGCCAGACGCAACATGTTGCATTTTTTGGTGCAGCAAAAAAACGCATGTGCTCGCTTGCGCACGGAATGCGCAAAAACAACACATTGAAGTCTATGGGAATGCATGCGTGCGCATGGTCTTGCGCACGGTTGCGTTTTTTTGCGCATGCGTTTTTGAGTTAAACAAATCTAGAATGTTCTCTAGACAATGGAAAAAATGTCACACCTAAAAACGCATGTGCACAAAAATACGCAAACGCATGTAAAACGCAAGCAACGCTGCGTTTTTTTGACGCATCAGCGTGCGCATGACGTTAAAAAAACGCGCGTTTGTTTTGCGTTTTTCTTTGCGTTTTTTATGCACACGATGCGCTGCGCAAAAAAACGCTAATGTGAAACTAGCCATATTCTTGATAAAAATCAGCTACCATCTACCAGAATGATGAAGATGAAATGAGGGTGGACATTACAGCAATATAATATTCCCAAACACATAGCCAATGAAACACTCTTGCTTTCAGAGAAAGAAAATAAAGCTGCTAGAATGGCTGAGACAATCACCAGGCCTGAATAAAGTAGAAAATTTATGGAAGGAACTAAAAGCTCATAGTTCATAGAAGGAGCGCACAGAACCTTTAGGATTCGAAGAGTGTTTGTATGGAAGAATGGGCCCAAATCACACCTAAGCAATGCATGACACTAGTTTGAACACACAGGGGGAGTCTTGAAGAGGTCACCAACAAAGGCTTTTGTAGGAAGTATTACGGTAAATAAACTTCAGTAAGTGTGCAATATTTTTCCCTGTGTCATTTCTCATTACGCAAATTGCCTCCGCATAGAGGAAGACGACTAGAACTTTAGTGCCATTTATTGGAAGTAGCAATCCTAAAAATCATAATCAACTATTTAACCGATTCCAAACGTGCCTTATATACGGCGCCGCAGGAGCAGGGTTCCAGCAAACCATTTACATTCGGCGTCGTGATAGCACAAGCTCATGATGAGTGCCACCAAACCAAAAATTAAATTTGCAGACACTGTTTTGGGGTATTGCCCCTTGTCAGTGCAAAGTATGAGAGGCTTAAGACTGGGATCTAAGGGGTAACTTTTGTCCTTGTGGAGTGTGACAAGTCAGGTCTGCTTCTTCAGAGAGGGCTCAGGCAATTGGCATAATTAATTTCCCCGAGGAGCATGCATGGCATACAAGTCTCCTCACTCAGACATGTCAGGCCTCCCAGCTCCAGGAAGGCATCCTCTTAAAATCCTAAAAAAAGCCCACATACTAGCTTGAGGGACAGACCAAACAGCGGGTATACTCATCTGATCATCTGCGGCACGGTCAGAAAGCTTCCCTGCAAACTGACAACAGATTTCAAGAGGGGAAAGACACCTAAAGCCCTAGAGCGGGAGACACAGGATGGCGCTGACACATGAGCGGCAGGAAGATCAAGCCGAGCTTGGAACAGACAGAAACTGCAACCAGGCTTGAAAGGTTTGCCAATGCAAGTGTGGGGGGGGGGGGGGGGGGGGGGGAGTAGGTGTGGTTAGAGAAGCAGCAAGAAGGATATACCCAGACCCAAACTCGTTCTCGCCTCTGCTCCATCTTGACCAGCATGAGCCCAATTCAAAGGAGACGTCACATTAAAAAAAAATAAAAGACAGGGGGAACCTGTGATGATCCCCCTGTAAACAGCAAAACAGATAAAGTACCCACACTTAAAGGGGTTTTCCTATGAACAGGATTTTAATCAATAGATCTTGGAATAATAATAACTGGATGTGTTTAAATAAAATGTGCCTGTGCTGAGATAATCTTATAACTGTGCCCCTGCTGTGTACTGTGTAATGGCTGTGTCTGACTGTATAGAGACATGGTCTGATCACACCACAGCACCAGGGCAGGGGAGGAGGCAAGAATATACTTATACTAATATTACAGCAGATTCTGCTTTAGAAGCAAAGCATTGTTTAAACACAGGCAGGGAAATGTTTTACCTCACAGAAAGAATGAGCTGTGATCCCCTGCTGTAATATCTGTATCCTCTTTTGCATCCTCACTTGCCCTGGAGCTGTGGTATGATCAGACCATGTCCCTGCACGGTCAGACAAAGCCACTACACAGTACACAGCAGGGGCACATTTATACATCCAATTGTGAATATTATTGTTCCAAAATCTATTGATTAAAATGTACTTTGTTCATGTGAAAACCCCTTTAAGGACACTACGTATGCTACTGGGTGATGCAGCAGCTCCCTCTCATCACTGGTGCTGCAGATGCGAGAAATTAAGAGACATGCGCTATATCTCAGAACCACAGCCCATGAAGAAAGGGTTAATGAAACAGAGGACACTAGTTCCTATAAGACAGGATGTGTATCAGCACAGGAAAGCTTTAGGAAGCATTGCAACTTAAACAGGACATAGAGAACCATCTCCATAGGCCTCTTTCACACTTCCGTTTTTGACGGTCAAAATCCGCCAGTTTTTGAAAAAACCGGATCCGCCATTTTTTTTTGCGGATCCGTTTTTTTCCCCATTGAGTTGCATTACCGGCGGATCTTGACGGATGGCCATCCGTTGGACCTGTTTTTTTGCGGATCCGCCAAAATGTTTGCGTCCGCCAGCATGCCTGGACGGACTCTGCAACTTTTTTTGGCTGTAGGATCCGCATTTTACAGTGCGCATGCCAGGAGAAAGGAAGTCAGCCAGAGATTTAACCCTGAAATCCTTTCTGGCAGTGGAAAAAAAAATTCTCTCTCTCGGACTGCGGTTCCTTTAAAATTCTGCATTCAACGGATCCGTCAAAAAAACGGTCCGGTGGCATCCGTTTGCATCAGTTACAAACGGATCCGCTTTCCACCATTTTGGCGGATTTTAACTGACAAGAAAAAACGGAAGTATGAAAGAGGCCATAGGAACAATAACTGAAGGGGCTAGAACTACTGAATTTTTTGAAGCCTGGATGCTTAAGGAAAGGAAACCTTAAGTGACATTTTGCTGTAGAGAGGGCGCATTGTGTCCCGACCAGACTATTTACTCCTGGAAGCCCTCCTCGAACAGACCTTGCTAAAGTACTCTACTACAGAGATGGAGACAACATAATGCGCAATTCTTGAGATAATCCTGACCTCTGCATAAATCGCCAAAAGATCTGTATATCCGGATTACTCTTTAAAAGAACAAAAAGAAGAGCCCAGTTCCTGGACATCAAAATGAATCCGCGATTTGTGGGAATTTCCTACTCCATGCTGTATCCAGCTCGTCCAAGCATTGCTGCTATGAATTCAACATTTTTATTTCATTCACCTAAGGATGCTCTCCTATCACTGGACAGACACTGCGGGCATAAAGGGACAGACATTGTAGAGGCCTGTCCTGTTTAGTAGCTTTGTTGATGGAATAACTCAGTTTCCTGGGCCAGAATATGTTTTCACTGGAAGAGATGAGATTGTTAAAGGGCAAATTTGCAGTTATTTGTGTTAAAATTCACAGTCAATTGTTGGGTGTAGATAATTGTTAAAAACGGATGACAAATCAGGAGGACTTTAGCCTCCATCTGCCCCTTCTGCGGTCGTTTGTTACATCAAAAGTTCTGTACTGGACACTAGTCCTTTTGAGAGCAATTACAGGGGAATGGGTGAGGGGATAAATCCAATTTTAGCTCTAACAATTTATGTTCAGGGTTCAATATGGTAGTACCGGGTCTCAGATTATTAATGTAATGAGGAATGAAATGGTCAAACCTGCCTTCCCCATCGGTACAGATGGAGTGTCTTTACCAAAACACCTCTATTGCCATGGTCAGAGTGGAATGTCTAGGAAACATCAAGGTTAGTTACCCGAAGGAGTTTTTTCCTGAACCCATGACAGCACACTTGAGAAAGGGATCCACCCCATAAGGACAGGAAACTGTTATGAATGAGTCACCGTAGGAGGCAAAAGCAGAAATACAAGCTAAGTCCAGAAAACCAGAGAAGTTGGCAACTATCAGATTGCAGACCCCTGAACCTATCAACACAACTAGCAGTAGCCGTGGGGGGTTCCTACGATGCCCTAGACCCCTCGATCACAGCCGGAGAATTACATAGGCCTAAAGAAAGAAAGGGGAAATCTAAACTGCCCCAGAGCAGACCCCAAAGCAATAGGCAGCCCCCAACATATAATGACGGTGAAGCAAGATGAAAATACTAACACAGACAGAAAGATAGACTGAGCAAAGACGGGGCCCAAAAACTACCTAGATAGGAAAGGACAGGAAGGCTGCTGTCTGCAATCTGCCAAAACCCTATCAAAGACATAAGCCAACAAGCTGATATGAAAAAGGCCCTGAAGCAGCTAGGCTTCAAAAACTAAATCAGCACTCAGGTATTTTCAGAAGACAGAGCTAAATGAATTCAGCACACCCCAGCAGGGAATGGCAGAAATCCAGAAAAACAAAGCAAAACAAGGTCAAGCACCCAAGCAAAAGGCCGAGCAGCAAACTTAGCTTTAGAAGAGCAGGAATTCAGTCTGGTCTCCAAGGATCCCACAGAGAAATCACCCGCAGGGCAGAATGGCGTCGGCAGCCTTATATCCAGTCAGTAACTCCACTCAGCCAGTCATCATCATCAGCCTCAGGTGTTTGATAATCAGGCTCACTACCTTTCTTTACCAGAAGAGGGAGTTCCTCGGGCCTCAGTAATGAAGGGGAAAATGAACTCACAACAGTACCTCCCCCTTGAGGAGGGGTCACCGAACCCTCAACTACGCCACCAGGGCGATCAGGGTGAGCCCGATGAAAGGCACGCACCAATCTTTTGGCATGAATATCAGAGGCAGAGACCCAGGAATTATCCTCCTGACCATAACCCTTCCACTTAACCAAATACTGGAGTCTCCGTCTAGCCAGACAGGAATCCAGTACTTTCTCTACCTCATATTCCATGTTACCTTCAACCAATACAGGGTCTGGAGGTGCCACCCCCGGAACAACAGGTTCAACAAACCTCTTCAACAAAGATTTATGGAACACATTATGGATTTTAAATGTGACAGGAAGAGCCAAACCAAAAGAGACCGGATTCATAGCAATATTTTTTGATGATAACCACACCATATCACCAACCTTAAACTGGGAACCAATGGTCCTATGTCGGTTGGAAAACCGCTGGGCCTTTTCCTGGGAGAGAGATAACTTATCCACCACTTGGTCCCAGATCTGGTGCATTTTCTCCACCACAGTGTCAACACCTGGGCAGGCAGAGGGCTCCACCTGCCCTGAAGAAAATCGAGGATGAAACCCAAAGTTACAAAAAAAAAGGTGACATCAAAGTGGCAGAACTAGCTCTATTATATAAAGCAAATTCGGCCAAGGGCAAAAATGAAACCCAATCATCCTGATCAGCAGAAATAAAACATCTCAAATATGACTCCAAGGTCTGGTTTGTTCTCTCTGTCTGCCCATTGGTCTGAGGGTGAAAAGCAGAGGAGAAGGACAACTGAATTCCCAGCCTGGAACAGAAAGTTCTCCAAAATCTAGACACAAACTGGACTCCTCTGTCAGATACAATGTTCTCAGGAATCCCATGCAAACGAACCACCTGTTGTAAAAACAGGGGCACCAACTCAGAGGAAGACGGCAACTTAGGGAGTGGTACAAGATGAACCATCTTAGAGAACCTATCACAAATCACCCAAATAACAGTCATCCTCTGAGAGACAGGCATATCAGAGATGAAATCCATTGAAATATGGGTCCATGGCCTCTTGGGGACAGGCAAAGGCATCAACAACCCACTAGAGCGAGAACACGATTTAGACTGGGAGCACGTCCCACAGGACTGCACAAAATTCCTGACATCACGAGACAAGGAGGGCCACCAAAAAAACCGACTCACCAGATCTCTAGTACCAAAAATACCTGGATGACCAGCCAAAGCAGAGCAATGAACTTCAGACATCACTCTCTTCTTCCACTGGTCAGGAACATACAACTTTCCACTGGGACAACGCTCAGGTTTGTCCTCCTGGAACTCTTCCAGAGCACGTCTCAAATCGGGCGAGATGGCAGAAAGAACTACCCCTTCGCCTAAGATGGTAGCAGGCTTGGTCACCACAGGAGAATCAGCAAAGAAGCTCCTAGAGAGGGCGTCTGCCTTGACATTCTTTGTTCCAGGAAGAAAAGAAACCACAAAATCAAAACGTGTAAAAAACAAGGCCCACCTAGCCTGTCTAGGGTTCAAGCGCTTAGCCGACTCTAGGTAAATCAAATTCTTGTGGTCAGTGAGGGCCACGACTTGATGCTTACCTCCCTCCAACCAATGTCTCCACTCCTCAAATGCCCATTTCATGGCCAACAGTTCCCTATTCCCCACATCATAGTTACGTTCAGATGGAGAGAACTTTCGGGAAAAGAAAGCACAGGGATTCATTTTAGATGTTACAGGATCCTTTTGGGACAAAACAGCTCCTGCACCAATCTCAGAAGCATCCACCTTTACCTGGAATGGAAGTGAGACATCAGGTTGCCGCAAAACCGGGGCGGAGGTGAATCTTCGCTTCAGCTCCTGAAAGGAAGAAACAGCCTCCGGAGACCAATTTAACACATCAGCACCCTTTTTAGTCAAATCAGCCAATGGCTTGGCAATACTAGAAAATTTTGCTATAAATTTCCGATAAAAATTAGCAAAACCCAAAAACTTCTGGAGGGCCTTCAAAGAAGTGGGCTGAACCCAATCGTGAATGGCCTGTACCTTGGCCGGGTCCATTTCAAAATAGTTGATGGGGACAAAATAAATCCCAAAAAAGAAATCCTCTGTACTCCAAAAAGGCATTTAGATCCTTTGACATACAGGGAATTCTCCCTCAAGATCCGGAACACAGTCCGAATATGTTCCACATGAGAATCCCAATCCTTGGAGAAGATCAAAATATCATCCAGATAGATAATCAAAAATTTATCAACAAAATCTCGGAAAATATCGTTCATGAAGCACTGGAAGACAGAAGGGGCATTAGTGAGCCCAAAAGGCATCACCAGGTACTCAAAATGTCCCTCCGGAGTATTAAACGCCGTCTTCCATTCATCCCCATGCTTAATGCGAATAAGATTATACGCCCTCCTGAGGTCAAGCTTGGTAAACCAGCAAGCACCTTTAACTCTGGAGAATAGATCAGAAATCAGGGGTAACGGATACTGATATTTAACAGTAATTTTGTTGAGGGCACAATAATCAATACAAGGTCTTAATGATCCATCCTTTTTGGCTACAAAAAAAAAAAAAACGGCACCTAAGGGTGACGAGGATGGTCTAATATGACCCTTCTCCAACGCCTCCTTAATATAGGATCGCATAGCCTCGTGCTCGGGTACAGATAAATTGAAGAGCCGACCCTTGGGAAATTTACACCCCGGGCTCAGTTCAATTGCACAGTCATAACTCCTATGAGGAGGCAGAGACGCAGACTCATTCTCACTAAAAACATCATAAAAGTCCGCCAAATAATCAGGACCATCATGCGACTGAGGAGAGGTGGAAAACACCGGAGCCTCACTAAAGGCACACTGACAACCCCAACTCACCACAGTCACAGATTTCCAATCCAAAACTGGATTATGAATCTGTAACCAGGGAAACCCCAGAACAATAGTATCATGCAGATTATGCAACACCAAAAATCTGCAATTTTCTTGATGGTCTGGGGCGACCCGCATTACCACCTGGGTCCAAAACTGGGGTTTATTTTTAGCCAAAGGAGTAGCATCAATCCCCCTCAAAGGGATAGGCGTCTGCAGAGGTGTCATCGGAAATCCACAACGTTTAGCAAAATCCAAGTCCATTAGGTTTAGGGCTGCTCCCGAATCTACAAAAGCCTTGGCGGAAAATGTGGACAGGGAGCAGATCAGAGTAATAGCCAGAAGAAACTTAGGTTGAACACCCCCAACAAAAAAAGTGTGTGCAAAGCGTTTCTCTCGTTTAGGACAGACAGAAATAATATGCGAGGCATCTCCACAGAAAAAACACAACTTATTACGCCTTCTGAACTCCTGACGCTGCGCTCTGGAAAAAAACTCTATCACATTGCATAGGTTCAGACATTTGTTCAACAGGTGGCAACACCTCTCGTGCAGCTTTGCGTTCGCGCAAACGCCGATCAACCTGAATGGCTAATGACATAGAATCGTCAAGACCAGAGGGAACAGGAAATCCCACCATAGTATCTTTTACGGCTTCTGACAACCCCTTCCGAAAGAGAGCAGCCAAGGCATTATCATTCCAGGTAGTAAGTACTGCCCACTTTCGGATTTTTTGACAGTACAATTCTGCAGAATCACGACCCTGGCTCAATGCCAGCAGGGTCTTTTCAGCCTGATCAATGGCATTAGGTTCGCCATACAACAACCCCAAAGCTTGAAAGAATGCGTTCACATTAGTCAGAATAGGATCATCTGGTTTCAAAGAAAACGCCCAATCCTGGGGATCGCCACGCAGCAAAGAGATGACAATTTTAACCTGCTGCGCGGAGCTCCCTGACGAGTTAGGCTTCAAGGCAAAAAATAATTTACAATTATTTTTGAAATTCAAAAATTTAGACCGATCCCCAAAAAATGCATCAGGTGTAGGAATCTTTGGTTCAGCAGCATGTGAATGAGCAAGGTAGGCGGAAATTCCCCGCACTTCCACAGCGAGCTGCTCCACACGATCAGACAATTGCTTTATCTCCATTGAGAGAAAAAAAAAAAAATTCCCCCTACGGCCTCAGATATAGAGGAAAAAATATACACACTTTTTTTTTTCTTTTTACAATTCTTTCCTGCTATTGAGTACCCTAGGATCTGCGGTATGGCGGGTGATTCTGTTATGAATGAGTCAACGTAGGAGGCAAAAGCAGAAATACAAGCTAAGTCCAGAAAACCAGAGAAGTTGGCAACTATCAGATTGCAGACCCCTGAACCTATCAACACAACTAGCAGTAGCCGTGGGGGGTTCCTACGATGCCCTAGACCCCTCGATCACAGCCGGAGAATTACATAGGCCTAAAGAAAGAAAGGGGAAATCTAAACTGCCCCAGAGCAGACCCCAAAGCAATAGGCAGCCCCCAACATATAATGACGGTGAAGCAAGATGAAAATACTAACACAGACAGAAAGATAGACTGAGCAAAGACGGGGCCCAAAAACTACCTAGATAGGA